>NC_137221.1:18162198-18186140 GCF_949987685.1 Ammodytes marinus
CAAATGATAAAAGTATGCTAGCTTCCACTTCAAACTGACTGACCAACGTCAACTGATAGGGGAGAGTGACCTTCGATCAGAGCTTGTGCTGACAGGCCTCTGCTCCACTCCAAGGCTTCTCGATTGAGTGTGTTCTTGACTTGGCCGACCCTGACCTGTTCTTAGAAGGCTGTGTGTGTGTGTGTGTGTGTGTGTGTGTGTGTGTGTGTGTGTGTGTGTGTGTGTGTGTGTGTGTGTGTGTGTGTGTGTGAAATCAATCTGCTGCAAAGTCCCCCTCGCTGCTAACATTAAACACAGTGGCACCGTTCATCCTCAGGACTTACTGTCACGGTCTTGTGATTCTCCTCAGCCCGGACTCAGAAGAAAAAGATGACTCTGCAGAGGAGAAAAGAAGTAACAATATAAAATGCAAGCAAACACCTTCAGCACAGAGGGAAATAAAGAACATGGATCTTCAAAAAGGTGGAGTCAAGCTATTCTGGAGAGTGCTTGTTGTTGCCCTCATGATCCGCTACCTGTCCGTACTGTGTGTGTGCTGAAAAAATGTCCAGTGTTAATACATTTGGTGTTGTCAAAAAGGCACATGGATCGCTGATAATATAAAACCAACTGGACACAATATACCTTCAGAATCGTGGAGGGTAAACTGCAGTCACCACTTTATAATTTTGAATAAGCATTTACATAAAGCTATTACGATCAGCCTAGGATCCTCATAAAAAGCTATCGGTGAAAGTAGCTGGTTACTTTGTGGTTCAATTGCGTGGTGATGATCAGACAGAAGTTGCAGTTTGTTCACCTTTTTATTTAACACTTCATTCGTTCAACTTTGCTGCCTAAAATAAAACGGTGACAGTCAGCCGAGAATGTCTTAAATTAACCAGAAGCACTTGAGCTGCCTAATGCTCAGCCACGCTCACTGCAATATATTAAACATAAACAGTAATGCTAATGAGGTCATTAAGTGGGGAAATGAATGCACTCATTAAATATTCTGATGTCAACGGCCTGGTATTCACATAATAACACAGACAGAAGAGACAGTCTCTACCAAGCTATCTAGAAACCATAAGAATGTCAAGAAAAAGGGTTGTTGCTCAGTAAAATGAAAATGTGTGGAAATGAAGTCCTTCAATATGTGCTCACATTGTCTCCTAAAGGGGGAAGCTGAGATGTGGGTATTAACTTTCTGTTATACATTTATAATATGTACTATGTGTACACACTACACAGCAAAGCATTGTGTCAAAACATATTGTAAAAGCACTAAAATCTGACAATTCCACAACTGCAAGACAGAAAGAACGAATAAGTAATTACATATGGGTTGAAAATATATCTATCTATTAATATGTATTGGGGCTGAAACTAGCAGTCAATTAGTCCCCTAGTCTAGCCAATTAACACAAAATGAATTGTATGTATGCAAAATAAAACTGTTTTCAAAATCTCTCAAGCAAAAATGCCAAACACTTGTAGCATAACAAGTGAATGGAATCGAGCAAGACTGGACAATGAACTGAGTTGATCACATGACCATCATTATGAAACTTGAGATCTAAAGTTACGCATTCATTTTTGACAAGTAGCCGTAATCAGCAGATAGGAGTTGCTTCAACAATTGACATCCAACCAGATGTTCAATCAACCAATCACGCCACAGTCCAGTCCAGAGGGCCAGAACTAGTTATAAAGCAAATTATCAGGACAAACGTTTTTCGAATTAGAAAACACTGGCGAGTAACACAAGTTCACTACTGTATTTATACTTTATTATATAATCTGAAAATGAATCTGCATCGTTCTGATCAATTGATTATTTCCTTTCAGGTCAATTATCGAGAAAAACTGGAAAACATTCTCAGGCTCAAATGTTCAAAAAAAATTACTACTTTTGAAAATAATCAGAACATTTGTCGATAATGAAACTGTTGCAGTCTACACATAATGTGACAATTGATAATGATTTGAGCTCCAAATGTCAAGTTGGGCATCAGACGTAGCAGGATTCATTTCAAAATCAAACTATTGCAATGTTGTCATCAATATTGCAACAGTTTGAACGTCTTCCTTTATTATTGAAAAAATTATGTGCTAACCACAAGTAAACACAGCGAAGGGTTACAAAACAACGTATTAAAATCCTCACCAGGTAAAACCAGAGCCAATGCCTCCCTGCCAAAAATCTGTTAGGAGAAAAAAAGTTTAGCTTTCCCTGCGTGACGTCCCAATCTAGGTTAACCAATTCTGCCTCAATTCTTTATCCGGCTTGGGATTATTCCACGTTCATGAATATGGTTAGCCTAATACACAGGCCTTACAGAATAGCACACTTCCTCGGAGCATTTCTTCCCCTTTCGCTTTATTAATTGTGGAAATAACACAACAAAAGGCATCTCTTAAACCTATTAACCGTGTGAGTGGAACACCGCTCGATAAATCAGCTACACGCGCCATCAGAATAGAAATGACTTGATATGCATAATGTATGGGCCTGTTTTCTAAGGAAACATCTGTTCTCCACCAAGACTAATGCTCTCCTTAAGTCTGAGGGGTTTTCCCCCCTTCCCTCACTCATCAAAAGGATATTATCCCATTAAATAATCGTAACTAATCCATAACTATAGGGAAAGACAGGCGGATGTTGTGAAAAGGTACCCAATAATAGCCTGTATTTCTTAGTTCTACTGTAAACGATTGGCATAAAAGATGTATCCATCTCTTCTGAGCAACTACACATACAGCAGTCAACTCGGAAAAAGAATGGTTTCATATTGTCACTATCTGACTAAAACTTTCATTACGAACTTTAAAGTGTCAAAAGATATTCTTTCTGAGACATGCTTTTCCCTATAGGCCTGGAAATACTTTTATGTTTTTTATCTCAAAATAAGTATTCCATAACTTTCTTAAGAGGCCTTCGAGGATCTCTTTATGCTTTGAGGCGACACGTCATGTGAGCGAAATGAAGTATGATGCAGGTAACAGACCCGAGGCCTCACTATGCGAGCACACAAGCTTTTGCCTGAAGCCATTCTGCTCTCAAGCTTTCTTCATCCTTCATTACATCTTCCCAGAGACGAACATTAAACAAAAAACAGAAGAAGAAGAAAAAAAAAAAACACATCCTATAACTTTACCACATAATAATAATCAAGGCAAATGAGCTTCTGCATAATTCAATCCACGGCACCTGGAGACACCTCAATAATTCAAAACACGAATCTTTCATGAAATAATCCAATCAATACATAATGAAAGCCATAAATAAATCAACAGACAAATAACACCGCGTCCATCTGTTTCCTGGAGGTAGAAGATAGATCCGTCCCTGGGATTTATAACAGCAGCAGCACGTGAAGCTATATCAAAAGCGCAGCCATTACATTATCTTGTTACGTACATTAAGTACTTCTCAATAATTTTTCTTTTTCAACGTTGCCCCATCAGGCATGTTTTTCAAAAGAAGCCATGATGCCAAAGTTATAGATTGCACAAAGTACAATGGGAGCATACCAGAGTCAAGCCAAAGGCTCGCTGTGTGAACCTTCAGTTTCTCACATTTCACTTCCCTTTACTTTCTTTAGCCTATTAAGATCCTCCACTTCTTCTTGTCGCACTTGATTCTTTACGGGCATGACAATATCTCAGACTGAGAACACCGATAAGCTGAACAGCAAAGGGGAAAAACTGACATTTTATTCAGCCGTTCTTCAAAGTGCACTGGCTGATTTTGTTTGTGTATTGTAGGAGGACAACCACAAGCTAAACGTTCCACGCGTAAAGCTATAGTGCGTAACAAAGTAAGGCATTCTGAGTAATTACAACAACACTGACGGCACATCTATATGGAGGTAAGCCTTAGGTGATCGCAAAATGATTTCATACCTTCTTCTGTACATCCAGGTTTTTTTCTTAGCAGTAGAATCAACAACTGAAACCTTTCTTGCACGCTTCTTGGGATTACTCTGAACTCGTGCACCGGTGTCAGGGGGTGACACACCAGTTTGAAAACGCTGCCAAACTGGAGATACACAGAGTCATTTGGAGCTGGATAGGCTTAATCAACTTTGTGTCTACTCGTTTGCCGATGGCTTGAATGTATGTAACCGACATTAATTTATATGAAAAGGTTACGCACTGCATCTTTAAGTTGTGACTGCCAACATTAAGGAACACAGAAGAAAAGCCTCAGCAGCCCGCCTCATGGTGCTGGAGGCACAAAGGCTAAACTATTCTGAAACTTACAACAGGATTAAACTCTATTAGTTGTTTTGCTGAAGTGCTTGCAGAATTTACATTTAGCGACGTGTGAACTGCAACTGTAGCGCCTCTGAAATGAACATGCGACACACTTTCTTTCCGTTTTTGCAGCTCTTGAAAATGTCCAGACATTTAAGTATTTCCAGTTCCACATAACATTAGTCATTGGTTAAACCACTCCACCAGCAGTCTTCATTACAGCTCACAGTCAGAGCGGTCTAATGGGTAATAGATTCAGAATAATAAATCAGTATGTGGGCTCTCTTGAGAGGATGAATATTCAGAGAGGATTCTGGAACAAACGGAGACGACAGGAGCCGTCACTGGCAGCTGCAGTAGGCAGTTTTTAGTCAAAGTGAAACACACACACACACGAGCTAAACAAACTCACATGCCTCTACTTCAGCACACAGCAAGGGCCCAGGAGCCTTCACAGTCACATGCTCAGCGGGAGGCTAAAAGAAAAAATGCTTGGGACCTTAACCCTGGGGAAAAACTCAGTGAACTGAAATGAGTCGGGTCTTTTGACTGATTCGATTGACAACAATACATGACAGGAGAAGAATTCTGTTACAGTAAGATTAAGAAGTATGGAGGGAAGTGTGAGAGATTGTGACATGCTCAGGATAGGATAACAGACAATATGCCTTTCTTTAATCTAATCTAAGATTATTCATTCTTTTCTTGTGAATGGCTGGATGATCAGACCTCACCAGACCTCTAACAACTACATCCGAACTCTCTGAAGTATGTGTTTTATTCTAACGGGGAACTATACTGCACTAGTGGAAGACCTGCGGTGCAAGAGGAACAAGGAAGAAATCATTTAAGCGTATACGTGAATTCTCTGTGATTTGCAGGAACAGACTGAAATTCAGCAAATACAGTAGGTTACCACACATTTCCTTACAACTGACCTACAACCCTGTTTCGTCTCCCACTACACTGCAGTGAAAATGCCGGCTAGTAGGCTACCTCTCAACACAATAGGCAGGTTAGTTTATTTCAGTCCTACATTTTTAAGATTTAAGTGATTCAAGTGATCAACATCATAGTTTTTTTTTTAAGTTGTCTCTGGTCAAGTGGCTTTTTCGCTATCCTACAGAGTACTGAAAGCCTGTGCTCTCTTGGCACACACACACACACACACACACACACACACACACACACACACACACACACACACACACACACACACACACACACACACACACACACACACACACACACACACACACACACACACACACACACACACACACACACACACACACACACACACACACACACACACACACACACACACACACACACACACACACACACACACACACACACACACACACTTTTGCACCAGACTAGTTCTCGAAAGAGTGTGAAACAGCATTAAACAACCGTGCAGGCTGATACCAGCCTCTGCACTGCCCTGAACCCATCACTATCTGTCAGGCAGGGTGGGCAAGCCGAAGACACACAAGCAAGTACCTAGGGCCTACATGTCATAAAGAGAAACCTTTTTTCTTGTTTTTACACAGCTTTGAAACCATAGCCCATATCCAGCACCTACAATGAATCTATAGTTGGACGAGAAAAGCACACAGTGTCCTTCTTCGATGCACAGCGGAAGATGACAGCCAACGGCAGGGATTAGCGATGCAGGCAGGGCACAACGCCAAACAACAGTTAAGCTAGCAAGTATCCCGTGTCGGCTAACGATGCTAACCGAAGGCTAAACTATCTTAATAAACCTACATTAACTCGCTGCAGTTGTCAGCGTCGACTGAACAGAACCAAAGTTCTCAGGAACCAGTTTGGATAATGTGACGTTAGCCTGGCTGTTAGCAAGTGGTTTCCGAGAGCCGATGCACGGGCCTGTGCTTACTTCCGACACACAGCTGCTGCTGCTGCAAAGCACGAGACAAACTTGTAACGGGCTCTCTCACACGCGCGCGCACGGGCTAATGTAAGCGTGAGCGGTGCCACGGAGTCCCGCTGTGTGCTCTCAGTGTGGTTCAGGTACCTGTTCAGATCATGCAGGACTCTTCATTCTGCTCTGTCGGACTGTCTGCTGATTTGTAAACAGTAGCGGGTCAGGCGGATGTGCTGAAGACCAGCTGACTGATCACGTGACCACGCAGCCGAGACTGCTGCTGTGTTGTGCAGGTAGGCTGTGGTTTACAGCAACCGAAAAACATCTGTAATATGTTATCATAATCAACAAAACAACGTGTGTGAGTCTGGAAATATTTAAATTCCCTGTCAAATGCAAGGTTTCCCTTATAAAAGTTATAAAAGGATTAGGCAATAGGCCTACATAACGACTTATTAAAGAGGCAGTAGGCTATGTAGGCCTAAAGGGAATTGGCGTTTTCATGAAAGACTTGGTAGACATGGAATATAAAATTCATAAACATGTTTTTTCATTCATGTAAGACTATATTCGCTTGAAACTAGTTGAATTTTTATTACCTTAGAAATATAGACTAGAATGAGTGTTTACATATATTATTGACGGGGAACCCTTCACTGGAGGCCGCCATGTTGGACCACCATCAGTTTTTAGTGGGTGTCTGCTGGAAATGCAGCTGTTGTGAGACAAAGAATAAGTAGCCTGCTACTATAGAATAAATAGACTTCAAACAGTGGTGGATTATGCTTTATGCCATATTCAGTAGCTATAGCTTCTCGTCCTCGATGGCCACCTCAGCTGTAAATTATCAAAGTGGCAGGGAAGAACTTTCACCAGTAGATTCAACCGAGATATACCTTTATTACACACTGCACCTTTAAATTGTGTAAATGATGCCCTGATGCTTCAAAGAGCCGTTAATAAGGACCACTTTTGGGTTTCCAGGTTGTGAAAACTCACTATGGCAGGTGAATATTACCCTCGGCAGGACACATGTTTCATGTTTTCATACATTTATATGTTAATCAGTTGATTTTGTTTTGGATGATCTGCAGCCCTTTTCCATTAAGACAGAGATCAAATACCTGATACCTGATAAACTTAGTCTCAAATAAAACTGTATTGATGGAGGCGGATGCCAACCAACAACTGACACAACCTGGCAACCCACAAGTTATTTTAATAATATTCAAAACATACAGTTGATAATGTGTGAGTCTATTTCCAATATTGATTGGCTAATTCGTAGCAAGAAACTCAGAAAACACAGGAGGACTCAGACCCATGTGCAGACTGTCCCCATTTTTAGCTCCATGTCAAGCATGATTGCCATGAAATTGCACAGCGCTACATTTGTCTTTTGAAAGTCTTTACAGTCTCTTCTCAGTCAAATGTCCGTGCCATTAGAGAGGGTTGGAAAATGATTCTGAGATTACTCTGAAGAAAAATAAGAGATAAAATCGAACCGGAGATTACAAATTATCAATCAATAGCTAGCTAGATCAATTGTGGCTTTCAGGGAAATAACTCACGTCAAAAATCAGCATAATATGTATGTGTTCAATGGAAGCTATTTGGGCCGTAAGATTGTCAATGAAGAAATGGAAAAAGAACAAATGTTGCATTGATAGAGCAGAAGGTTGCCAAGCACCTAGGAGAGAAAAAAAACACACATCACAAATAGGTAAGAACTCTTAAGGGGCTCTGCAACATGAGGGTTAGTTAACACACAATTTTATGGAGACATAATTGCAGCAATTTCTGAGGTCAGACGAGTCAAGTTTGAACGTAGAGTGGTTTTTATCAAACACCTTTATCACAGAGTGCTTCCCACGTACAAAACAAGAGACCCAAAACATAACCTAAACCAAGGCAGCAGTCCATGAAAATATAGACAGGTGGTGACATTGAATAGCATTAATGAGTCAAATGGGTGCAGTGGTGGTGGTGGTGTGTGTGTGTGTGGGTGTGGTTGTAACGCCAAGCAGTCATAATGACCATCATCATCATCATCATCATCATCAAAGGCTTGGCATTTCAAGAGCGCCGTTATCATCATTATTATGGCTAATATTACTGATGATGGGGCTTTCATGGCCTCTTGTTGGCCCTGTCTAAGGTATCGCCATGGAAACAGATGACAGAGAAGAGCATGGCTTTATTGAATTACTCGATAAAGCTATTCTTACCAAATGGGGCTTGAATGTTGCACTGTCTGGCTGTGGCACGGGAGCAGCAGTGTGAAAAGTCCCGACGTGAGACAGGGGCAAAAACCAGGGTAGAAATGATAGAGTTGAGAGTTAAAACTGCACAAATAAAAGAAGATTAAAAAGAGACAAGATAGAGATCACTGGCAGCACTTAGGGGGCATGTGATTGGGCAGAGACTGGTACAGAGAGCCATGGTGATCGGCACAGAAGAATATTGTCCGTCGGCTGGAAACAATGACAGCAATTCACCAACACAGACACAGACAGTCATATAAGAGGAAATCATCAGTGTTTAACTCCAATACCACAGTAAAGAGAGTGGACATCAGAACCGCTGATTCTAATCTTTAATGGGTCTTTCACCCTCTGTGTGTTTTCGGCAGGTTCTTTCACATTAGGTTTAGAAGCCAACTTTTCTAGTGAGGAGTCATGTCCGGGCGTTGGCAAGGGCTTTATGATTCGATACGCATCACAATACATGGGTATGATATATCACCATACATTGTGATATGATGCATATTGCGATATTCGGCTTTGTATTTGGAAGGGGCCGTTCTAATTTTGTAATATGATATGTTTTGTAATATAGGGGGATAAAACGTTTTCACTTCCTATTCAAATGTTAATAAATACAGTGAAAGGGATCTGGGAAATGTCTGCCAAGACAGATATTTTATTTTATATATTTTTTTATTTTTTATATTGTTTTTGTTTATGGGACAAAAAAAAATTCTAGCTGGAACATAAGATGCTCACATCAGTTCGAAACAATGGACATACAGTACAAAAATGAACAAGTCTTAATTATTTGTTTTTGCAAAATGTAAGCGATTTTCTCTTTCTAATTTGAACATTTCATGCACGTCTTCAGTCTTTCTTTATGGAAGAAACATTAAACATTGTGCGCTCCTTACAGCACGCTCGGTGTGAACTATAAAATAGAACTACTGAGTGTCAAAGCAAGAACTCGCAGGGAAACTTAAATAATGCTGCATCTTTACTGTGTCTGCTGCTACAGTGTGTACTATGATTCATCAGTACAGTATGAAAACCACAATATGTGCAGACACTCCCAAGATAAGAGAGAGATTTATAGATTCATGCATTAGTAGAAATACTGTATATAATGTCTTCAGCTCAAAAAAGTCTGGGAATTGTCAACAAAGAAATTTTTAGATATATACCCATATGTTTGTTACCTGTGTATCGATGCATCCATCACATTTTTTAGCATTGCAGTAAAACAAAAATGCACAGGATGCCCTGTCATGGGTTAATTCCAAATACTATATCATTCACAAATTCAGCTATGCTTTCATTTAATACGGAATCAGGACACTTGATATTTTCTTTAATACAATGTGAGGGACAAACTTGAACAATGTCAGATACAACAGTGTGGTTCCTGTAGGAAACCTTATGAAAAGACTGAAGAAATCTGATCCGAAACACAAAGCACTCGTAAGACATAGTGAAAACCAAAAACAGTGGAGATATTGAGCATACAAAAGACAGCTTGGGCTTGGCAGTGCCACTTTCTACAAGGCATTTCTGGCATGAACATTTCTCAAACTTTAGATCAGTCAACCAACTACAATTACCCTTTATTTTTAGTGATATGTAATCCGAGGCTCTTTGTATCGGGGTCCTATTCATCCAGACACATACAGTATACAGTATCTACACGGACACAATGTGCGATAATTAACATTATCTGTGGCCATCCTTAGCTGTGGTATATATTAAGTCAGCTTGAAGTCTTTCCACAGCATTGAAGGATTCCTACAGTTTGTGAGAGTACCAAGGGGCACAAAGCCAGGGATCATACCCACACATACTGCAGGTATGATTTAGCTCTCTTGCTCCTCCTTCAGGGGGGGAATAGTTTGAGTCCCAACATCCGACTCTTTCAAAACTGTTGTCTCGCTCCTTTCATTTCTCCCTGTCTGCTTCTCCTCCTTTTGTTCCATTTCATTCACTTCATCACCATCCTCCCCCTCTTTCTCCTTCTCCTCTACACTGACGTCCGTCTGGGAGAAGTTCGGGTCTGTGAAGTTACGCTGGTCGTCTCGACTGCGTTTCGGGCTCTGGCTATTGCGTTTTCCTCTGTCGTGGTCCTGGCTATTGAAGAATCTGCGGATGATGTGTTTGGGCAGGCCCAGCTGAGCCGACAGAGTGTGGACCGCCTCTTCGTCCGGGTTGAGGCCCACATCCTGGATGAAGCTCTGCAGGATTCCCAGTGCTTCGTTGGACACTCTCAGCCCCTCCCCTTGGGCCTCCTCTCCACTACTCTGGACCTCGTTATCAGCCTCTGAACACAGCCTGCTAGCCCTGCTTTGGTCCTCATCTCCGGAGAGTGACCACTTCAAAGCCACCTTCTCCTCAACCTGGCCCTCCTCCTCCTTGCTGTCTCCAATGGTCTCCTTTACCCTGTCCTCGCCCACATTGCCACCCCTAGCCTGGTCTTTGCATTCCGTTTCCTTGTCCCTCACCCTACCAGCGCAAGCCCAGTCCCCTCCCCCTCCCAGAATGCCCCTCTCTCCTCGACCCCCCTCAACCCAGTCCTTACCGTCCCACCTCTCACCATTTCCACTGCCCCTGTCCTGCAAACGTACCCTAACGTGGCCCCAGTTTCCCCCATGCGCCTCTGACTCAGCCGGAGACGCAGCGCACGGCTGCCGCGGAGACATGTGAGGTCCTGTGTCGGGCTGCAGGGGTTGATGTGGTTGGAGATGGTGTTGCTGTGGCAGAGGAGAGTTGCGCTGGTACTGATGATGGGAACAAGAGGAAAATAGAAGTCAATTTGAGTAAAAAGTATCACTCTGTCTTTTTGGATGGCAACTCATTTCCATGGTGTTTATGAAGATATTACTGTGTTAGGCTTTTATTTGGTAGGCTAGATGATGTGAATTCAGCCTAGGCAAGAATGTATTTGTATCAAGTGTTTTGTCTAGCTATTAACACAATCATATTCAACAATTTTTTTTGACTTTGAGTCTGTGCTATAATCAAGCCATCAATCCCATGCGCTAGATTTTCGGGAATTAAAGAAAAATAACTAATTAGCCTCACCGATCATTCCTTAATTTGGTAATCATTCCTTTTTTTAAATATTTTGGCATTTAGCTGTCATTACTGCAAGTGCTGCCTCCCCATTACACACCCTAGAGATCTATTGCCACTCAATGTGATGCATTTTCTTTCAAGTTTATGGTACAAATCTATATCAATCTTCTTTTCCTGCTATCAAACTGATTCTTTAAGCACTTTATAAAGAGGTAAGTCAGGCCACCTCAAGCTCTAATGCTAAGGACAAACTCTCCTGTTTCATCTGCTAACAAGAAAGCTAAGCAAAAATGATTTCTCCTCTAGGGAGATTTCAACCAGAGACAGTAGTGTTTAAAACATACAGTATCATTCTGCCTGTGTGTGTAAATGAGATTGTGTTGTGTGTGGTTGTTGATGGTCTTACCAGTGTATTATCGTTGCAGAGCAGTGTGAGCCTGTCAGTGCAGTGCTGCTGTGCCGAGGCGTTGCTGCTCTCCTGTTCGTAGATGGCATCTCTCTCGGTCTGGTGCAGGCTGAGGAAGCGGCGGATCATGCACAGGTTCTCCCACAGGGTCCGGTTCTCTGGGCTGGGATCCTCCTTCCAACGCAGCAGCTCACACAGCCAGCCCTACGAGAGGGAGGGTAACTCTTTATTTTTAAGTCATGCACTTAGCATTAGCGGTACATAACCATTCCATAAAAACACCCAATAATGAAGCAGATATAATTGTAGGCTATATATAATAATGCATTTGCCAGAGAAACATACAAGAGTCCGACAAGCTGAGCAGTCCTAGGTCAGGTCATGCATATACTTCTAATGTGTCCTTAAAGGAATAGTTCCAAATGGTTAATCAAATAGATACTAAAAGGGCAGTCACAGGCACTTCCTGGTTTCTTTCCAGTATGTATGTGATTCTAAAATGACATACAGTGTAAAAATATGGAGCGCAACCTAAATACCAAAATAAACAGGTCCCAACAATCCCACAGTAGCTTTTAGTGATGTTGTAAAAAGTGTATATTTTGACTGGCAACCCTTTGACTACCAGTGTTTGAGCTAAGCTATCCTGGATGAACGACCTATGCCCTCGACTATATCAAAAATGCACGCACAGCTACAGTGACCCTGTAACCCAACAAGCTGCTGTGGTGCAAACCTGTCTGACCTGATCCGACAGAACAAAAGACAGTGAGTAGAAAAATATCTGTGGTGTGATCAACTCTAATGTTACAACAAAAAGCCATTGAGCCGCCTAATGTCCTGCCATAATTGCCACGATATAATAAACATCTCCATTAGCCATGCTAATCAAGTCAATATTCTGTTAATTAGTTTATTAATTAGGGAGTATTTCTACATCAACAACCTCCTCTTCTTATACCTCAGAGTATGAATATCTCCGAGTCTTTCTGCCTGCGTAAAGAGATCCAAGAGGATGAATGAATTTTTTTGTATGTCCCTGCTTGCAGTGCAACACATATTAAGTAAACACATGGATGGCCAAGATACACATTACTCCATTACGTTACATTTTTTAGGCTGTTGGAGCATGTAAACAGAAAAGGGAATACAATTTTGATATCATCTTAAATATTTAATGAGGAATTTAGTCAAACGTGCTGTCTGGATAGACCAGGAATCCATCTATGTTCCATCATGTATACGGGCACGCAGACTATGCCTGCAAATGGAGCTGCTGTACTTCATTAAAAAAAAGACATCTGCTTCTTAAGCTAAACTAAGCTATGAAATGTACCTTTAAGCACTACATCATGCACCAAACAAAATGCATTTGTAAGTAAGTAGGCAAAAGGAAAACGTGAAAAAAAAAGAAGAAGATTATCCAGAATCTAATAATTTGATCTGTTCTACCTTTGGCATTAGGACATCAAAATTGCCATGGCAACATCACGGAGAGTTATGGGAGGTTTGACTCACCTTAATACACCTACTCACCTATTAATTCTGTGACTGATTAGATTTTAGGAAGATATAATAACAGCAATAACTACAATGTTGTGTTCAGTTGTCCCTTGTTCTATAAACTAAAAAAATCACAATCATTTTACATTTCCTCACATATCAATATACTAACATAGAAAACAAAGCTGGTGATCAACATCCTCAAATGGCAAAGCCAAAAGATGATGGAGAGATTTTCCTATTAGCTAGAATTAGTTTCTTCATCATGAGGGGGAAAAAAACTTGTGAGTGGCAGATTGAGGAAGGTGAAGCCAAGCTAGTTTCAGATGCATGAACTTTGCGAGCAGGCTGCTGC
The DNA here is from genome assembly GCF_949987685.1 of Ammodytes marinus. NCBI lineage: Eukaryota > Metazoa > Chordata > Actinopteri > Uranoscopiformes > Ammodytidae > Ammodytes > Ammodytes marinus. The sequence continues at coordinate 18,175,911 of NC_137221.1, forward strand.
TGCTTACACACACACACACACACACACACACACACACACACACACACACACACACACACACACACACACACACACATTCATAAAAAACAAACACACACACCGATTCTCACACACACACACACACACACACACACACACGCCTGGCTATAGCCCAAGTTTAGAACACAATGCCATCCAGATGCACGGTGCAGATAGAACAGAGAGATCCAGCATGGTTCTGCCTGCCAAACAACTGGGTTATACTGCGAGAGAGAGAGAGAGAGAGAGAGAGAGAGAGAGAGAGAGAGAGAGAGAGAGAGCGGTAAAGAGAACATAGAGGAAGTAAAGTAAAAATGGAGGCCAGCTATGAGGCAGAAAAAGAACCTCAGGGGTTTTGCACCACCTGTCCATACTGGCGTGACCGCTGAATGACCTCCAAACATCTTCATCATGTGAGTGGAGGAAAGGGAGGGAGAAGGAAAGAATGAAAGAGAGAGAAAGAGAGAGAGAATAAAGGAAAAAAGGAGTGAAAATTGAAGATGGGCACGAGAGGAAGAGAAAATGAGACAGCTAAAATCTCTCCATTCCATGAAGGGAAATTATCCTCAAAACAAAAGGCAATAACAAGCTTATGGGGCCGCCATAAAAATGAGAACAATAAACACTCAAATCATGCCAGTGTGTGTAGGTGTGTATTGGCGCATTTGTGCGTGTTTGTGGGATTGTGTGTACATGCATGCGCGTGCATGTGGGTACAGTGTGTCTGTGCAGTGGGGTGTGTGTGTTGCATTTGTTTTTGTATGGTGACTATTAGAGCGATAATTTGGGACACAATAGCAGTCTGATGCCCCGATGATAGTCCTCTGCAGAGTACAGCTGCTGGTTGATTATCTGGGCTTTTCTAGACACACACACACACACACACACACACATACACACACACACACACACACACACACACACACACACACACACACACACACACACACACACACACACACACACACACACACACACACACACACACACACACACACTAGCCATCTTTGCTTAAACTAAGAGCTGGTTTCATCGGTGAAAGAACAATTAAGCAAAACAAACGCCTGGGTTCAAAATGTGCAACGTACCTGACTCTTTGAGGCGGCCACCTTTGCAAACAGAGCCTGAGACACCTTGGCCCTCTTCATCTCGTGCTGAATCTCCTCGTAGATGGAAGCGCTGACGTTAAGGACACAACTGTCTGTCCACAAAACTCTGTCTCCTGCAACCGGGGACAGTCTCGCCTAAAAGTAGACAGAAAGACAAGGGGTGGAGGGGGGGACAAAAGCATGAACCAATGCACATGATTCTCCCATGAAATGAACTGCCTCCCTGGCAACAGAAGCAGCTGGCAACTGCATGTATATCAGAGGAAAACGTGACCGTCTACAGGCCAACAGAGGGAGTCAGTAGTGTAGTCAGTGCACACAGGTATGGAGGACATTACCTGCCATAAGTATAAATAAATAAATGAATAAATAATGGAATAAATAAATAAATACATGAATAAATAAATAAAAGAAGGAATACATAAATAAATACATAAACAATTCAATGTAATTTATTTATTTATAGATTTATTTATTTATACACGCATTTATTTCCACATTTATTTATTTATTTATTTATTTATGTATTTATTCATTTCTACATTTCCACATTTCCTGGACACACCAGATTGAGAAAAAATGGAAGGGAAAAAACACTGTAGAGATAAATGATGCAGTTCATATCATCTTTCCTGCATCTTTTTTGGTCAAGTAGTAGGTTAGAGTTTCCTAATTTCCAATATTTCTTTAATTTAGTGATATAAAAATGTAGTTTTGAATGCTGTTGAAAGAGAGTAGAGTGAAAGAGTCTGTAGCCATGTGAGGCTGTACTTGGTCGGAGCTAAATGCTTGTGACCGCATGCTAACACATTCTCACAATGAAAAATGTTTTGCATTCTTTATCAGGTAGAATGTTTGCCTGGCCCATGTTCACTATCTTATACTTAACAGTGTTTCCATTCTAACCTTTGCTGATCAGCCCTTAACACAAAGCACAACTGTGGCTATAGGGAATGTCAATACGTTGCCCGGCTGCTATTGGGTCAGAAATCATTGTATTGGTTAATTGACCAATGTTGACCCGATGATGGGATCACACAGCCGAGGATCACATTAAGCATTGCACATAAGACCGACATCTATTGGCGATCAATCATTGAATGTCAGGGGGACAATCCACAAATTGGGGAATTGAGGAAGAAGGTCAGGGGTCAGGGAGCTAAATCATTAAATTGAACCAAATTCGATTTTCTAAGATTTAAAGCAGAGCATTTTAAATCGGCTACGTTTGACTTTTGTTTGGGCAACAGTAATTTAGTTAAAGAAAGTATTAGCCCACTACAATAATTCGGTGCTGTTTCATGAACGGGGAAACACATTAGTTAAAGTAAAACATTTCACAGCAGCGTTTTGATTTAATCTCTCTTCTCTCTCTCTCTCTCTCTCTCTCTCTCTCTCTCTCTCTCTCTCTCTCTCTCTCTCTCTCTCTGTAGGCTGTCTGCTGGTTCACCTGTGTGGGTCTTGGTGGTGTGTTATTGCAGCTTGGGGTGAATCCAGTCAGGCTCCTGTCTTTCTCCTCCTGATAGAGGCGCTCCCTCTCTACCTCCGGCAGCTGTAGGAAGCCGTACATGGCCCTCAGGTTGACCAGAAGAGACTGGGAGGCATGTGCAGGGTCCTCCTCCTTCCGTAGAATCTCTGACAGCAGGCCCTGGTAAAGGTAAACACACACACACACACACACACACACACGTCAATACTTATTGATTGGTATAGGCAAGAAGCAGCACACAATGATACATGGCTTCAGGTTGCTATTCTAAGAAAATAATTGCTGGTTTGAAAATGTTGCAGGGGTTATCATCAAAGGTTTTTTAAAGGCTATGGTTCTCTCCTTTGAGTTTCTTATCATTTGTGCAATTTGAATAAAAAAATCTCGAAAGAAATATAAAGCATTTTGGGGGGTTTCAAATATTCACCTTTTTCGCTGGGAAATATTTAATATTTTAATTAATTTTAAATGATGATTCCAAAATCATTATTTACGCACATAGAATTGTTAAGTGTCAGCCGTTTTCAAAAACCAAGACAATGTTTCAATCGGCGTCCGCTTTCAGAGTGTGACACCATAAACATCACACATAAAATATCATGATAGATCCTATATATTAGGGATTAGGGATTTTTTTTCTTTGTCGCTTAATGAGATGGCAAATAGGCTATAAAGTTCCTCAAATGCCTGAAGGAATTCCAGTATATCCATGTCTGGATCCCATTCTAAAAGGCACCATGTCAAGTTCCTGCACTTTAGTGTTACACAGCTACAGATGATGCAGTGCCCGTTCCCAGTCAGTGCTAAGCTAAGCACACTTGCACGTCTGGAGAGCTAGCATGATTCTGTGTGTATCTCTGTAAGCAGTGAAAGCCTTCAAACATCACACACAGATTTTAGAGCTTCCTTCCTGAACAGAAAAAAAGAAATCCGATTTTATGCTGGCAGCGAAAAAAGGGAAAGAAAGGAAACTCTTATTCAAATCATGGATCATCTTTGGATCCACAGCCAGCAAACCTCCTGCTTCCAAATAGATGGAGGCTTTTACGTGAATCGCTAAATGACAAATGTGTCCCTCACGTCTATATGGCACCTTGGCATCGTGCCCAACTTGTATGGCTGGCACAGAGGCACCTTGGACTTGGCAAGGGAGAAACACGGGGGTGGATAATAACCAGCTCTGCTTATTGTGATGAAAATGATAATGACGGTAATAATAATAATAACAATGGGCTGAGCCTGTCCCTCTGAGCCCCATTTATCTGGGTGTGGTGCTGAATGTGAGATGATGGACACAGATATCGTGGCATTTTAGTGTTGCAGGGCGATGGAAGAGGGAGATACAGATACCAGATGAGGGAGAGCAGTGGAAGGAAAAGTGAAAAGATTGAATAAATATTTTAAAAATTGGTGCGACAATCAGAGGTAGAGATTAAACCAATAATATGGCTGCCAGAGTGAAAGGTGGCGAGATTGAGGGACAGTTAGATAGAGGAAGAGAGGGAGACAGCATTTCTCCAAGGGGATGTGATTAGTTGGCCCAGCAGCTGCTTCAGTGCTGGCACCGGCTTTGTGCTGCAGAGAGCTGGCACAAACACACAAACACACACACACATACTTACACACATACAGACATACACACATGCATAGAGGGGGGGGAAGGGGGCACTGCGGCAAAGGCCATGCCAACGTGCCAACCATCAAACCACACGTAGACACAGAACACACACTTAACCCACACTTCCTAAAACTCTAATCACCAGCACACAGTTTGCAACCGCTTTCATTTAGACCCACAGTCGCTTTGACTTTGTATGCGTTCCATACCTGGGTCCTGTTAAACGCCACCCGGGCAAAGACGGCTTGGGAGATGCCGGCTCTCTTCAGCTCCTCCCTCACGCAGTGGTAGATTTCTATGGGCACGTCGCTTTGCCCCGCGGAGGGCCCAGCCGATGTGGGGTTTTGTGCCCCAGCTGCGGGGCTTCCCCCTGGGCCACAGTGTGCCTGAATCTGCTGTGGGGGGACTTGGGGATCCGGGGCTATGGAGAAGACATTGGCTGGAGGTCTGCCTACAGGCGGGTGGTTGAGATACTGCTGTGGAGCTGGCGGGAGGCCCTGGCCGGCTAGCATGCGGCTAACGGCGTACTGCTGGTTGAGAAACTGGGCCATGGCCATTTGCTGGTTGACCATTTGGGAGCTGAGGGGTTGGGTGACCAAGCCGTGAGGGCGCATGCCGAGGGGGGGAAGGCCACACATGTTGGCTACCTCTCCATGAGAGAACAGAAGGGTCTGGCTCTGTTCGGCCGGGCCTCCTGTGATGGGCTGCTGCGTGAGGGTGAGATGTGCAGACTGGTCGGAGAAGCTGTCAAACTCTGGTGGAGGAAAAGGATAGGCAGACTTTTAAAGGTGGAGTCAGCGATTCTGGAGAATGCTTTTTGACAAAAAAAAAACTTTTTAAAAATCTGTGTGTACGCTGAAAAAATGATCTGTGTTAATAGGATACACAGCCTAGGCTCTGTAAACAGGCATGTTGATAGCTACGGTGGGCCCCCTTTCTTTACATACCCTTTGTTTACATACCTTTTTACAAAACCCAGGCTGTAAATGAACACCAGATTTTTATTTTAGCCAGCACACAGTACGGACAGGTAGCAGATCGTGTGGAGATATTCACTGATTTTGACAAAAAAGTGATTTTGATAACAAGCGCTCCCCAGAATTGCGTGGAGTATTGATGCTGGAAGAATATTCTCAAACAAACTTAAAACCGCCAATTTTGAGTGTGCTGCTCACAGACACTCTCCTCCCACAATGCTATGCACAAATTAAATGGAGAAGCTCTTCACAGCTGGAAGCTTCTAAATAAACTGTGGGTGGTAGTGAGACACGTCCATCTTTCCAACATGGAAAACAACTATTAAATCTCCAGAAAAACATTTGACTTTTTAAACTAAAGTTTTTATCCATCTTTCAAAGTCGCAGTTTGACCCATGTCCACAATTATGTTTTTTCAACTGCTGAAACAATGTCCAGAACATACTGTATGGAATTAGTATGTAGTGTAGTATGGACTTTGGGCATGCTGTAAGACTTATCAGGAACATGAAATCCCTCACCCTTGAAGCATTTGGTCTTCCTGAAGTGCTTGTACCATCGACCAAACTCGTGACACTTGGCAGCCGAGACATTTGCATAGTAAGTGCTATTTACAATAGATGATATCATACTCTGAAACAGAGGGGGAAAGACAACAGAAATTCATTACATTTTCTATTGGCTGCCTGGGTGTCTCAGCTGTTCACACATCTGATATTAATGAACTCAGATCTGTGTTATTAAAAAGACCCCCAGGTAAATAGGATAATAAAGACAGATGAGTGTGTCAGTGTGTGAGCTCCCAGTGTGTGTGTGTGTGTGTGTGTGTGTGTGTGTATGGGTGGGTGTGTGTGTGTGTGTGTGTGTGTGTGTGTGTGAGTATGGGTGGGTGTGTGCTGTGTGTGTGTGTATGTGTGTACATCAAGTGTGCACAAGCATGTGTGTGTGCGAGCATCTGTGCGTAATCAAACAAAACACTAGAGGTCATCAGAGACTATGTCTCTCTGTCTATCTTTCTCTCACTCACTCACTCACACACACATGCACGCACGTACGCATGCACGCACACGCACATGCACACACACACACACACACACACACACACACACACACACACACACACACACACACACACACTCACACACACGCACACACACCCACACACACACACACAGATTTTCCCCAAAGACCGTCCTGTGCAATCTTTACATCTGATTACACCTTTCATCTTCTCATATTTATTTTAATCTGCTTCTTGCAAACAAGAGAGGGGGTAAAGGGAGTGATAGAAGAGAGAGAGGGATGGGGGAGGGAGGATTTGCTCATATCAGATCTACAGAGAAGGAAGGAATGTAAAGAAGAGAGAGATAGTGAGCAATTTCTCTTTATCAAACTGTAGATGTCCTACACACCCTCAAGGCAAAATAACAGATAGACTAAGTTGATAATTATGAATATTCATTAAGAAGCCTTACCCAAATACTGCATCATTAATGTAAAATTATTAATGCGGTCGTGTCTGTGTTTGCTTGATTAAATGCACAGGATTCTGAGGCGATCTCAAAAACAGATTTGGATTTTGGAATATTGCTTAATCGTGTGAGGGTGGAAGAAAAGACAAATGCAAAAGAGTGCGATGGATGGTCAGGTAGAGTGAGTATGAGTAGATAGTGTGTGAGGCTAACAGACAGACAGAGTGACAGGCAGACAGACAGGCAGGCAGGCTAGCAGTAGACAGAATCAAGATAAGCAGTGGGGCTTTTTAAGAGATAGCAATCTCTCTTTATCTATTTCTCTCTGGCGCCCTGCCCCCACACCTTATCTACCACCACATCTGGACTTCCTGTCTAACTATTGGACCGTATGCTGACTCTGCGTCACGCGTCAAAGTGTGCACGAACGCACACACACACACACACACACACACACACACACACACACACACACACACACACACACACACACACACACACACACACACACACACACACACACACACACAGACACACATTCACACACACACACACACACAGACACACATTCACAGGACACAGAAGGGCAAATACATTACAGACATACTTTGAACTGCAGCACAAATTCTCTTATTTGCTCTTCTTTATGCATGCTGTATCTATGTGTATTCCTTAGTGTCTGTGTGTGTGTGTGTGTGTGTGTGTGTGTGTGTGTGTGTGTGTGTGTGTGTGTGTGTGTGTGTGTGTGTGTGTGTGTGTGTGCATCGTGTACCTGGGACAGTGGGCACTCTTTAGCCAGGGTGCTCTGGTTCATGTCCTTGAGGAGCTCCTTCAGAGCGTTTCTCACTGTGGAGTGACTCCACTGCTCGGCCGGCAAGTCCTCCAGTTTGGGCCAGCTAGACAAAGGGGCAAATGAAAAAAACAGCATCATGATTAATTACAGTTTTAAAAGGGGAACTCTGGTGATTTAGCACTGCACTAGCAAGAAGTTAAAATTTGACATCTTTACTTTTACTGCCCACTATGGTTTACACTCCAAAAATGCAGGATCCCATAATGTAACTTAACGGCTTCTATCATTAGACTTTGATGACATCATGAGGGTTATTTTCTCACACATTTTTTTCCCAGCATGCACTGGGCGATGCCCCGGATGAACCAGTTTCCATTCTAAAAACACACACCGTCAAGGCTATGAATGGAGGACACGAGAGCACTTAATAAAGTAATGAATTAATCGAGTGAACTTATGGAAAGCATACATGTTACCAGATTCTTCTTTATTTTGCGACAACAGGCCATTTATAATTGGGGGACATTTTGACATGTCACAGTAGGTAAATCGCAGTCACAGGTGTAAGCAATGAAATGAATGATGTCTGAATTCCATGTGGCTGCTTCGGCCATTGGCCATAGTTAATGTTATTAGTGACGCCTGTGTATTCCCTCTGACAGGTCAAATGTTTGTAAGGTCTATATTAACTCCTGTACTTGTGTATGTTGTTCTTGCACTGCCCTGACTCTCATATTGTATCTGACCCAAGACCCGATATGTGGCCCAACCAAAGGGAACGGACATTCATCATTCAAACATTTTCCAGGAAATAATTTTTAGTGCCTTCTTCCACCATTAAAATGCTCATTAATATTCATTGCGACAAGCAAATAAAATCACTCATTAAACTTAATCTAATACCGTTAAAATAGTTTTAAAAAAAATATGATTTTTTAATCATTCTTTGCTGGAGACTGCATGCCAAAATAGATTTCCTACGGGTTCCGATTTGGTCAATGCCCTTTGGTTATTTTATTTCACATAACACAAATTAGGGATGGTGGGTGGCCGGCGTCGTTTATCCAGCATTGCACTGGGTGAAAGGCACATTTTTACACCTACAGATAATTTAACTCCACATACAGACTAGACAAGGAATATAGCCTGAGTGTAGACAGACATATTAAGATATGCAGTGTCAGCTCCCCCACCTATGCAGCTGTATTTTAAGCGTGATGACATGGTGGACGTCCTGCAGCATGTCAGCCACCGTGGCATCCGGAGCATCTGTTACACAGGACAGAGGCACAGGGTTCCACCTGCCCACTTGGATCAGACCTGAATGTACACAAGACAAATTAGAATTGTTAGATCACATGTTGGACTTGTGTCTTTGACTCTGTGTGTGTGTGTGTGTGTGTGTGTGTGTGTGTGTGTGTGTGTGTGTGTGTGTGTGTGTGTGTGTGTGTGTGTGTGTGTGTGTGCGTGTTTGTGTAGTGCACCTTTGGCCTGTGCAGCAGAGCTATGTGAGTAGCCCAGGGTCAGCAGTGCCATCTCTATCAGCTGGTTAAACAGCAGATCTCTTTTGACCAACACAAACTCAGCGTGCTCCTCTCTCCTCTCTCTCTCCAGAGGGCTTTCCTTGTGCTCCACCACGCAGAACACCGGCAGCAGGCTCCCTGAGGGGACGGACACAAATGGAGAATGCAATGTAATAGATAGTGAAAGCACATAACGTGACATAAGGGGAATTCTTCAACCAAATGTATCACTTTTATGGTTGGCCCGCAGAAATTATTATTTTTTTTTTTTACCACAGTCATCAACTTGTATTTCAAGCTTGTTTTTGGCAGTTCACCTCTCCAAACTTGCCATGTTCTCCAAAAATCTAATCACAGCAAAACCAGATCTAATCAGAATAACATTTACAACCCCCAAAAGAACCCAACACAGTTATTAACCATATCAAATGGCACGTAGGCGTCATAATCACTGTACTTAAGAACGCAATTTGCAATATCAGGTTTCATGTAAGTATAACTAAAAAAAAAATCTTTCAAAAGAAAAAAAATCCACTGCACTCCTCCTTAGACTCTAATGATCTCAACCCTTCCCAGTATCAACCCTTGGATGTACCTACCTTTGCCATGCCAGCTCTTGCTCAGTTTCTGAGCGGGGCACGGGCCCTTGGCCACGGGGCTCCCCTGTCCGCTCCTCTCCTGGGCCGAGGGTCCCGCTCCGTTCTGTTCCAGTCGTGCCAGCTTGGCAGGAGGGGGCCGGAGGTCTACAAGGGGATCACTGCCCTCAGCTTGCTTGGCTCCATTACACAGGGCATCCATTTGTGGTCTCACACTGATACAGACAGAGACACACACACTTAGAAATGAAAGACCGTATGTTGGTAACCTAATAGAAATCCCCTCATATCACCTTGATAGTGCTGCTATAGCTGTGAATTTAGGTTGTGCCGCCTTATATAGATACGGCACATATTTTAAAGTCACTTTTGCGTGACAAAATGTTTTCAAATAGGCTACATGCCATTATCATTCCCAGACCTAATAGAAAATCACTCATATTATCTTGAGGGCTGATTTACAGTAACTGAGTTTATGCTTATAAGCATGTAGATATTACACATATTTTAAAGTCACTTTTTTCAAGCTACATGCCTCTATACTTTCAACCAGTACTTAAATAACACACAGCATACTAAGTAGACCAAAGAGTATAGTACCTGGCGATTGTCTGGTGAGCTGTTTCAGTCATTTA
>NC_137221.1:18186340-18243840 GCF_949987685.1 Ammodytes marinus
ATGCTGCTGCTGAATCAATTTGAAAAACTCAGCTTGTTTCCTTTCCTGTTTCCCAGAACCCTGAAGTTTGCAGCCAAGTACCAGCAGAGCTCCCACACGCAGTTCACTGTAGACGAGATGCACCTCACGAGCTGGATCCCAAAATCTTGTGAAGGTATATCACAAAGCACAGGGCTGGCAGGTGTGTTGTGTGTGTGTGTGTGTGTGTGTGTGTGTGTGTGTGTGTGTGTGTGTGTGTGTGTGTGTGTGTGTGTGTGTGTGTGTGTGTGTGTGTGTGTGTGTGTGTGTGTGTGTGTGTCTGTGTGTGTGTGTGTGTGTGTGTGTGTGTGTGTGTGTGTGTGTGTGTGTGTGTGTGTGTGTGTGTTTGTGTGTGTGTGTGTGTGTGTGTGTGTGTGTGTGTGTGTGTTCAGGATCGAGGAAGAGAGAGAGAGAGAGAGAGAGAGAGAGAGGAAGAGTCAGAGATCCTTCATTCCGGCAGATAAGATTCAAGGATTTGCCCCCTTGAAATGTTCCGGCGGTGTGTTTACAGGTCGGTCTATTCTACAGAGACAGGGTGGATGGGTGGATGTTGTGCAATCAGAGCGTATGTTTGGGGAGAGAGAGCATGCTCTACTACTTTTGACTAATTAAACAAAGTGAATTAGCTATCTCCCCAGCCAGAACGAGTCATGGCTGGTTGCACATCATTCATCGTGACTAATTCAGAGAGAGATGTCACTCAGCTGGGTGGAGATGTGTGTGTGTGTGTGTGTGTGTGCATGTGTGCGTGTGTGGGTCCCTCCAATTGCACCTCTGGGTGTGCTGCTGTAGGTATAAATTCACTGTTTGTTTGTTTGTGTGTGTGTGTGTGTGTGTTTTTGATTTTATTTACTACTGTTTTCTGTGTTGATATGCACACATCTCTCTCTCTCTCTCTCTTTCTCTCTCTCTCTCTCTCTCTCTCTCCCACCCCGCTGCCTTACTATTTTATCACTGGCTTGATACATCGTCAATAAGGCTGGCATGCTAAATGATAATTAAGACCATTACACGCTCACAGAGCATGCTACCAGTGCAGCACACCACGGCTCCCTCAAATCGGAGCCTCCTCTCGGGGGACTCCCTACTACTCACACAGTCGTGTATCTCTCCAAATTAGGTTAGATTTTCATTCCACCTCATTCGCCATGGATGTGATGTGGTTATTATAAACTCATGATAAGGTTAGTGAGCCTGCTGCCATTAGATGGGTGGAGGCAACATGTTGGCGCGTTAAAGGGGAAATGGATTGCCAAGCCTCAGTATATTGCACATCTCTTGCTCATGCAATGAAGCTGCTGCTCTGAAGTATTGAGATGGTCACCACAAGTGCCTACAGTGTGATAATGCAAAACACACACACACAGCGGACTCTCACAAATGGTTGTAAGTGTTGGGGCACACATGCATCGTAATACCTCATACCAAATGATGTACCACCTCTAAATATGACGAAACTGACATAATTGAGTGCATTTAGTTAAGTACTGTTATTCAATAAAGTGTTGAGGTTCTTTCTATGCTATATGCTGCTTCATATATATTTTTTTTGACAGCCGTAATTATTCACTAAGAACGAGTGTACAGTCAGAAAATGTGGAAATAAATAAATGAGGAAATGTGGAAATGTAGAAATTAATAAATGTATAAATAAATAAATTACATTTAATTATTTATGTATTTATTTATTCCTTCTTTTATTTATTTATTTATTCATGTATTTAATAATTTATTTATTCCAGTATTTATTCATTTATTTATTCTTATGACAGGTAATGTCCTCCATAGGTCAGGGCCCCCTATCACAATTCAGATATCTGTTAGTTGTTGCCAGTTCCACCAGATTGACTAGAGTATACTCTTCTCAGTTCAACTCCCCCCCTCCTCCCCTTATCTTGTGCCTTTGAGGGTGGCCAACCACTGCATTAAACAATCAAAAACTGAAACAGTAAAATGCTACTTTGGCTGCCATGCTGTTGGCCATGCATCAATGTTAAAATAGTCTACTTGTGTCAAAGTACAGGGCCCTTTTTCCTCGACCTATGATACTTGATAAACAACTTTTACTTTGTATTGGATTGCTTTTACATTGTTGTACTTGTACTTTATTGCAAGGTCTTCTGACCCAGACACCTCTCTCTGCGGACATATCACATATTTATATCATATTCTGATCGCCGACATTGCGATTTCTCCTGATCTGGGATGTGTACAGGGCTTTTGATGTTTTGGCGCGGGTATCAAATATTGGCTAAACCAAAAATACATATCCCCATCTCAAGGTTATATGTGGTCGTGATCTAAGTGTACAAATCAGAAAAGAGGTTCAGAACAGTCTGAACGCAGGGACCTGAAGGTTTCAGATAAGATTGTGAGCTGGAGATCAGATGTGAGATGTGCCCTCTGTAGCCATTAGATTGAAAAGGTGATGGCTTTTGTCTTGTGGGGAGAATGAAAAAAGCATTTGTTTGAGCTACGAATGAAGAGACAGACTCGCTCACTGACTGAAGATTGAAGGTGGGAGCACTGGATTAGAAGAGGTTATATGGGCCATTTGACATTTCCACACTGCTTGTATTAGGAATTGTTTTGCAGAGTGATGACCACAGTCTCATTGTGTGTGCGTGAATGTGGACTATTGTGTACATTCTTGCACATACAATATGCGCTATTAGCTTTGTCAAAATGTGTGTGTGTGTAAAGTGAACTTATGGCCATATCTCTAAACAGCCGTTCCCACTTCTTAGACGGCACCCGAGGGCGTCATAAAAACCATTAAATTAAGATGTTGGCATAGTGTTGCAGCAAGGGAGCCCTAAAGCATATATGCTGCTGGACTCTATGTTATACAGGCACGATGGGCAGGTCGGAAAAGAGTTTAACCAGGACTGTTTATAATGAAACCAAAGAAAACAGGATAAACGGCATTGCAGCGCATCACTCATCCAAAACCACATTCATATAGTGTGCACCTTAAAGCTAACATGAGCATTTCTTTGATGAAATGTACCAAGCATTCATGATTTGATGATTAAGAAGGGAGTTTATGTATGTTTCTTTTGTATTTGAATTAGGGCTGTCAAATGAACGCGTTAATTTCGATTAATTAATCACAGAAAAATTAACGCGATTAAAAAAATTAACGCAGATTAATCGCACTTCTATATTGCCCTTTGACCCGGTGCAAAAGAGGTGAGACGATAGCGGAGCTGCACTTGTAACTTGCGGAAACGACCCGCACGGGATTAAAGAGTAAAGAAAGAAGCATAGAGAGGGCTCTATGGATGTGTTATGGGCTGCTCCGGGCAAATAAGCATGAAGGTAGGAATACGTCTTATGTTATTCTCCGCAGTGTCTGTGCATTATTGATTTAGTGGGTGCCTAATTAACAATCTACGTTCAAAACAGTATCTCTCAATCTTCCTCCGTGTCTCACTTCTGTTTGCTAGCTGCAATCGTCTCCCGCTAACGGACACCCGCCCCCTCTCACTCTTCCTAGCATATGCCTGTCTTTTTTCCTCCTTTGTGTGTGTGTGTGTCTGTGTGTGTGTGTGTGTGTGTGTGTGTGTGTGTGTGTGTGTGTGTGTGTGTGTGTGTGTGTGTGTGTGTGTGTGTGTGTGTGTGAATTATAAACATTATAGGAATGAGTTGCTGAGGGCAAATTTCACTGTGATGTGTCTCATTCTTAAACAAACATTTAAAAAAATAGATGCAGTCTGAATAATTTGATGTATTTGGTATAATTCTACACAAATCTGGATTACAGCCACAATGAGAGTTTTTCTTGAAAAGGTCATCCTTTTATGATGTCCCATTTATAATTTGCTTCATTTCGAACTCAACCCGATCATGTCTAGCTAGTTAAACCCAGAACACAAGCACATTTGATTTGATTTGATTTTATTAGGATCCCCATTAGCTGATGCAGAAACATCAGCTACTCTTCCTGGGGTCCACACAAGACATATACAAAAAAAGAAAAACATATAAAAAAATATATATATATATATATATAAATAAATAAAAAACAAAAATAAATAAATGTATACAAAGAAAAACAATCACAAAACATATAGGAACGAAACCATTAATACACAAAAAAACAAAAAACAAGCATTTAAAAATATAAAAAAAGCAGGTCTCTAATCTCTAATGCGGACAGCAATTAGGTGTCAACATTGGTTTCTTACAGCCCCATAACTACAGTAGTTGCATACATAATACACAATATATAGCTTGTACAGATGTAGCTAGGTTTAAATTGGATTTTGTAGTCTTTTACAGGTAGAATATGTAGTTTTTTTTAAATTTCAGTTATTCAATCCTGGTTAGTTTTATTAAGGAGTCTGTTCAAAAATATATTTGCTTTCCTCAGCTCCAAAGCTATGCACTTCCTCCTAACCCTAATATGTTTACTTTTATTGGTTATGCAATTTGTTAGTAGAATTATTTCATCAAACTACCCAAGTGTTTGAATAATTGAAACTGAGTCAGGCCTTCTTGGAAGCAGGTGAATTTACTTGCAAACAGCATGCAAGGGTCAAACAACATGCATCACAAATGGGCTTACATGATTGAATACATCGAATGAACAGTGTACAGAGATTATATGCAAGAGAAGGTGGTGTGTGCGCAAACACACACTAAGTTTGGTGTGTCCAGCCCTTGTTTTTGCTGGCGAAAGCAGAAATGTTTTTAATTAGGTAGATATTCCCAGAAATTCATCTCAGCCGGTGTTATCCTTCATACAATGTCTGATAACAGAATATGGGGAGTGAAACTACTGTGCACATGAATGCGTCATACCTCTGTATTGTGCCAAAATCTTATTAGGCTTCAAGGCTAAACAACAAACTTGTAGCAAAACTGGGACAAAGTTCAACAGCCAGAAAGCATGTATTGTGCATTAAAATATTATACAATAAAGCAAACTAAATTCTGTTAACATTCCACCCTTTTTATAATATTTAATGCAACTTTCTGCAACACTTCAAAGCAAAAGGGCAAAGCATATGAGTAAATATATTTCAGTCAAGCAGAATAATATCAAGTACATCAACATCACAGTTGTGAAAATGCAAGTTTGTGTACTGGTGCCACATCGTTTATGTACAGTTTCAGAGAGGACAGTTTTTTGCAGAAGCCAGGGAACAGGAACCTAGGTCGTCTTGATGGTCAACAAGTCCCTTTTGTGGCATTTTGACGCAAAGTGTCCTTCATATCACAGTCACTGGGGGAATGGTTATGTAGGATATTACCATAACCGATTCAGATTGTTCCTCAGTGTCCAATTGTCCTTATTGAAGCATGGTCAGCTTCGTCTTCTCCTTGCATCTGAAACAGAATTAATTTGAGCAGTAACATGTTCTCAAAAGAAATGCTCATCATTCTGCCAGGGTTGTTTCTAAAATATCATCCTATCCATTTTGCTTGCTCTAGATGTCACAATTAACGCACAACAACATTTTAGGATAGGTTTGATTTCATTCTTCCACATGGTTGTCTGTGTTTGGGCAGCATTCAAGCACACACAGGCAGTCAGTGAGACAGGCCCTCCCTTTTCTGCATGGGACTGAATCACACACACACCACATTCCTGAGAAGCTCTCTACTTCTCCAAATCTGACATGGTGTTATAGTTTGTTCTTCAAATAACAAAAGTTAACATGTAGGTTAAGTATAGGTGTCTTTACAGTTAACCAGTTTTTGAATCAATTTATATCAACAATACACATTATGATCATATTTTCAGCATAAAAATCCCCTTTAACTTGTAATTCAAATCAAAAGCATTGAACAAGTCTTTTCAGTGAACATTTTCATAAAAAGAACACAAAAGGACGCTTTTTTGTAAGTCTATGCTGGAACTTCAAATGATTGACTGCACCTTTAATCTTTAAGGTTTACTATGGGGCTGGAATTGGCAAGATATTCAGCTCTAAACTTTAAAGCTTTTAGCAATTTAGTCAGAACTCTGGTCATCTTTAGGAGACGAGCATTTTATAACCCATCATAACAGCATAACAATTGTATGCACACTTTACTAAAACCTTTTATCTCCCTTCCCCTACATACTTTTTCTTTCTTTATAACATCCATAAACAATCAGTTCCAAACAATCTTTTTCCTCTTACACTTTCAACAACATTCTCTTATTCATCTCTTTGGCCACCACCTTTCTCTTTACTGTTCACGATGGGGGCTTGGATCAAATGTAAAGTCAGATATTTGATCATATGTAAGAGGGGCAGTTGCTTACAAGTAATTTAATTTTTTTTAAATGTAAAATCTAATCAATTTAACAGGACGAACACCCCTATTCCCTCCAATTGATTAACAAAATTCACCAATTTAAAACTAGAACACCCTATGTGATGTATTCTAAACAAAACTAATAAGTCTACTCTGCAGTTGTAGACTATTGACAAACATAACAAAACAAAACAAATAAACAACCTGTCATAGACTAACTCCCTGGAGCAGTACTATATCCCCAGGCTAAGTGACAACAAGCAGCCAGATATCAATTTGTTTCCATAAAACCTTCCCGAATTACAAAGAACTCTCAGTTTAATGGAACAAACTATATCTGTCAGAATAAAGGGACCACCCTCGACCCCACACTAATGATCATCTAATTACGTACGTGAGACTTTTGTTTTTGACAGTGTAAATTCTCAAACACCAAAGGCTGAGATAGGTTTGTCTCTAGTGCATCTCCCCAAACACTACAGGTTGAGATAGGTTTGTCTCTAGTGCATCTCCCCAAACACTACAGGTTGAAATATTTTTCTCTTTAGTGCATTTTCCCAAACACTACGATCAGTTATTCTCCCTTACGGTAAAACCATGAGAAATACTGCTTCATAAACTAGTTTATCTACCTAATACATAAAACAAAGGAATTCCTAATTCCTGGACAAAACAAAATCAGCTGTTTATATTCACCTGATTTCAAGAAAGCCTCGACTCGCTCAGTTTTGGCTCTGGATTCCGTCACCCCTCCTCCGTCCAAGTAGAGTCTGCAGACAGCCTCTTTTGTAGCTCTGTTTACTGGAGGTCTTTTGTCGAGAGATCTTGGACTCCCCCGTGCACGGTGCAGGCTCTTCTTGTCCAGAGAAGAAGATGTTGGATCCGGCAACTCGAAGGACCATTTGTTAGTAGAATTATTTCATCAAACTACCCAAGTGTTTGAATAATTGAAACTGAGTCAGGCCTTCTTGGAAGCAGGTGAATTTACTTGCAAACAGCATGCAAGGGTCAAACAACATGCATCACAAATGGGCTTACATGATTGAATACATCGAATGAACAGTGTACAGAGATTATATGCAAGAGAAGGTGGTGTGTGCGCAAACACACACTAAGTTTGGTGTGTCCAGCCCTTGTTTTTGCTGGCGAAAGCAGAAATGTTTTTAATTAGGTAGATATTCCCAGAAATTCATCTCAGCCGGTGTTATCCTTCATACAATGTCTGATAACAGAATATGGGGAGTGAAACTACTGTGCACATGAATGCGTCATACCTCTGTATTGTGCCAAAATCTTATTAGGCTTCAAGGCTAAACAACAAACTTGTAGCAAAACTGGGACAAAGTTCAACAGCCAGAAAGCATGTATTGTGCATTAAAATATTATACAATAAAGCAAACTAAATTCTGTTAACACAATTTGTTTGAGTTTTCCGTACAAGATGACTCCTCTGTTTCAAAATGAGCAGTTTGAGTCAGCGATTACAATAACAGAGTGGCGATCGAATGAGTTACATTACATGGAGAGACGTGAGTCAAAAGATGTTTTCATTTGTGCAGGTTTAATAAAAGCTTGTGGTGAGCTAACACTGTGAGCAAGAATGACTCACTTTGGCTCAACTGTCACTTCACTACAGACTCAGCTATGATGACAAACACACACACACACACACACACACACACACACACACACACACACACACGCACACGCAGGCACACACAAGAAACACACACGGGATGCACAATGTGTGTTTGGAGCCAGTGATCGGGGCTTAAATGATGCATTAAGCACTTAATTACTCAGGTGAAGCATCACTGTGCGTTGGCTGTCGGTTTTAATTTCATTAGCTGACACTGTTATGGAAGTATATCTGTGTGTTTCACTGTGCCTCACCTCAGGGACGTGATTCACGCGCTCCGTTACGTGTACCCTGTATGTGTTTGTATGAGTGAGTATGTAGGCACATGCAATTTCTGTGCTCCAGTCTGCCCTAAAGCACCTGATGACCGCACTTTGTCTAAATGACATAACTAGTGTAACAGCTGCTTCACTTTTGTGAGGGATCTGAGTAGGCAGCACAGTGTTTGATTTCTGATGTTTTTAGTTGCTCTGCTGTGGAACTGTTTGGTAATGGGATTGACCTAGATTTGAGTTTGTTTTCTGTCTGTTATGTTTTGCTGTGATTGTGATTGTGTGTGTGTCTGTGTCTCTGTGTGTGGGTGTGTTTTTCTGTGTGTGTGTGTGTGTGTGTGTGTGTGTGTGTGTGTGTGTGTGTGTGTGTGTGTGTGTGTGTGTGTGTGTGTGTGTGTGTGTGATCTTGTGTGAGAAAGTACTTACAGGTTTGTTGTTATTTGCTAGAGGTGTTTTGTAATTGCTCATTTTTGGTTGCAATCCCATTTACAGTTTTACATAGGATTGTTTTTCTTTCCCAAACTGGGATTTTAAGATAACTTGAGGCAGAATTTTGAAGTTTTGGAGATGATCATTACCTGAAAATTGCCGGGCCTGCGATTTCATTGAGTTTGGCTGGTGAACCGATGGGAGTATCTCACCAGCAGTCAAACTATTGGTAGCTCTCGCACTAACAGACAAAATGAGCTATAAAGCGTGGTGGTAACCTTCTCCTTGTTATGGTGTACAATGAGTGCAAATCAGAATATGGTTGTTTCCCATTTTCTGGAATAGGTGCAGGGCAGCTCAACGTGAGCTGTAAAGTAATTGATTATGTGTGTCTGTTGGGACTTGGACCAATATTGGACCATTATTGGAGTGTGGACTGGTAGCTGGAGAGGTGCCAGTCCACCTACTGGGCACTGCCGAGGTGCCCTTGAGCAAGGCATCGAACCCCCAAACTGCTCAGTACGCTGTCCCTTATGAGAAATGCTGCCCACTAATACATCTCTGCGGTCGTTCGGTAAAACAATAATACATTTGGAAGATCTTCTACTTTGTTATGGTGTCACACTGCATACGTCAGGATTTGAAGAAAGAAAATATAGACATTGATGTGACAAAAGGGACACTGTTCTCCACCAGTTCAAAGAGAAGTTGAGATTTGGAATAAGCCAAACCTTTGAACCTATAGTTGGAGGAAAAATGAGTTTTGTATTGAGGATTGTGTACTCCCTGTCCATATTGAAACAGGACGTTGATCAGGTACTAGTGAGGATGACAGACTTTGTTATGTGATCTGAACGGAATTCAAAATAGAGTTAATTTAGCCTTGTATTGTCCACATTTTCATGATGTAAGATTGCAATTAATTAACACAGTTGAAGTAAAACAGATGAGGCAGGATACAATTTTGAAAGTATGGTTGTTTGAACATGACACCTTTTTAATGGCAGAACAAGCATGAGCGAAAGATAGACGGCATCGTATCAATGAATTTCTGTCTTGAAGGGACATGTCCGGTTGTGTTTCTCTTTGGGTATAAACGGCAATAGTTTTGTTTTTAGGCTACATCTGAAATGTTTAGTTCCAGTTTGACAGTTTATGGTTTGCACTATCATGTTGTGGCTGCTGCAATGTGTTTTGGTGTGTGAATGTGTATGATGATTGCTGTGTGTTTGAGGTGGTGGTCGGAGGGGCCGATGGCGCTGAATGGCAGCCTCGCTTCCGTCAGCCTGCCCCAGGGGGCAGCTGTGGCTACGCTCATAGTTTACCACCACCGGTATGACTGTGTGTGAACGAATGGAACCTGGAACCCTGTGAAGCGCTTTGAGTGCCTTGAAAAGCGCTATATAAATCCAATCCATTATTATTGGTTTGTTTTCTTTTTCAAAGTAGAGTATGTTGTGTGTGGATATTGAAACAGAGGCTGTGGATGATATGTCTTTTGTGTTTTTTAAAGATTTATTTTGGCATTTTCAAGCTTTATTTGATGGAATAGAGAGACAGAGTTGAAATTGGGCAGAGAGGGGTATGACATGCTTAAAACCCGGATTGGAACCTGCTGCGTCAAGGACTGAGCCTCTATGGGGGGTGCTCTAACCACTACACTACAAGTGCAACCTTGGTCTTTTGTGTTGTTGTCATGTAATTCTGTGTAAATAAACAAATATTCATTCATTCATTCATCCTATATCTTAACATTGGACTGTGAATCCCATTTGAAGAATATGTATGGGCAAATCTGCATTCTTTACAGACTGAATGTGGATGTATTTTAGTCAAAGTCCAGCCTGTCTCTGAAATTGTTATTTTATATGCAGGAGCTTCACTGTCCACATGAGGGCGCTACAGTGCAACTGATATGTCTGCTTAACGTTTTCTACGCTGCTTTATTTCTGTGTTTTAACTCCCAGCCCATCAAAGCATGTGTTCCATGTCTCAATCTGACCACCAGAGAGCGACAAAAAAAATCCTGAAAGCTTTTGTTACTGTGACCAGCTGTTCGCCCGTTGACAGGTAGAGCGTGCTACGCCTGGAGAGAACGGCTACGACAGTTTGACAGGCAGACTGTACCAGACTGCACAAACACAGCCATGTGAATGAGCAGTGCATTTCCGCAAGCAATTACTCTGCAAACAGTTGTGCAGCTACTTTGTCTTGGTTCAGTTGCATTAATTAACGACTGTGCAATTGCAGGTAATTGTTTCTCTCTCTCACACACACAAACACACACCCTCGATAAATACGCCCCGATAAACACTATTTTTTTCTCCCCAAATATCAGTAATTGCAACAACAAAAAAAGCGTGGAAAAAAAGCATTTTTAAGGTCAGAAGTGACAATGATATAATAATAATGCAATAAAAAACTATTAATATACACTTTTAACGGGATTTTAATCAATGTAGCTCCTCAACGAATAGACATGTACATCCATGACATAACCTCAACATATCTGATTATTCTTAAAAGCTATAGAGAAAAAGAATGGGCTAACAAAATAAAAACAAAAGTTCTATTTTCCTGCCTGTGATATGATAGCGTCTCCACACTGTTAAAAAATCCCCCGTTTGCGCTTTGGTTGTTGTTGATGAGGGTGATGTCTCCCGGCATTGCGCGCTGTGGAGAGACGATCATTGAATCCAACGGAATAATAATGGCATCGCTGACAGGGAGTCTCACTCCCTCGCGGTCGTCACTGGCTACTACCTGAACTGCACCTGTGGACTTCATCTCCCCCTGTCATTTTACACACGCAAACAGAAACTCCGCACACACACGGACGGGTATGCGCACCATCCGCGTACACTCTCCACCGATCGCATTGTGCTGAGTTGGCCAGATAGCTGCTTGTGTTCCAATAGGTTCCGCGGCTTAACTGGGAGCACCTCACACGTTTGGACGACTTGCGCCTTTTCTTCAGTAACTTTTGATGGGGACTTCGATATCAAGCAGGGAAAATGCCTGTGATGAAGGGATTATTGGCGCCGCAGAACACGTTTCTGGACACTATAGCCACACGGTTTGATGGCACTCGTAAGTTTGCTTTTAATTCTTTTTCAAATCTTTTTTTTTGTGCAGTGTATGGTTGAGGTTTTTGGGTGTTTTTTGAGAGCAGCTTGATATAGCAGACTGCAGCCTTACATCATGTCCTCGAGATCCTTGAGTTGATTAAAACACATGCAACACATCCAATAAAGAAATGGGTCTTATCGGTTCGTTGTGTTTTGATGTAGATGGGCTTTCATTTAAATGTCATCAGGGCACCACATGTCACAGACCGTGTAGAGATATACTTTAACTTCAAGATAAATTTAAACAGTTTCATAAAGACAGACAGACAGACAGACAGACAGACAGACAGACAGACAGACAGAAAAGGAAACCCGGAGAAGCAATTATAGCAGGCTGAGTCTGTCGCTGTCCGCGGTGCTGAAGCTTCAGCACCAGACAGCGACAAAGGATTGGGCGCTCACACACCTCCTATAGGCTATACAGTAGAGATATATGAACAAGTTACAACCTGTGTCATACGTTGATTCAAAGGCCTATATATTGTGACTATAACCGGATGAAACAAACTTTTTTAAATCGTTTTTTTAGTTTTCCACGCATCATTTTCGCTTCAGCATAACCTTTATTATCTCTGCTCTTTGGCAGACAAGTCTTCCTGCCGGTCTGAGACCAGCAGTCGCATTTATCAAAATTAATTGGTCGGCGGCGGCATTACAGCAAGTCTTTCCCCGGGCTGAGGCGCACACACACACACACACACACACACACACACACACACACACACACACACACACACACACACACACACACACACACACACACACACACACACACACACACACACAGGCATTTTCTAAACGACAACTTATGTTTGAACTCTCGCCTTTCACATCTTAGTATAGTCTACTTTTTAATTAATGAACGCTCACATTTTTCTCTTGGAAAGCTCCTCAGAAACCAGTTCACATCTTGGTTCAGAGTGTATGAATCAGCCAATTATTCTCTCCATTAATTGTTTGCTCTGTTACGAACACCTGGAAACAGTTTCCTGAAGACCAATGCAATGCCATCAAAGGTTTTGTCCTTCTGTACCAACAGTCCACAGCCTGAAGTTCAGTGGGTAGGCCTACTGTTAATACATGGAAATGCAACACATTCAAAACCAAATATTTGAACTTTTAGCATCGAGGATCAAAACAGTTGCCATTATTTAACTGGTCGATAAAATCAATTAATTCACAAATAGTCGTTGCAGCTCTATTTATCAGATCATGGTGCATTTAATTTGAATTAAGTCGGTATGGTATGTATCTTAAAGGAGACTACAATAGTATATTTTGGGTCAAAAACACACCCAAACAGTCCCTTTTGTGTTTTTATTGGTGTTTCAAAATTTGCAAAGACAATTGTCATGACAAACACACTTATATCTGTGTAAAAATTGTTGTCCGCTGTGCCTCTTATTGTTAAAATACTCATCATAGACCAGAGTGGTAATAATACATCATGTGCTGATTCCAAGCCAAGGTCACCACCTGAACCCACTCATTGGGGCGTTCTTCATTTTGTCCAGTAAATGTATTACACTTAGAGAGGCACCATAGTCACCACAGACATCCACTCTTATTCCAGTGCCCTGTGGCAGCAGGTTGAGCACCACTTTATAGCTAAGAGCGGGCTTCACGTCTAGTGGCAACACAACATCCAGCCTGCCTGGCCATGGAGCTCTGCTGTAACACAGGGGAATTGGAGTGGTTACTGTACCTATAGCAAAAGTGGCTTGTCTTTGAGAAGCGAGGTAGAGGAAATTAACGTTGAGATTTGAAGTGCAAGATGGGGCCGATTTGAGGCAGCGGAGCTCGTCGGGACAAATTGGGTCTGATGGCTTGGCCAGGAGCACATATAAGGGGAAGTGCTAGGTTCACTGCTATGTGATCCCCTTTGACGTCATCCACAGCCAGGGCGTAAATGGAAGAAAGTGAGAGTAGGCAAGCCTTTAACTTGATCTGATTTGTACTCAAATAAGTTTTAAGCATTTAATGTTGGCCTCTTAAAAATCTAGTCAACCATAGATAGAAGCCTGATAGATATAAATTGAGGTGTCCCGGGCATGACATGGTGGCTGAAGAGATGGTTAATAACTGGAAACTTTCAGGTGGAATTCAATTAAAGGCTGTGAAAGGACACCAAATGCATCACACCTTCTCATTTAAATAGCTTAGGTAAGAGGAGTACAAGGCTTTTAATCCCTTTTCCATGTCTGAAGGAACTTGCAGCTTTGCAATTACTCAAAGTTCCTTGCATAAGGATGAGAACACAAACATATGTTCTGAATATTTCTACAGCATACCACGACTGACTTTTGCTGAGTTGCTGTTCATTTTGAAGCTCACAGCTCAATACAAAGTTAACTTTTCAAAAGACTAGTTTTGTTGGTGTGTTTCACTGTGTACTGGGTTTGGGATGGAAGTGTCCTTGTTTGCCTTTTCCTTTTTCTAAAATACCAGAGTCTTTCTGTGGCTCTGCACTGTGTAGTAGACTGTGTGAGAGTGCTGTGACACCTTCTGTCTTCACCTCAACAGGGTACCATGCAGGTGACTAATCCTACCACCTGTCCGTCACTGTAGCTGAATGTAGTGGTGTTCTGTGTATTGCAATCACATATTGTCACAAAGCCTTTCATAGTTTTATTTTAATTTTCTACAGTAATAAATTGTTCCATAAAATAGAAAATAATTGCAAAATGAATCCTGAATACGATTTCCCAAATGTCAAGTCAAACTCATTCATATTACAATTATTTTTTCATATTCACCAACTGAGAAGTTGGAAGGAGTGACTGGTGTTATAGTTTAAAAAGTGACTTAAAAAAATGTATCTACTATCAACACGGTTGCCGAGTAATGAATGAAACAATTATTAGTTGCAGCTCTACGTAAATCCTTTAAGAAAAACAACAAGAATACACATTGAAAGTTTTGACAGTATGCTAAAACCTAAAAAAAAATATTCAAATTAAAAGTAAATCAATTTCTAATGTCACTGTACATTTTAGAGTTAATCCCCTTTGTAATTGTCTCTCTGTATACTGTAGCTGTCATATCACTGAGGTAATATGCATTCATGTTTTCCTGGACATAGCCAACCCATCCCCTCACACTGATGTCATTGCTGCAGTCTCATCAGTAGATTCAGAGTACTTGCTGACTTGACTTTACTGTCAAGAAATGATGGCCTTCATCGGGGATATGTAGACCATATTGAGCTGTCCTTCTGCACAATTAAACAGACGGTATGGTGTGGTACAGTTGTAGCAGAGGGCTGTGTAAAGTCTCCCGAACACTTGGTATTTAATTAATGTCACAATCCCTGATGCCAAGACTGGAATCAGCTGTGAGTTGAGTCGGGATGTTTTGGTGTGCATGGGATTGAGAGAGAGAGCGAAAGAATGAGAGAGAGAGAGAAAGAGAGAGAGAGAGAGTGTGGGGATCTGTATAGGTGTAAAGACAGACAAAGACACAGATAAGGAAGAGAGTAAAGCGAGAAGAAAGTAAAGTGTTCAACATCATTTGCCAGTTTGTGTAACGGAAGTTTATGTGTGTGTGTGCGTGTGTGTATGTGAGCGTGTGTGTGTGTGTGTGTCTGAGTGTGTGTGTGTGTGTGTGTGTGTGTGTGTGTGTGTGTGTGTGTGTGTCAAAGCTTGTGATCGTGTGTGTGTGTGCATGCGCTCAGCTGTCTCTGTCTTTGAGCATAAGGGTGGCAGAAGTCCCCCCTCTGCTGATTCACTTTCTTTAAATGCATGCGCGTCTAATTAAGCCGTTAAAAAGGTGTCTGTGGGATTCCACATCGTGATTACCACTCGCTGCTGCAGGTGAATGTTTAATATCTCCTCAGAGTATCGCACACAGTGGAGGGAGCTGTCAGATCCTTCTGTCTCAGACATAAGACTTACTGTTGCTCTCCCTATTGCCCAGCCTCACCACCAGCAACCCCGAGGCCCACAGGAAGACCCAGGGAGCTAATTATTGAGCATGAAAAAGACTGCAGACCACATACTGACGCACATTATGTTTCAATGAGCTTTATAATAGTATAAATAACCTGGACTATTTGCTTTTATCAAACACATCAACTCTTTAATTTCCCATAATAGATACTTTGCCCCATTGTTATTTTTACCATCTGATTATGCTAAAGGCACTGGTCTAATGTTGTCCTCAGACTGTGAGAGAAGTAATGAGTGTAGTTATGAGACTGTGAGGGAGTGATCAATCATCATTGACTGTAGTGCTGCAGGGTGCAGAGCGGCCCTCACTTTCTGGCGGTGGATTGGCACTACTGTCCAAAAACCCATTTGAAATCCTTACTGTTTTATTTTAGGATAAAAAGTTAAAGAAAGGATGGAGTTGTTTTGTTTCCTAGTAGTGAACAATGTAAAGAAAACAATTGTTTTAATGAATGAAAATGTATCAATGTGCAATACTAAGCCCTGCTTTGTTTGGTTTGAAAAAGATTTGTATCACTTGAAATGAGTTGTATCGGCTTTAGGAGGCTTTTTTTATGCCCTTCCCCTGACTGTACTGAGCTTCTCTCGTATACTTCAAAAACCTGAAAAATGTATAGTATATTAGATTCACTCTCCTTTTAGCTCTATGTTAGACTCCACAAACAAAAAGTATATTGTGTTTTAGCTAAATGCTTTACCAGATAGTTGGTAACTTTGTCAGAATTTTTTGTAAAATGTTTTCCTGAAAGATATCTGCCTGCTAGTCAACATGTTTCAACTGGTCAACAGAAACAAGATACCCAACAATGTCTACGTACTCACTCATTAAACCAACATAGCTAAAGGCCTCTCCTGAGTGGGGAAAATGTAAATCAGTGTGTTGAATTAATACTAACCAAGCAGTATCCGCTGGTCTTAACCAGGCTTAGACAAAGGATTCAGTTTGGAGGACATAGGCAAACGCTGTCCTCACTGGAAGGTTGCTGGATTATTACTGTGCACTTAAAGCAGGCAAAAAAACCTCGCCTGTTCCACCAAACTTCTGGGTGTTCTGTGTGAGAGCCTCCCCGTCACTGCATTGGACTTTCTGCCTTGTTAAACCACCTAATTAGCAGGAATCATCCCCTAATCACCGTCTCTAATGGCCTGTCCAAACCGATCGACAAACGGCGGTTTCACCACCAGAAGTCTCTGCGAAGTTGGCCCATTTTTAGTCTCAATTTATTTTTTGCAAATGAGAGGAGAGGCAATGACATACATTTGGAGAAGGCAGAGAGGGAAGAATATAATATCTTTATTCATATAGCACCTTTAAAGGTCCCATATTATGCTAAATGCACTTTTTAAATGTGTTCTAACATATCCATGGGTCCACGGTGTGCCTAGAGACTGCCAAAATATTTTAAAAAATAACAATCTCTCCTTTTCTCACTCTCCCCCTTTCTGAAACCCCCACCCCTCCCCCCCAATATACTCCAGTCAGAATTCTCCTCGTTTCTGACCTCAAAAACTGGAAAGCCAGAAGCTTCCACTGTGCAGCCCACACCCCTATTTCTCATTGGTCCACGGCCCTGACAGACAGAGGGCGAGGCGTATCTGGCTTCGCTTCCGGACAGGGGGCGGGGGGAGCTCAAAGATTGTATATTTACGAGGGGAGCTGCAGCTCTTTTTAAAAAATAGGCCATTGTGAGATTAGCTGAACATCAGCATAGTACAATAAATTATCTGAAAGTTTTTTTCAGCAAACAATTAAAGAAAAACTTATTAGGGACCACTAAGACCACATAATATGGTGTATAATAGTACCGAAAAGTGTATAATATGGGAGCTTTAAAAACAGTGCTTTACATACAATACATAGGAGCAAGTGCAAATCAAATAAATACATACCAATCAAAAAACCACATATACAATTAGATACATACACATACTCATATATACACACAATAAACCAAACGAGATCAATAGGTGCTAGGGTAAAAAGACATTGAGGAAGAGAACAAAAAGAATAAAAAGAATAAAGAGACTAAAAAGACAGTGGAGTGTATAGAAAAAACTATCAAATCTACTGACCAAGACAGAAGAGAGGAAGAAATAGGCAAGTAAGCGCGTGCTAATTACAGGAATGTAATGACCAGAGTAATGTTACAGTTGGTGAGAGCCCTTGGGGGAACTGAATGATACAGAGCCACATAAGTGATTAACGCAGTGGATTTTGTCTAATGATTGTCTCTCTTCACTTATATGGACTGAGGGGATTACCATTGTTTGAATGGCTGTGTGTGTGTGTGTGTGTGTGTGTGTGTGTGTGTGTGTGTGTGTGTGTGTGTGTGTGTGTGTGTGTGTGTGTGTGCTCTCCGACTTAACCACCAGATACAAGTAATTGATACACGGTAGCGCAATCTGTTGACACAGCACAGGAACTTTGGTATGTGACATTAATCTCATATTACCATGTGTCGACTGGCTTCGGTATCCGTCCCTTAGACAAACTGTTTGCAGCTGTAACCTTGGTTGCTATGGTGTTTGTGTGAGTGGTTTCTATGGTGACTTTTTGACTGGTTATGTGACTGCTCTGTAGCATTTTCTTAGAGGCTGGATGGCATGAATTCTGGCAGGAATAGCGAGGAGGTCCTTTCCATCTATCTCTCTATACTTTCCCCGCCAATTTCGACCACACTTAATCTCCATCTCTCACTCGTTCCACCCCTCATGGCCCCATCTCTCTTACTTTCACCTTTTCACATCCCCTATCACCCTGTGCTCCCTTCCCAACATCATCTGTCTGCCTCTGTTTATTTCGAAGCCTCCCCTTCTCCTCCCCTTATACCTTTCCACATCGTCCTCATCTTTCACTTTCTCGCCCGCTTTGCCATCAATCTTTTTCTCTCCCCGCTGTGTATATCTGTCGTTTTTCTGCATCTCCCTCTCTTCTCTTTCTCTCTCTCTCCCTCTTTCTGTCTCCATTGCTTCCTCACGCTTGCTCACCTATATCCTATGAATTGGTGTGCCTTAAATAGCTCAGGGGTTACTTTAGGTGGTGTCAGGGGGTCCATCATCTAGGAGCTGGTTAATGTTCTTACGGAGCATATGCGGGGTATGTTTAAAACCACAAATATGGGAAGTTGTGTGGACATGGTAGTTTTTTTTTTACCACGCTCATTGCTAAGTTACCATTTGCATGATCACAGGGGGTCACTTGTCAGGAAAACATTTACGTAAGCACTCATTCATGTAAGCGTTTGACCAAAGGATCAATGCTATCATTTGTTTTGCTGAAAAAATGATTGATGGGAAGCACATGAATCCGCAAAACCACCGAAATGAATGAATTTATTGAGAAGAGGGAAACAGCTGCCGGGGTTTTGATAGTATAATTACACATGAAAAAATATATTTTATTGATAGCAAACACATGCTTTACAAATCACTCATTCGGTAACAATAACAAGATTGTATTGCAGAAGAAAGCTCTGGAACCATCTCTCTCTTTTGACGTCTTTATCTCTTTCTTCTCTGCCTGCCTTCTTCCCTCCTCTGCCCTCCCTCTCTTTTCTTTTCTCCCCCACTCGTCCTCGTCTCTCGGTGTCCCTGTGGGGGTTTCGCCAGCAACTGTCATGCAGTAGTGTGAGCATGAGGCGGGGTGATCTATGGGCTTGTACACCGGAGCAATTAGTCAAAACACATTCAGGACGGGGAGACATACAGTGGAAACATTGGAAGCGATGAAGAGGTTGAAACAGAGGAGAGAGGATCCAAAAATGTTAGGGGAAGAAAAAAAGATCAAAAGAAAGTTACAAAGGGGAGGTGGTGGAGTTGTGAGATGAAATCTGAACAGAAGAAAGGGATCATTTAGACACTTCCTTCAGCAGAGATTCAGGGCGCTGTGGAGAGATGGTAAGAGTGTATGCAGATGATGCTCTTGTAGGCCTATAGGTGGTAGGGCAAAAGGTGAACGTGGTTATAGAGTGAAGGAAATAAATAGATTGGGGAAAAGAGGGAACGTCTGGTGGGATTCCAAGGGCAGAGAGGAGATGAAGAGTGATTAGATGGGAGAGATCCAAAGCGGTAGGAGGGTCATGAAGAACAGCTGGGAGAGAATGGAAGGTGGATAGAGGAAAGAAAGCAGGGATAAAACAAAGGAAGTGATGGAGAGAAATGGGGAATATGAAGGTAGGTAGTGAGGGAACGTATAGCGAGGACGGGGGAGGCAAGTGCTGGTGCGTTGGCAAAGAAAGAAAGGAAGGGGTCGTGGAAAGTAGGACAGTGTTAGGGAGGGAGAGAAAGATTGAATTTGTGGAAAAGACAAAGTTAAAAGAAAAGGTAAAGATCATGATAAAAATTTGAATTTTTCAAGCTGCGACGTGCTTTTAAAATAAAATAAATTGTAAATTAAGAAAAATGGTTTTAATACATGGGACCAAGCTTTCTAGTCAAATAAATCTAATCAGATCTCTCAATAGTGTTTTGAGTGCATTTCAAAAGTTCTTTGAACAAGGTATCAAGTTAAATCCCAATTACACAATACTGCTATATGGATTATTGTATTAATACAATATTTTTACATACTGTATGTATGTGTAATGAATAGATATGTCTGTCTAGTGCTTAATTGGTCCCAGTGTAAGGACAACAGCAGCACAAATTGGAAAAGTGGTCCAATATGCATCACACAACGAGAAATAATCTTACGTCTCCTAGCCTAGCCTTTCCTCCATGCACACATACTATACTGTATGCTCAAACAACAAACAGCAGATCTGTCAATTCTATCCAACCAAAGTAATCTGCTGTCAAACACAGCATAGAGTGTGTTTTTCAATGTAAACATTTGGTTTCTGTCAGCGCCATCCTCTCTAGCTGTGGGAGCTGCCACCAGACAGGCTGCAGGCCTTTTGCTCCAGCAGCCCTGTCCGTGTCTCTCTCCTGCTTACCCCGAGGCCTGAGGGGCCCCGCGTCTGACAGCCGGTCCCAGCACTGAGACCCGCTCTGACCATCTGTCTGGGGCCACACAGTCACAGTATTCCAGCTGACATGACATTTCCATTGTGGTATTTGTCTATCATGAACGACACTCGCTGTCACTGCGTTTTATTCATATAACTGATGGCCAAAAGATTTCAGATAATTTTTTATGAATTGGGATTATGTTTTGCGATATTTTATATTTATGTTGATATCAACAAATCGAAAAAAACTGAAAAACAACAATGAATTTATACCTGCAACAAATATTGTCCGTCAAGTCAAAGCCTTATATTATTTCTCTCAGAAAAAGTTTACGACTCTCGGGCAAAAGATATTAATCATTGTTCAGCGCGGTGAACCGGGGCTCTGTAGTTTATTTTGAGTCCCAGATACAATGTCCTGCTGCAGAATCTTCGCACTAGAGCATGAAATCTGCCTCTGAAAATAGTCCCCAACATCTTCACTTGTTACTCTTGGCTCAGTAATGTTTGCTAAAAACTACAGTGCCCAGCTGCTTCAGGAAATTATTCAGTGTTCATTTGTGACGATGGTACATGGTATACTGTATTTATGACCCATTTTTGAAAGATTAATGCAAAGTTATTTATGAACATATTGGCTTGAGTGCCACCGTCAGGCTGGGGGAAGTCAGAAAGTATTGAGAGATGGACCGGTGTGTCTTTGGTTTTGGTTCTCTCATGGGATTTGTTGATCAAAAAATATCCATTATCTGCTCTATTATAATCTCGGTGTAACCTTTGCTCAAAGTCCCAAACTCCTGAAAGACTGTGACAATAAATCACAATATTTAGCAAGCGTGCAGAAGCAATTGTTGATCGCTGAATGGGATTTTTAAAGGGAACATGTTGCTCATTCCTCTAGTGGGAAGCATACACAGAATATTCTTTCTCTGCCGTTGTATTCCCTGTTCAAATCTAAGGTGACTTGCTTCAAC
Organism: Ammodytes marinus; assembly: GCF_949987685.1. NCBI lineage: Eukaryota > Metazoa > Chordata > Actinopteri > Uranoscopiformes > Ammodytidae > Ammodytes > Ammodytes marinus. The sequence goes on from NC_137221.1 coordinate 18,207,949, forward strand.
AAAACCTGATGTACCACATAAATCAATTAAACATGGAGGTTGGCGGAATAAGGAATTATTGATGCGGAAAATTGATTTTTGTAATGACGTGTAATGGGAACCGGTTGCTTTGAAGGATGTCCCGAGCAATGATTGTAAACAAGCTCACGTCACTTTGTGTGTTTGTGTATGTAAACGGGTGGCTTAATGTGTGTGTGTGACTCGTTGATTTACTGTAATTATACCTCTCTCAAAAAGTATTAGGAATAATTTGCTAATGCTACATGTTTCTTTCAAGGTGTGTTCATTTTTGTTATGCAACTTATGTGGCTAGTTTGGTCAAGTTTGACTGCTTATTAAATAACAGATACACACACCTACAACAGTATATCCACGTACACGCATTATAAAATCTGCCAATCCATAGTAATTGTCTGCCTTGTGTAATGGTCTTTGTACTGTAAACATTGGCTGTCTATTAGTTCTGCTCAGCATCATTCTGCACCTACACTGGCACAGACGGTGTGTGTGTGTGTGTGTGTGTGTGTGTGTGTGTGTGTGTGTGTGTGTGTGTGTGTGTGTGTGTGTGTGTGTGTGTGTGTGTGTGTGTGTGTGTGAGTGTGTGTGTGAGTGTGTGTGTGAGTGTGTGTGTGAGTGTGTGTGTGTGTGTGTGTGTGTGTGTGTGTGTGTGTGTGTGTGTGTGTGTGTGTGTGTGTGTGTGTGTGTGTGTGTGTGTGTGTGTGTGTGTACCGTAATAGATGCATTTAGGTATAAACAGCTGGTCCTTTTCAAACTGGTATTTCGACAGAAAAATAGGCAAATTAATTTTAATAGCCCTCAGCACTAATGTGATACTTTTCTTTACTGTCATCAGTGCAGCACATCCACACTGCTTTTCTACTCATGCTTGTTCTCCAACTGGGGCGGCAGTGGCGGCAGTGGCGAAGTGGGTAGGGAGTTCGCCTCTGGTGTGCAGGGTCGGAGGTTCGATCCCCCGTCTCCCTGCCACATGTCGAAGTGTCCCTGGGCAAGACACTGAACCCCGAATTGCTCCCGATAGTTAGCTTAGTTAGCTTAGCACCCTAGTGCTAAGCCTACCCTGCGTGGTAGCTGCTGCTATCGGTGTATGAATGTGAGTGTGACTGGGTGAATGTGTACAAAAACAATATAAAGCGCTTTGAGTCTGTGATAAACAGAGATATAGCGCTATACAAGTCCATTTACCAACTCTTTTCTATCTCCTTAGCCCATAACCATAACCCCTCTTACTGCGACTCTCACTAAAAGTATTATAAATTCAGGGTCAGTTTCGTAACACTAGGGAATGAGTAACAGTAGCTTCTTCAGTTTGCAGATAGTCATTTATTGAGGTAAATGACCTTCCTGTTGCAGCCCACACTGGCCTTCCTCTGCCCTAGCCTTTTTATCCGTGTGTTAAAAGTCATATTCCAGCACCCGGTGGCTACCGAGAGCCATCCAGTGAAGCAGCCAGAGGGCCACTCCTTAACCAGTTGAATAGTTTTAATTTTTATTATGTGAAGTTTTAAAAGTGGGCCGTGGGAGTCAAGAGGTAAAAGCAGTGGTCTCACATCTAGAGTGTTGGTGGTACAATTCCCTATGGGAACAGTACTGCCCTACAGAGGAAGAAGGCAGTAACTCCAGAGAGTTTCAAACTGAGAAAAATGACTTTAAAGTTTTCCTCTTGTCCAGCCAAACTAGTTGCAGGCAGCAACATATTCATATTTACCTCTGATTTGACCATTGACCCTTATTTGGTAGTTACTGTATTCTTCCTTCGCAAAGCTTACAAAAACAAACTTAACGTAACTTCCATTTTATATGGAAACCTTAGCTTTAAAAAGCTGTTTAATGACCAATGTGAATACATCTTTAGTTTGATAATGATAGGCCTATATTGTACAATGAAATTGTAGGCTATATTTTACTGTTATTCTTTATGTTATTGTTATTATTGATATTATTTATCACCATTTATCATTATAATATAGCATTATTGTACACTTTTTTTATTTGTCAAAGTAACTTTTAAAAATCTAATTATATCAAGGCTTTTGGGAGGTGTTTGAGCATTTTGAAACTAGTCAGAAATACAGAAATGAATCAATGTTAAAGTGTTGAAAAACAGTCATATCCTTTTTAAGTGAGGCAAAACAAAGGTGAATTACAGTAACTCTTGCTTCAGCACTGCAAAACAAAGGAAGAATACAGTAACTCTGAGTTAGTCTTTTACCTTGGTTTCAGAAGGGCTTTTTGAAGTTACTGTAATAACGACCCCCTATTTTCTCCAAAATATAACACATTTGAGAAAAGATATTTGTCCACATGACAAAGGTTGTCTTCAATGGCACAAAAATGATAATAACTCATTTTTGAAAAAAATTGAGTTACTGCCTTTCTCCTTTGTAGGGCAGAGTAGTTGTCATGTCCAAATTTTGTGTTACCAAAATAGGAATTAAAGCTGCTAATATATATTTAACAACTGACTGTGTGATGTGAAAGATGATTTTTGTTTAATAATGACTATCCCACAGTGAGTAATCACCGATCTCTGCTCTTCCCCTTAGCTTTACAGAGTAATGTATGGCCTTTAAGCTAACTATTTATTTAGGTTTCACAAGCTGCACAAAACTCTCGTCTACTTCCTTTTCAGCCATTAAAGGCAGCTATTTTTAGGAAAAATACAATTTGATTAGCCCACTGTATACGTGTGTAGTAGCATTGTGAAACAGCCTTTGGGAAAGTTTATTTTCTTGCTACTGTATGTTTAACTTGCTGCTAATAATTCCTTTTAAACTCTGTACAGCAACATCAAAAAGATACCTATACGTTTGTGTAAGAAAAAAAAATCAACTATAACTCAGGCTACAGATAAATGTCATTACTTTCTTGTCTTCCACTAACTTTGCTGTTTCTTTCCTTTCCTCCCACAGACAGCAACTTCATCCTGGCCAATGCACAGGTGTCGAAGGGCTTTCCAATCGTCTACTGCTCCGATGGATTCTGTGAGCTTACAGGCTTCTCGCGGGCAGAGGTCATGCAGAAGAGCTGTGCCTGTAAGTTCCTGTTCGGGCCAGAGACCAGCGAAAGCATCATCCTCAGCATTGACGAAGCCCTCGAGGAGCGCAAGGAGTTTAAGGATGAGATCATGTTCTACAACAAGACAGGTCAGCAGCGGAAAAAGCCAATTAGGTTTTTAATTATGTCTTGAGATGTTGGTTCAGTTGTTGTCGCCGCTGTCACCTGCATTTATCATTTAATTTTGCTGCACTTTTCTATGCCCATGTCGAGACACTTTACCGCAAAACACAGGCTCTGTGCCTCCCTTGACCATTTTCCAATTAAGTGTTTAACAAAGACAAGTGGACAAGCACAGAACACCACTAGAGAGTGCACCAACAGAGTGATTACCAAGTGGGACTGTGCCCCTAAAATTTCCATAAATGGATTGCACTTCAGTTGTGGCTATTTCTGAAAAGGTCACATTTAAATTTGCATAGATAGACCCATAAATAGATGGAGTTATGGGCTCGATTTATTGATAGATGACCCTTTTTTATCTGCCGTTTCCCGTCAAAAGGTGATTAAACCACGCAATCAGTCACAGAAGTCCCCCACTTATTAGTGAGAAAAATCTGACTTTCATAGCTGTCAGCAAGTGACTCTTTAAGCCTCCGATAACGCTGAGCCCAACAGCTTTAGACGTGGCTCGGTATTGTCTGGTGTGTGCCTCACTGATTAGCCAGCTGGCCAGTGAACAAAATGGAGTAAAAAAAATAATGAGCACATCCAGGCATCAGTGGATGCATGCTTGCTGTGAAGTGTGATGGTGCCATGTGCCCCTTGCATGGTTATTGCAGAGTTGTTTTCTACTCTTGTGCCTCATGTTCTTGTTAAGGCTTGCAGTAGATTAGGTTGTGTGAATCTCAAAAAACTTTCTTCTTAAATTAAGCCCGGCAGTATTTGTGTGAATGAGTTTTATTAGCAGCTGCTCTGTCTGCAAAATCAAGAGGAGTCTGTCCGTTATTATAACTTCACTCTTCACTGCAGGCTTTCACACAACTGTATGGATTGAGTTTGAGAGTTCATTCCTGCCCTGGCCTTGGTAACATGTTGATGTAGGATCTTACGGTCATTTCACACAAAGCTTTTTAAATATTTCACGTTGACTTACAATCTTAGCTGTTTATTTTCCCAGCTCTGTTGTTTCCTTAACAGAGGTTAATAGGAAGAACACAGAACCTATTTATTTTGCAAAACAACAAGTGGAGCGAAGCCTGCTTGTTAGTTCAGGCAGTCAACTTGGGCGGGAATGCTACCGTACGTACACAAGAGTACTGCAAGATTTCCCATCTCCCCCTCTGCTTTGTCATTGCTGTTGCTGCTCTGCTCTTGTATTGATGCCTGCTTTCCAGCCCCACCACCACCTCAGCTTCCCACTGTAGGCTCCAGGGGAAAGATATCCAATCATCACTCCTCAATATTCCATGTAAATATGTGGGTAGTGAAGTGACGAGGCCGGGACCTAGACACCAAACTCTTAACTACATATTTCTCTTAAAGGTACAGTGTGTAATATTCTGTACCTGTATTCAGTGACTTTTAGTGGTTTGATTCTAGATTGTAACCCTCCCTTGCTAACCCCACCTTTAGCCTTCAAGCACAAGAACCTAGTTACTAAAGACTAAAAATGCATAAGGCTGTTAAGTTTTTCAAGTCTGTTCTACTGTAAGGTAATAAAAAATTACTTTTATTTTCAAGCGATAATACACCGATTAATACTTGTGAATATTATATTCCATTTCTATTAGGACTGTTCTCAAAAATGGCAAGAAATTCTACACACTGTAACTTTAAAAACATTTTTTAATGGCAGTGTCTGAAACAAGAGATGTGGCCAGAGATTCAGATGTCTAGTTTCTCCATCTGCAGAATGAAAATTATGTAATGAAAAGATCCAAAGCAGCTATTAAATGGACCTTGTAGTGAGATTGCTGTAAGGATTGTCTATGAAACTGTTTTTTTTATTTTAAAGACTCATGCAGGTATGGTACAGTATATACGTGTGTCAAATGATGTGCCACTTTCCTGTAATTTCTCTCTTTGATTTATAAGCAGACTTTGTAGATGACTCAGTGCAGTTTGCATATAGACACACACGCTTTGATAATACCATCACAGATGTGACTGTCTACACCGCTCTGTCAACTGCTTTGTTGTCCTTTCTGTCGCACCATTCCCTGCTGTTCTCTTACACTTTCCTTTTGTTACCTCTCTACTCCCTCTGTCTCTCTCAGGCAATTACATTTTTTACATCTTTTGCTATCCTTTCCTTTCTTTCTTTTCATTACCCCAGATCTCTTTATGTTCCCTTTTCATCCCTCTCTCTCTCTTACCGTCTGTCACACAGCAAAACCCTGAACGTAAACGTAGCTGATTGTTCTCGGTCTGTCTCCCGTCCGTCTGTCTGCCCGTGAGAGACGAGACAAAAGCTGCGTGTTCACAATGACGAGCGCATTTTCTCTCACCATATGCACTCGATGGGGCTGCCTCCATAAGGCATATGCAGATACTCGCATGCACGCACACAGACAACAACACAGTGATTGAGTCATCACCAGGCAAATTAAGATTGAATGAGTGGTGGCAGGGAACTCCGTGGGAAATCCCTTTTCTTCAATCAGAAATTCATTTCACTGAATAGCAAAATAATGAAAAGGAGACCATGAGCTTTTTGAAGACGTTCATCTTGACAAAATCCATTTGCAGCAAAACAAGTATTTTGAGAATAAAGGGGAATAGATGACATTGGTTAAAAAAAAATTAATTTGAAGAAAAATATAAGTTGAAGTTCAAACAAGGAATTAAGTAAATAATCAAACTATCAAAGAGACAAACGTGAAATATGCTTAATATCCCCTAAAACAACTTCCGGCAAAATAAAATACCAGTTACACTGTCATATGCCACAGCAGAATAATTTTGTTTCTTTTATGTAAAAGAAGATCATGGATTCAAAGCTCTACTGGAGCTGTTGCCTCATCGACCCGACCCCGGATAAGCGGTTGAAGATGATATGAGAGATGAGAAGTGGTTACCTAATTAAAAAGGTGTATCCTCTGTATGGTGGCCCCTTAAGAAAACATTACACACTGACAGGCTTGGCTCAGTTGTGTTGCATTTTTGTGTGTACCAATTCCTTTAGAAAAATGATGTAGTGTGATAGTGTTATATGCTACCATTTAACTTATTACACCAGCGATATCATCAATGTTAGCGTTACATAAACAAGCACAGCTGAGGCTGAGGGGAATTTTGACATTAGTTTCAGGGGTGTTCTGTCAAAAAGGGCAGTGCTGGAAATTTTGAGCAGCTTGTATGGCCACATGATGAAAAGCAACTCATCATCCTCTGGGGATCATGCATTTCTTTATGAAATTTCTTGGCAGCCCATCCAACGGTTAGCAAGAATGAGTGAACTTTGAGTTAATTGAATTAATTAAAGGGTGGAGTCAGCGATTCTGCAGAATGCTTGTAGTCAAAATCGCTTTTTTCCTCACAGTCCGCTACCTGTAGGCCTACATACTGTGTGGGCGCTGAAAAAACCCCAATGTTACAGTTTTCTTCGATTGCTAACCCACAGTGGGCACAACTGTAGCTCAATGTGCAAAACTCTAACTACAGTCTGCACTACCAACAGTCACTGGAGCTGAACAGTTCACTTCACCTGCAAAATAGGCTCAGTGCAGCAAACACTATGAACCAGCCTCATTGAGATGACACACACTGTCACTCAGAACACACTCAGAGTAGAAACACTAGCATCAAACCCCAATACACAAATTACAAACTTTTAATCTTTACAGTTTGAATAATTTGAGTTACTTCACACAAATTACGTAATATTTTCTTTGATGAAAGGGTGAAATTCTTTCACATTAAATTGTTTATTTTATAACATACTAGTTATGTTTAGGTAAACAAAAATGAATGAAAATCAGAAGTTTGCTTCGAATGACACATCTTTTAATTTTATATTTTATTGCTAACATTTCCAAATGTAGTATGTATCTGTGTAAATATTCTATAGTTGTAATACAGAAATCAATTCCTGTAATGTTGTCATTTACTGTAAGGATGCAACTGTTACATTTTTGTTTGCTTGAAAATTTGTATTAGAGATGCAACTTTAGATCTTTGCAGATTGCGTTGCACCCTCAACCCTGCCTCTCTCAATGAGAGACCATGATTCACAACAGGGTCTATCAGTGTTGCCCTTACTGTATTTCATCAGAAATTACAGCTCAATGTCTTCTAGGTCTTCCTCCACACATCCACAGTCTCACACTTCTCTTCTCCCTCCAACATGTCTTCCTATTTTTGAGCTTTCCCTATACTGTATATAGGCCTAAAGTGGGTTCACTAACAAGTCTAAAACAAGACACCTTCTTAGTGTTTCAGTTGAAATTGCAATCTGCAGTGTTTGAAATGCACTAGGCATTAATTCTGTTTTGAATGTGTGGTCTACAGTTGTGACAGCAGTGTGTTAGCATTTGAACAAAGTGCTAGAAATCCACAGTGTTGTGCAGGCTGTGGTTAAACCATGAGATAAGTGTGTAAAGTTTTAAAAATTGTGTTTAAGCAATGAAAAATGAGATACAGTTTAGTCCGAATGAACCGCTGCTGTGCATAGTGTTGTTAGAGTTTTGCTCTTGTCGTTCCAGTTGTGCCCACTGTGGTTTAGCGATCGTAAAAAACTGTAATACACAGCCTAGGTTATTTAAATGGCGTTCTCAAGAATCACTGGCTCCACCTATAGACCTGTATTTATTACATTTAATAAGCTGTAAAGACAACACAAAATTGATATTTAATCACCAGATTATGGAGCAACTTGCCTATTCACTGTACTCAACTAGCAGACATAGAGCACGATCGTATTCAATATGAGTTGTGTTTATGGCCATTTTGATATTAAATCTCCTTTTTAAGCTCTGTTTTGGTCCCACCCAAAACCTTAAAAAATATTTCCAGCTCTTAAGCTGCTACATGCTATCACCAGCTATCTTCGAAGCGACAAGCTAGAGGAAAAGAGCTTGGTTCATCACTGTAAGCGAGCCCCTTTCATGTCCTCCTTTGAAAATGTTTATTACAGCGTAAAGGTGATGGCTTACAGAATGATGCAATATACAGTACAAGAATGTGCAGATGTTCTAAACCATCAGTCTTCTATAACGACTTTTTGACAAAAATGAATCTTATGAAAGTGAAACAATTAAGGGAACAAGCTTGCTATCGCTGGGGCAGAAACACACATGCTGACCTGTAGTTCCTCTGAAAAGCAATCTATTTAGCCGGAGATGGGACCTCAGAGATTGGTTCATCTCTGGCTGTGCACGGGGAACAGGGACTTGGTCTATTTAAAGGCTCTGCTTCTCCCGAGGGACTTTCAGCTGCAGACGATAGGCTTACTAATAAGTCTGGGAATCTGTGGAACTGATGCCCCCCGGCCCCTCAGACACAAACAGCAGCATTGGTCATGCCCACATGTTGTATATCCATCCTGAGTATGATCAGAGATATGTGTGTAAAAGTGTTAATAAGTGTGTTTCCCCTTTCAGCCATGCTGTTCTGGTGCCTGCTGGACATTGTGCCAATTAAGAATGAGAAAGGGGACGTGGTGCTCTTTCTGGCTTCATTCAAGGACATCACAGACACCAAAGCCAAAACAATCCACGAGGACAAGAAGGAAGGTCAGTAGGTGCACGTATACAGTATGTATGAGTTGTATTAACGTTGCTGAATGTATTCTAAATGGTTCCCAGATCATAGAAGAAGCCATTAGAATCCAGTGTCAGGAATCTGTTTTACTACTTGTTTGGCATTGTTGGGCCCATTACTAACTGTCACAAGGACGTCAGGGTGTAACACTCATTCATCAAAATGATCAAGATACACACACCTTTGTAATATCCAGGTTAATATTTGTAATTATAGTTTAGTAAGTATTTTGTAATCTCTTTAGAGAACCCCTTTTTTTAGGATAAAGGGGCCGCATATACTTTCAGATAGAACATTTGAGAAGCAGCTGAGGGCTCTGATATGTTGCTTAGAACCTCACCTCGTGTTTGCCCTTCCAGTAATTTATTCGTCATCTTTGTAAATACAAACTAATTCTGTCCTTCATATCAAGTTCCTCAAAAGGATTATAGCTACCTTAAGGCCAACACCTTAGCTGAAGCCGAAAGCGGCCTACAAAGCAAGAGAGAAGGTCAGTGTGTGTGTGTGTGTGTGTTTGTGTGTGTGTGTGTGTGTGTGTGTGTGTGTGTGTGTGTGTGTGTGTGTGTGTGTGTGTGTGTCTGTGTGTGTGTGTGTGTGTGTGTGCACCTATGAAGTCAGCAAACTGACTTTTCTCATCTCTGGCCTCAGTTGCCTAATTACTCTCATTATTGATAATAAGTGAGAACAGGAAGCAGTAAGCACATTTAATTGTTGCCCTCAAAATGAAAAGATTATCATCGAAGAGGAAAGAGGCTGATGCAGCAGCATGCCTTAAGACAGATATAAACAACTCACAACAATGGGTGGAGTGTCTGACAAGTTAACTTAATTGAGAATATGCCTCTGAAGTCTCACTAAGTGCTTGCATTTTGATGCTGTTGTCAGTGCGGATGTAGAAGTGAGATGTGTGTGTGTGTTGTTATGTGTCTAGGCCAGTGCAGAGGAGTTTTAAAGTTTTGTAATCAAACAAGTTAACTTGGTTGTGTAACAGCAAAGTTGCCAAGCCCAGCAGAAACCAATCTCAACAATCATTTACGGACACAAATACAATCATTAGAGGTGCTTTCCTCGCATGTGACCCAGTAATACTGCTGTTAGAACAATGTGGACAGCAGGTGCAAAAGAGGGAACCGTGTCCTCTGTATTCACCCCCCGTCTCCTCTCCTTCTCTATTTTCTCCATTTTCTTGTCATGGGTAAAATCTAACTCTTAGTTTATTTCCTCTGCTTTCTGGTGTCCTCCCCCCTCTCTCTCTCTCTCTTCCTATCCCTCACCACTATTTCTCATCATATTCCAGCTGCTTTTACTATATCCAGCCCCACATCCTTTGTCTGCCCTACATGCCTGTACCCTTCCCCGTTATACACAGCATCCCTTATACTCTACACCCCCTACAATGGCTATAAAAGCGGATGTGAAATTCATTAGTGCTAAAAATAAGCATGTCTCTGTCTCTGTGCTCCTGCCGTGTCGCGTACCCCTAGGCTGCACCATGTTATGGATGGCCCTGTCTGTTCGCCTCGTCTGGGGTCCGCGCACACACACACTTTCTCGACACACACTCGCCGTGAGCGCGCACACGCACACTTTCCAAAAAGACACTCAGAAGTAGTTATCACTTCCATTCTCCAGCTTCGTTATTGCCTCTATCCCCCCTGCAGCCAATCTGGCCTTAGTCCTGTCCTGTGGGTTTACGGCAGTGAGAATTGGGCTCAGTCAGAACCCAGCAGCGATAAAATGCCTTCTCCCATTACACAACTCCTTGGTCTGAACACATCACTCTTGCCCTATCTACTTTATCTACTACAATACACTTAGAAGATACAGACATACCAATACGCACACACGCGCACACACACACACACACACACACACACACACACACACACACACACACACACAAAAGCATGATGCCAGTAAGCACACACAAACACACACACACACACACACACACACACACACACACACACACACACACACACACACACACACAAACCCCCTCCAGCAGCAATCGACCATAGAAAAGCTGCCATAGGATAGGCCTATGCTTACAGAAACTGCCTCTCTGCAGCTGCTCATCAAAGCTGAAAATTGCACTGTTTTGCTTGAGAGGGGTTACACAATAAGACATTATCAACCAGTATTTATGACTGAATGATGTGAATCAAAATAAGTAACGCAGGTAACAGTTGTTTGGCATTTGCAAAAGGCAAAATGACAGGAAATACCCAATTTTCTTTACCACATCACTCAGAAATTGAGCAATTTACTCTGAAATGACACATTCTTCTTGTTATTCCCTTCCTGCATATTCATGTTTTTCCTATTTAGGACAGAATATTTTGTATTTCATCAAGCATAATGACTGCTTCATGTCATCAGGAGTCAACCTTAGGGGGTAAAGTATTGTAGGGAGGGGCGGAATGAATACTAACTTGTGTGTCTTGTTGTGTGTGTGTGTGTGTGTGTGTGTGTGTGTGTGTGTGTGTGTGTGTGTGTGTGTGCGTGCGTGCGTGCGTGCGTGCGTGTGTGTGTGTGTGTGTGTGCACGTGTGTGTTTGTGTGTGTGCGTGTGCGTGTGTGTGTGCGTGCGTGCGTGTATGTGTGTGTTTGCAGAGCGACGTCGCGGCAGGGTGAAAACAGGCTCTCCGTTCGGCTCAGCTGGTCTGCGGAGCGGCACGGTGCTCTACCACATCTCTGGGCACCTCCACAGCAGAGAGAAGAAGAAGAGCAAGATCAAGCTCAACAAGGTATCATCATCTAGACACTTCAAACTACAGGGGCAGGAGGATGCAACAGCATGTAGGGTCATTCAAAAATGGATGGGGGTGTTTGGAGTGGGAAGATCGCTGCAGTTATGAAAGGACAGTGGACAAAATCAAAAGGGCAGGAGAAACATTGTGTCTGTGTGGAGAAACCATAGACTGTAGGCCTATATAACTGAGGGGCTCTGAAGTCAAAAAGGTGTTACCCTGGCTGATGCTCTATATCACAGATTATTTTGAAATGAATCCCATAGGCTAGATATTATATAACCCTAACCCTAACCCTTACCCGAGTGCAAATGTAAAAGAAAAAAAGGTTCTAATCTAGGGAATGGGTCTATCTACACTTTTGAATATTTTTTTTACGTATTGCTCTAAAATGGTCATATAATAGGTTTTAATTTTTGCTTAACATAATTTTTCTGTAAGTCTTTTGACTGCAGTTCATCACGACCCAACTACAAGTTCAACCATTTAATCAATATGCAATAGTAAACCAAGCACTTTGGAAGTTTTTCAAAGTCAAATTTCATAGGCCTATGTCCCTCAACATGTAGCCTAAATGCTTTATACAGAGAAAGTTTTTTAATGTTTTCTAATTCTATTTTGTGGGGGAGTAGGCCTATAAATCAAAGTAAGTGAATGCAACAGGTTGTCGCTCCTGTGTCATGTCTGTTTTCCTTTCCTTTCCTGTCCTGTTCAGAATGTGTTTGGTGATCCGCCTGCTCTGCCGGAGTACAAGGTAGCAGATGCCAAGAAGTCCAAATTCATCTTACTTCACTTCAGCGCATTCAAAGCCGGCTGGGACTGGCTTATACTACTCGCCACATTCTACGTGGCTGTGACGGTGCCCTACAACGTGTGCTTCATCGGCGATGACGATGACCTAACCCGCAGCACAACTGTCAGCGATATTGCGGTGGAGATACTGTTCACCATAGGTTAGTGGCAGAATCGCAGAACTGACGGCTACAGTAATCAGTCCCAGTTCAGTGCAAGTATAATTACTTTATTAGAACTGCAACGATCAATCGACAAATCGATTATTAATCGATTATTAAAATAATCGGCAACTATTTTGATAATCGATTAATTGTTTTGAGTAATTTTTTAATAAAATATTTCCAAATTCTCTGATTTCAGCTTCTCAAATGTGAATATTTTCTGGTTTCTATAATCCTATTATGGCAGTAAACTGAAATATCTGTGTGTTTTGGACATAACAACACATTTGAGGACGTCAACATGGGCTTTGGAAAATGTATCAACATTTTTCACCATTTTCTGACATTTTACGGACCAAAACACTAATCGATTAATAATCGATTAATCGAGAAAACAATCAACAGATTAATCGATTATCAAAATAATCGTTAGTTGCAGCCCTATACTTTATAATAACCAGCATTTACAATAACTCAACTCTTTGTGTTTCTCTTTCTATTTTCCTGTCAGACATTGTTTTTAACTTTCGCACAACTTATGTCAGCAAGTCGGGCCAGGTGATATTTGACGCTCGACAGATCTGCATCCATTACCTGACCACATGGTTCATCATCGACCTGGTGGCCGCGTTGCCCTTTGACCTACTCTATGCCTTCAAAGTCAGCGTGGTGAGTCACCGTTGGAGTTTTTCCCTTAACCCCCCTGTGTTTACCGTAGAACAGAATCAACAGCGACTGAAAATTCACTTATAAGTTGTTAGTTTTCCCGTGTCTTGACTTGGAGTAAATCTTTTACTTAAAAATACAACTTTTTATGATCAAATTAAAAACATTAGATGCAAGCAATATTTGAAAGAGCGTAAGAGTTAAAGGTGAAGTAAGCAGTTTATTTATGTTAAAATAAGTGCGAAATCGCTCTTTATTCATACAGTGATCACTTACATAATGTGCGCGTTTCATAGAGTCGATCTCTCAGTCAGCTGCTTTGCATGTAATCGGCAAATAAACTTATTGTAGTATCCCGAAATTTTTATCCAATCAGAAGATAGAAAGCTACAAACCGACACGTGTCTCACTCATATATAGTATATACACTCCATGGTCTCACTGCCGGTGCACGCCAGAGCAACCGATGGGTGAATGTGTATGCGCCTACAATGGCGGAGCAGATAAAAATCCTTCCCAATGTCTGTTTTGATGGGTTTTATCATGTTTTATCACACTTATGGATCTAAGATGATGCTAGATAACTTGCTGCTTGAAGACCGCAGTGCATTAATGTGGTGACGTAGGGACAAGCGAGGGGACTGCTAACTGCAGTAACTGACAGGAAGTTAGCTAAAAGAACCATTCCGCTTACAGCACCTTTAATATAGGTCTAAGTTAAAGCTATAGCATGTATCTTGTATACATAAATTAATGTTGATTTTATTCATGCCATCTCCAAACGAGTTGACGCAAAGTTGATAAGGCAGGCCTATCAGCTCCACAAAACTCTCTCTGTATTTCTCAGTATGGCAGCGTTTACAAACCCAGACATTGGCGCAGGAGCTAAAAAAAAAATCCCAAGAAGCGCCCAAGAAATTAGTTGTTGATTCTACTGCTAAGAAAAAACCTTGACACACAGCAGAAGGTATCAAATCCATGTGCGATCAGCGAAAGCTTAAGTCATGCAGATGTGCCAAAAGTATTATTGTAACTAGTCAGAAGTTACGCACTATAGCTTTAATACAACCTTACTTTTTGTACTCAAAATCTAATGATTGCCCAGCAGATACACAGTAATCTAAATCTGTCAAAACACAGGTGCATTGTAATGTGCAACACCTCTAGCACATTTGACATCTTATAGGGATAGATTGCATGGAGTGTTTACTGCAGTGTGTGCTCCAGTGCCTCTTTGATTCTGCGTATTGATTCCACATACTGTACCAGAGCTGAGAAAACAATCCAACCTGTATCATTAAAACCTTTTTCTGTTCTGCTGGAGTCAAATACAGTACATGGCCCCCTTAAGAATAGTTCAATGACGTAAAAACGGAGAAGTGTAGCAATTAGGAAGACGTATGTCTTCCCCCCTGCTGAATGATATCATGTGATGGAAGCACTACACTATAGGCAGGTTCAATATGAACGGTTGCTTATAGAGCTTGTGGTTGCTTTGGCCTCTAATTTAGAGAAAGAGATGCGTTGATGCTTTGCCTGTGCTCAATGCTGCTGTTTGCTGTCACTCTATCCTCATAGCATTCAATATATGAGTACATGTGTGAATGAACACACACAAAAAACACTTGGCCTTAAATATTCCTAGGTAGACCAACAGGAAATCAAACTAGTCAACCAGGGCTGTTATAAACAGAGGAGTGAGTGGAGAGATAAATAAATATAGAAAGTTGTAAACAAGAGCAGGAGATCTTCTATGTATTGGAGCTGTGGGGGAGGGCCTGTTTGGTTATAGACTGTAGTAATGGGAATACCGTGCACACCCAGTAGGAGGCCGGTGATTGCTACGTTCTGCATGATGTCCCCTCTAAGGACGGACCATTAAGATGGATGTTCCCTTTGAGGAGAGCAGAAGCCATCATTCACAAAAATGAGCCAAGGGGCCTCAGCAGTATATCCCTGAAGTATATCCTTTTTTATTTTATTTTTCTCTTATATCGCTGTCGTTTCTTCCTTTTTTTGTGGCCTGTTTTACAGCTGGTAAAGTTAGACTAATTCACACATTTTGTATATTTTCATTTTATGCCGGTCGTATTTCCTATTTCCCATGATCATCCCCCTTATAACTGACAGGTTTCCTCCTTTTCGTGTGAGCTGTTGCACATTTGCCACTAAAGTATCACAGAACAAAAAATGAACAAAAGGGTCATTTCAAATTAACATATCCATAAAATCCTAAAATGAATTTGATTGGCTGTTTTGGTTGCTTGTTTGTTTATAAATAAATAATCATCTGCACAAATTGGTTGGCAGTTAAGATGCATGTTGTTGCAAGCACTAGCCTCCTGTAGTCATATGTCTTAAACCAGGGCCAAAGACCGCAATTTCTTATTTACTGCTATGACTGCTAAAGTTGTTATTAAAGCTCCTATGAATACGTCTCCTGGGCCTGGAGGCATAGTTGGTATTATGCAGCATTATGCATGTGTATTGGCCCTGATACTGCTGCATCTATAAAATAAATAAATGTAAACATGACCAGTCGCACTGTTATGATTGGCTTGTCCCTCTAAAGGAGTGGCTGCAGGGGAAGAAATAATGAGCATTTCTGTAATGTTATAGTCTCTATGTGCACAAGCACTGCCTCAAAAAAAAAAGCGGAAGGAAAAAGAAGCAATCAAGAAGCCTAATGCAAATTTCACACTTGACGAGCAGACCAGACTGAAATGCGAGAGGAGGTCGTGAGACGGAAGTGGGTAGAGGGAAAAGTTGAAAGAAGACGTGGCAGGGGGTGTGTATGCATTGTTGGGTGCATTTTATTGCTTACTGCTCATGCTCTGCAGGATAGGAATGGGATGTGGCGCAGCCTGTTCTCGCCATAGGTGGGTTGCGGGGTGGTGATAGATGGCGGGACGGAGGCGGAGCTTCTCCCCAGGGCTCCGTAGGAGGCTTCATTACCCATCGCGCTGCGCCCGTTTCTCTATTTCTCACAGCAAGAGTGTGGCAAAAACCTCCATACAACATAGTGGAACCACATACACGAGCAGCGTTGATGAGTGCAAATATCTCGTCCTCTAAGCTTGGTTCAAACTCTCTCTCTGAATGTATATGTTACACACACTGACAAAGGAACACAGAAACACAAACGTACTACATACACACACACATTTTCCCTGCTCGTTCTTCATCATTCATTTGTTGCCTACACACTACACAGTATATCCCACACCCTTCCTTTGTCTTCCCCTTTTTATTTTAGCAATTACACTTTTGTCTATAGGTATTTCTATACCACTTTCTCAGTCTCCACCCATCGCCAGTCACGCCACACACACACACACAGATCCTCATAGAAAGGTTACAAATATCCTCTGCGTCCTAAATCCTTCTTCATAATAGCTGTTGTGTGTGTGGTGTGTGTGTGTGTGTGTGTGTGTCTGTGTCTGTGTCTGTGTTTGTGTGCGTGTGTGCGTGTGTGCATGCATGCGCGGAAGTCCGTGCGTGCGTCTCCAATGGGAATACATGCAGCCTTACATGATAGACTGTCGGTGGAGATTTCCCGAGGAGCAGGTGCACAATGGATGACATTCACATCTATGGCGCGTGAACGTGGTAAAGGTGTGAAAGGGGAACTTGACTTTGGCTGTGTAAGTCAGTAGAGGGAAGCAGAATGCTCGTAGCAAATGGAGTTTCATTTGTTAGAGACTGAGAGAACAAAGTGCAAAATGTGAGAAAAGACAGAGAACAAAGGAAGGTGTAGGGAGGGAGTACAGACACTACACTATATGGCGATGTTAGGTTAGGTTTAACAACAAAACAAACACACCTGCCAGCAAGCGCCTGATTGCTCTAATTGGTTATTTTATATTGGAGGATCCTTCATCAGGAAATCTTCATGCTTCTCATATTGGTGTAGCATTTGTCACGTTCTAATTATAGACACGTGAGAGCATTTGAGCAGCCTCTAATGTTGGAGGGGACATGAAGGATGGTTAAGAGCTTTTTGTCACTTCAGGCAGTGCTACGGATGCAAATATGTGTGTGTGTTGTTTGTTTGTTTGTGTGTGTGTGTGTGTGTGTGTGTGTGTGTGTGTGTAATTAAGCTGAGAGTTTCAGTCTGCTCCTCACCCTGATTCTGTAGTTTTTGGTTCTCTCTCCTTGTGTCTGTATCTCTGACTTTGCCCTCAGCAGAAAACCATAACAATCTCAAGAAAAGAAATTGAGGTTATGTAGTGGTGGTGCTTGATCACGGCTTAACAAGGATTGAAACACATGTTGCCTCCAGGAGCTATAGTTTGTGGAGAGGGAGGAGGCGACATTGATTCATAGTGAAGACAATGGTGTGTGTGTGTGTGTGTGATTCAATTGTAGATGGTGGTGTTTCCATTGCAAGTTTAACAAATATATTTTACGACACCAGCCATCTCCAGGAAATGCTGTTCATGACAAAAAACGCATGAAATTGATACATTTCCCCAGTCAAGTATGTTTGTTTGTTTGTTGTTGTTATTTGAAAAATATAATATATATATTAAGTATATAGGGGAGAACGGGGGAATCTGAGGCATCGGGTAATGTGAGCCACCCCCTGTATCTAGGCAACGGAAAACATTTGTGGTCATGTGACCATATATATATATGTTTTCAAGCCCCTCTCATTTCCCCATGGCCCTGAAAGAGAGGACCTCATGGTGCTGTGGTAAGCATGTTTTTTTCACCAAAATAGGTATTTTGCATGTAAAAGTAAATTTTCTTGCTGTCAACTTAATCAACTGTTGTGCCAAAGCAAATGTATTCATGTAGAAAAACTTATATCATACGTGTTGATGAACTACCAACATATGAAACCATGTGATGCTGATAACTGAAGATTAGCCTGAAATGCTAAGAGAGGTAGTTTTTTCTCAAATTGTGGTGGAAAGTGAGCCAAATGCTGTGGGGGAAAGTGAGCCACTGTCTCACTTTCCCCCACCATGAGGCACAAGTTAAGTTTAGTCTTATACATATTTTAATGTAATATTACATGACATATGTTTTATTTTAATGTCATACACATTGTAGAAAAGCCATCATGCCAAGGAAATACACCAGGAAGACGACCTGGGGCAACCACACGGAAAGAGCACCTTCTCATCTTTCCCTGTAACCTTCAGGGCTGGAATGTAGAGTATAGGCCTAGATGTAGAGTATGACAGGCTGATGTTATGATCTAGTTGGGTCTTCTCCTGTGTTCTGAGTCCCAGGCTGTTCTCGCTGGTTCTGATTTTCCTATGCTTTGACCCCCAGACACTAGCTGGCTCTAAGGGTCCTGTGTTCTGACCCTCAGACTGTGTTCTAATCTAACTGGTTCTATCTTTCATTTGAATCTTATTAAAACCTTTTGAATTATAATATGTTGTATTTGATTTTGTTCAGAGTTACTTTCAAGTGTTTAGAAAATTTGCTTTGCTTGTTTGACCAAACTATTTGGATAGTATGGATGTATCCTATGCGATTCCATTTGCCATTTTCCAAAGTGTATTTTCTATTGATGTACCTATATTCATGCTGTCTGTATTCTGTTTGCACAACATTTGAAAACAATCAATCAATTGATCAAGTGAAAATAATGGTTAAAATAAATTTGCCATGGGGCCTTAATCTTTCTCTCCCAGGTGTCTGTGGTCCACCTGTTAAAAACAGTGCGTTTGCTGCGCTTGCTTCGGCTGCTTCAGAAGATGGACCGCTACTCTCAGCACAGCACAGTGGTCCTCACGCTGCTGATGTCCATGTTCGCCCTGCTGGCACACTGGATGGCCTGCATCTGGTACATTATTGGCAAGATGGAGATGGAGGCCAACGCATACAGCTGGGATATCGGTGAGTGAAGGAGTAAGCCATGTTTTCACCTTGAGTCCGTAAAAAATTCACCTCCAAGCTCAGTTGTAGTTCTTGATGCTTTCAAACTAAATGGAGAGTTGCAGTGAGATCCACCATGACATCATTGCTTTCAGCTCCCTTCACTCCCATCCAACACCAAAACCAGCAGGTGTATGTTTAGGAACTAGAGCGTATACCAGAGTAACAGGGGAAATGTAATGTGATATGAAGCCTACAGTATGTGTGTGTCATTTCACAGGCCAAGAGGCATAAATAATCCATGTGATTTTCTTAATTTAACTGCTTGACTCCCTTATGCTTATTGCCACAACACTGGATCTGCTGATTCACCACAAACATTGGTATTATCAGATTATCTCAGAGTGTCACAGGAGACCCTATAATGTATTATCATGCCAAATATTGACATTTTAAATTAATGCAAACACAAAGCCTCCATTTGTAGAAAAAATATCCAGTTTGAACAGGGATTTAAATGTTTTAGTTGGTAAACACTACTAATGTAGGTTTACAGAAAAATGTACTCAAAAAATCAGATGGTCCCAGGAGTGTAAAAAACCATGTAACAGATGTGTTCAACATCAATAAAGCCTCAGTCCTAAAAGAAGAACTTTAAAGGTCAAATTTGAATGACCTCCACAAACTACCTGCTGCTGTGTGGAGAGATGAATGGTATAGGTAAAGTGTGTATGCAGTGAGGTTGTGCTAACCTTCCCACGAGGTGCAGAAAGAAAAAGCATTGACGACAATGATGTTAGCTTAGGAGTGAAGGCCATGGAAAAACAAAGTGAGGCTTTAAATCTATGAAAATGAGAGATTTTGTAGAAGGGGATAAATTTGATCTCAGTCAGTCAGCAGAACCATTCAAGTGCAGCAGATTCAGAATGGATCTTGGTAAGATACAGACTGTTAGGCTGCTGGTGCATATGTTATTGTTTGCGTGTTTGTATGCGTACAGGAGGTAAGCCCCGATGAAGTGTTTTCATTTTATCTACATTTTTTCAGCTGAGGAAGCCATTATCTGGCTTTGTCAAGCTCTCTACTGAATCAATACAAAGAAAACAGTTGGCAAACATCTCTAGAATAAATGGCTTGTGGCTCATGGCTCAGAATAATTGTCTATAATCTTTTTTATTGATCATCAAAACAAGTCCTTTTTCACTTTTTTGACCACATGAATACAGCATATTTTCAAGCCCTCCTTTTATTTCTCCTCTAATGCTTTCTTGTGTTCAGATTTAGTTTCTGCTTTATCTCAACCATCACATTATGTGTTGGGCTTGGTATAAAATGTCAATAATACAGTGCAATGCAGTTTCGTTGCTCATTATTCCTAAATCCACTGCTGTTCTGAAACGCTATTGATGCAAGAAACCTGCAGTGTTTATGATATTTATGTACAGCCATGATACAAATGATAAGGCACTTTACATAAGTGTACTGAGATGCTTCATTTGGTGTGCTGCAGCATTATGACACCACATACCGTAGATGTGAGTTTGAGACATGTGGTGGAATCATGTTGTCATATGATGGTGAAGGTGTTTGTGGTCCAGAGAAAATACAGTAAACAGATAGAGTTATTTGTGATTTCCTCGTCCATTTATTATTCCTAAGTCTGTTGTGAAATACGTATTGAATGGAAAATGTGAAAGCAAAATTGGTGGTGTGTGTGTGTGTGTGTGTGTGTGTGTGTGTGTGTTTGTGTGTTTGTGCACGCGCTTGTGTGCAGATGGCTGTGTGTGTTGTAAAGCTGACTGAGCAAATGGCTTGATTTTTCTTGCAATTTCCTCTCGGCCTCCAGGTCCCTCATATAATGAGGCCCCCTGGGCTGATCTTTGGTCGGCATCGATGAGATGCAATTCTTGCAATTACCTCACTCTGGTGTCTTTCTAACTGGTTCCGGGTCAGTATTGACCAGGTCATGAGAACGATGCAGATTTCTCCTCGCCAATTACTGCCTTTCAGTGTCATAAAATAACAAGTCAGTATACGTGAGGGATTAATGTGTTGTATCCTAATTATGTGTTTCTGATGCTGAACTGAGTTGAAGTCAGGCAGCGATGAGGGTCTTCCATCCAATTACCATTCATCAGTGTCTCCAGGAGACTCTCCTGGGATCCGCTGTATGTCTCCACACTCTACTGACCAGGGATCAGTTCAAGTTCCAAAGCATCTGACCTGCTTCTCCTGTTAAAATCCATTGTTTTGGTTGCAGCCCAGAGTAACACACTGCTTTCCAGAGCTGGGAAACAATGCTGTCAGCTTTGTCTGCATCTACATGCTTGACTGCACCGAGCTTTGAAATAAATAGTTGCAGCCAAACCTTATCACATGACGCACATGAAGCTTCTCTTAGTCATTATTGTAGATATTGCACAAAGCTATGGTTTATTCAACATGATTATCCAACGTTTGCCTTCCTAATGAACATGAAGTAGCATCAGTCACTAGCTCTTACCATGCATGTCTCCTTCCATCCACCAATAACATCATTCCCTCCATCTTAACAACAGGATGGCTCCATGAGCTGGGGAAGCGTCTGGAGTCTCCGTACTATGCCATAGGCAGTATTAACGGGACCAGCAATGGGCCCGCCATCCGCAGTGTCTACATCGCATCACTCTACTTCACCCTCAGCAGTCTGACCAGTGTGGGCTTTGGCAATGTGTCGGCCAACACGGACATCGAGAAGATCTTCTCTATATGCGTCATGCTCATAGGAGGTACAGAGAACACACACATTGTGATCATGTCATGTGTATAATAAGTATTGTCTATGAATCAAATGTTTTCAGTTGCACATGTGGTTTGTGAGAGACTTTCTGTGTATTTTACAGTATTAACAATGAGACATCCGAGTGTAAACTTATGATATAGAATGATATTCAATCTATTAGGAATCCAACTTGTCTTGGTTTGAAGATTAAAGAGGACCTATGATACTTTTGGACTTTTATGACCTATAAACGTTGTTATAATGATTTATAGTCATGTTTAACCATACTAGCTTATCAAATAATGACGTACACTAAACACTAGGGCAGCCGGTCGAGAAATCACGTATTCAAATCGGTTCAGAATTTCCGGATATTCTTGTCGTCTTCTTGTAATGCTGCTCAGGCCATGCCCCCACCTTCCTGCTCTCAAATTTCCCCGCGCGCTGCTGAAGATTTTCCGGAAGGAAGGTAACCAATCACAACGGAGTGGGGTTTGCAGGGGGGGGGGGGGGGAGGGGCGGAGAAGCACAAAGCCGAGTGTGGAGCAGACTGCTGTGCTCGCTAGGGTGAAAGGAAGAGTGTCCCGAAAATCTACATGGTTTTTTGTGATGTGATTCGTGTCAGGTTGCTCTATAGCAGTTTTTAACAAGAAATTAAGACCAGAAAAGTAGTATAATAGGAGATCTTTAAATAGCAATTCCAAAAAGTTTACAGTATATTTTTGTATCCCTTTGTATTGCTGCGTTTAATGGTTTTTTCAAAGAAAACACACATTTGCAGATGCAAATAGTTTCATTTAAATCAGTATAATGCATATTACACCCTTGCAACATGCTCAGATCCAGTTCAAAATGGATCATTACACTAGGTTTGTTGTTTTTTGGGGGGAAGAAAAGAGGTAACCATGGTAGGGTTTCCCTGTGGACTCTCCCCCACTCTGGTTGGGCTAAATGTTAAATGTCTTTGCCTGCCTCGGGGTAGATTCACAACACACACACACACACACACACACACACACACACACACACACACACAAACACCATCCCTTGTGTGTTGAAAACGAATACAAAGCACCCGTTTATAGCAGATCATAGGTCAAATTCGGGGAGATTGTGGAAGGAATTGGATTATTGCCTCATTAGAATGAACTGAAATGTTTTCTGCTTTACAATTCCAAACATGATGTAACGTATGCAAAAGGGGAATGATTTCATCTGAATAAACAGGTGCCGTACCTTAGCACATTGCAAAATGTCAGTTCAGTTGAAATGCTGTGTCTTGTCAGGTTTTGCTTGTCAATGGCACATGTCAGAAAAAGGTGTCACACTTGACATGTAGTACGTCTGTGTTGTGTTTGACACACAGGCGGCGCGGTTAGAAAGTGAATGAAATAAGGAGAAGGCATCACCCATGGGCCTGTAAATGGCAGGTATCGTTCAAACCAATCAAATTGCTCTCATCTCACTACTGACACTGATCTGTTCCTGTCTGACAGTTGCAAGACATGAATGTATATGTGCTATTCAAATGGTTGGCTGGTTTGACAAGCCTATTTGATCACAGCTTCTAGTAAGAATGACGTATAATAATTCTTACATGGAAGAAACATTTCATTTGATTATCCAAACAAGGTTTTAGAAGAAAAATATTCTTTATTCCTGTATTTTTAAAGACCTACTTCACCGGTTGGAATATGAAGGTGCATTGAATTTGGAGATCCTATTTATTATACATGTGCAAAAAAATTGAAATCAGATCATCCTAGCCTGAGAAAAGGCAGACAGAGTGTTTTATGGTCTCACTGTCTAACCCTACATTTTCCTTATTGTGACATCACAGTAAGGGTTAGGATTAACAGGACAGCTGGGCCAAGGGAAGACTGAGGGAAGACTGAGGGAAGAAAAACCTCATTCATTATATTATAATAGTGATTTTATAATGATAGAACGCTGGTTCTGTATGGGTGAAGTATTCCTTTAAATAGATACATCCACTGGCAAAAGTGAAATATACCAGCTGGTATTCTATCTGTATTTTGGAGAGCTCTCTGGGTGTGAAGATATTAAGCGAAAAATATGGCAGAACACATGTTTTCTTGTGGTATCACTCAATGCTAGTGCTAGTGAAACAACCCCTGCTGTTCCCTCTCCCCACACTTTGGCACTGTGTCGAGTGTGTACGGTGTTCCACACAAAAGTATCACTCTGCTGGCCATACAAAATCTTATTTCAGTTCCCCACTGTCTTGGCAATCTCCCCTTCACTCTAGTTCACTCATGCTCACACTCTATTATATCTCTCCACCTGTCTACCTCCTCACCTCATCCCTTTCTGTCTTCTGTCATCCTCTCTACAGCCCTGATGCATGCGTTGGTCTTTGGCAATGTGACAGCCATAATCCAGAGGATCTACTCACGCTGGTCCCAGTACCACACCAGAACCAAAGACCTCAAGGACTTCATACGCGTCCATCACCTGCCACAGAGCCTCAAGCAGCGGATGTTGGAGTATTTCCAGACAACTTGGTCGGTCAACAACGGCATCGACTGCAACGAGGTACCAAAAGCATTGCCCGCACCAACACAAATGTCTGGGCCCCCTTTACTCATGCTTTACTTGTATCAATCAATGTGCATGTGTTTCACTCCTACATCAACGCATCTTATTGATTAATTAAATTCACGGAAAAATGACAAACACAATGTAAAAACTAACAGGAAAACAGCATTCGGTCATCAATGCAAGATTTACCTCAAAAACTGTCTGCATTTTTAGTATAAGTTTTAGTAAAATTTTATATGTGAGGCATAAGCAAGGCAGCAGAAGCAAATACATGGCGATAGAACGCTTGTTTGGTGTACATGTTCACGTTAGAGTAAAAAATTACTCATACTTTACACAATAGACCATTGCCCCCCCCCCCCCTATTGGATGGGCCCTAGAAAGCTTTACCCCTGATCGCAAGCATGTACGTATACAACTGGGATAAAATTATTTTGCTCCCAACAGCGTAGCACTATTAGTGATCAATAATTCATTCAAAAGATCACATAGCTCTCTCACTCCTCTCCTATCATCCACATTCAAACTCATCACGAGAATGATAATATGATCGATATAACACAATCCCCCACAATGGTAGAGCGGGGAAGTTTTCCTCAGCACAACCACTGACTGACTGACAAGGGGGGCGGGGTGAGGGGTGGGGGGGAGACACACACGAGACAAGAGCGAAGAATTGAGAAACACATCACTGCTCTGTCTTACATGACAATTTGTGGATGACAGGATATTTTGTAGGCTTGAGATTCAGGGGGTTTAAATAGTGCACACCTCTTTTTCTAGATTGCTTTTTACTTGAATTCAGACTCATGGTAAGTGTTAAGTACAAGGAATGTACAGAAATGTAAGATATGGGGAATGATTGTATGGTCCTGTAGAAAATAACTTTACTGTAACTATACTGTATTCACTCAAGCATTGCCTCAGGACATTTCTGATGGGCTATATTTGAGTACATTTGAGTTGAATATATTGCACTATGCTACTGTATGTTTACTCCCACTATATGTATTTCAGAGCTTTTATAGTACTTTGCGAATACAATATTAAACTATCCAGTGATACGTAAAGTAGTTAGTACCTTTCTTTATGGATTTGTATTCTACACCAACACTTTAATGTCAACAGAGAAGTTATTGAATAAAACATACAATAGGAAAAATTGTGGAGCTTGTGATGTCGTCGATTGTGAATATTTTAGCTTATGTTACGGTGGCACTTATTGCAGGTTGTTCCGGACCAAGGAGTGTGCTTAATGCCCCCCAAAAAAAATCATACATATAAAAAAATAAAATGGCGAGAAACTTAAAAAATGGAGAGAGCGGGAGCGTGGATTTCAAATGTGGCGGTAGGGACAGCTCAGAGACATACACAAACAGAAGAGGAGGTTGAACAACACCTTTTGTTGACAAGCAGCAAAAACAGAGGCGACCGGTTAGTAGTGTAATAGCAGCTTGTCCCTCCAGGGCTGTGAATGCCTGTGAGACAGCTGTCAGAGCCCAGGCAAGCGCTCTAGATGGATTGATGATGATGAATCCCAGACAGATGAATTATAGATGGGCCTGTTGATTAAAGCCAGCCTGCCTCTGACATCTCATTGATCGACTCTATGTGACGGTTAGCTACAGATCTTTGTCCTGACAAGGAGACAGACTGGTAAACGATATGCAATGTTTTGACTCATATACCGGGATACAGGGCTCTTTACCAGACCGTTTGTGTGTTTATGATGGGTGTGGATGTACAGTATACTGTAGCATAAATATTAGTAATCAGTATTTTTTAACCTTCTACAATGAAGCTTTAAATGTTAATACAATAGTCTATCTCTTTCTCAGGTGATCATAAATGACCTGTAACAGCAAAAGAGAACATCAGCAAGAACAAAGCTATTTTTATAAGGTTATTATTTATGCCTTTGCACAGGTCCAACCTCACGTGAACAAAGACAAAAAGTTCATGGCTTCTCCATTGTCAAATTACCATTATTAATTTCAAGTGGTCACATAAGAATACATTACCTCATCACGATGCATGGGGCGTGGAGGTGTGTGTGGGGGGGGGGGTGCTCACGGTGCAGTGGTTAGGGCGCCCTCCAATGAAGCTCAGTCCTCAGAAGCAGCAGACCACGGGTTCGAATCCTGCCTGTGGTCCTTCTCTGCATGCCATTCCCCTCTCTACCCCATTTCATCTCTTTCTATCCAAACTGTCAATAAAAGGTATAAAAAAACGAAACAAAAAAAACAGAAAGCTCCTTGTAGCTACTTTAACATGGTGTGAAGCTTTCAGATGTCTACTATTGATTTGACGTGTTTAATGTTTCAATCCATATGCCCAATTTGTGGCCCTTTACTCACATTTTCTAAGTGAATTTGGCCCTCTAGAAAAAAAAAATCCCACCCCTGAACCACTACACAACAAGCAACCCCCCCCCCCCATTTGATTATCTATAGTACAATAGCTTACGACCTGTATCAAAGTGTGTCAATGTAATCATTGTAAAGTTGCAGTCTTTTCACAGCTGTCATGCTCTGTCTCACTCTTGCCTGCCTCCTCTTTCTCTCTCTCTGTCTCTCCCTCAATTGCCTTTCTCCTTCCCACCATCTTCACAGCTGCTGAAGGACTTCCCTGACGAGTTGCGCTCCGACATCACCATGCACCTTAACAAGGAGATCCTGGAGCTGTCGCTGTTTGCCTCGGCCAGCCGCGGCTGCCTGCGCTCCCTGTCCCTGCACATCAAGACCACCTTCTGCGCCCCCGGAGAGTACCTGCTCCGGCAGGGCGACGCACTGCAGGCCGTCTTCTTCGTCTGCTCGGGCTCCATGGAGGTCCTGAAAGATGGCATGGTGCTGGCTATCCTGGGTACGATAAAGCGTAGGAGTAGAATTAAGGGGTGGGGGATGCTGCTATCGGTGTATGAATGATTGGGTGAATGTGTACAAAACAATGTTAAGTGCTTTGGGTCTGTGAAAAACCAGGGAAAAGAGCTAAAGAAGTGGAGTCATTTACCATTTATTGAGAAGATGTACATTTTTCCCCCTGAAAAAAAGATGAAAGACAACCTCCTTCTCCCCAAAAGATGGCGGTTGTCAGAGTGTGTGTGTGGGGGGGGGAGGGGGGTGGGGGCATGCCATCCTAAACTAGCCAAACGCTGGCTTGTGTTGTAGTTAAAATTTCACCAAAATGCTGGAAATTAAGTGTTTCCTGCATTTATAATGTGTGTGTGTGTGTGTGTGTGTGTGTGTGTGTGTGTGTGTGTGTGTGTCTGTCCCACAATTTTGAAACAAAACATACGCCCTTGTGGTAAAGATTGAAGGGATGGTGATGGGGAGGAAGAGGGTGGTGTATGTAAAAGAAGGAGTACAAATCCCTTATTATAGTCCTACAAAGGATCTCAAAGCAACAAGTTTCATAATAAATCTTTGTGCGTCTCATTGCGATGACGGGTCACTAAATGAACCCATTGTTTAGAAAGAGGAGCATAACAGTGTCCCAAAGCTCATTCTCAGAGCAGGTTGCTATTGAACAACCATAAAATCAACTCTAGTAAGATGCTTTTTGTAGATTCTTTATTTCCAAAGCTTAACTTGATTTTTGGCAACATAAAGGTGTTGATCATTACTGACGGGTCCAGTCAAGGTGAACAGAGCAGACGGCCAGATGTTGAAACAGTCACAAACATTCAGGCACTGCAGATTGGATTATATTATATACCATTAATCTACTCTCAGCAAACCCAGGATCATCCAATTCCATACAGGTTTAGCACCTCCAGGTTGTTGATGTCCACCTGAGTATGTATGGTCAAGTCTATAGCATTATAATTCAGTTCTGTCCAGTTTAATCTGTCTTGTGCAGTTCGGTCCAGCCCATTTCATCAGTCCAATTCACTGGAGTCAGGTCATTTCTGCTCTATCTAGTCCAGTCCATGGTAGGTAGAGATGAAATCATTCATCACATGGCGCCAAATTTGTACACATTTCATTCGCAGTGTTGATTGAATGTTTGATACGCTAAGGCAGCAGCTAATTAAAATGTCAACTGAATTATGTGCAAGCAGAAATAGTATAATGAAGCTTAAAAGCTGCACTCTAGTGTCATCTGTTAAAGCAGCAATTCAGCTCAAACAAAGAAAAGTTATTTGGGTTTTTGTTTACTAAGAATTATAATGATCGTCCTTTTTATAAAAAACATTGTGCTACTAGTGCATTAGGAGTCATTATGGAAAGTTCAAATTAAAATATAAGATAAGGTATGCATAAAAATAAAAGCCTGTTTCAGAAAAATATTTTTTTTTTGCCATGCAATGTTATATATACATATATTGTGCAATATTATATATAAATATACATGGTGTGGTTGTCCGGGGTGCCAGTTTTGAAAGAAAGTAGAACAAAAACCTACTACAACAGTAGCAGTAGCTTGGCTGTTTGTTGAGCAGAATAGGGTGCCGCCCACTAATGGTGCTCTGACCAATCAGTGGTATGTGATGTTTCATGTCACCGTCTAATTACCTGGTGTCTGGAACCTCCATGGAGTAGTTACACATTTGTCATAGCCGAAAACCGAAAAAAGACGAGTAGAGTACTGTAGAGCCAATACCATTTACTGGAGTAAATGGTACTGTTTACATAAATAAGTGCCATTATTTATGCCAAACGTAATCTGTTCGTTAGAGAAATATTTCAAGATTTTAGGGGGAAAGCACAAATGTGTATTATCTTTCTAGTTATTACTGTTTTCATGGATGCTGCCCTAATCATATAGTGTGAACATCCCGTCACAACCTTCATACGATACAAACTTGCCCCCGCTTTTGAGTGGTGCATTACCTCCTGCTTAAACCTCATGCTCACATATTGTTTGCACACACTTGGTGCAGAATGCATCTGAACAGACAGATTATGTAACAAACAGTCTAACTGCATTATGGACCCTATACATCTGCTATGTAACACAACTCCTTGGTAAATTCAATGGTCTTTGCTATATTGACAAATATGAAAGTGTGTGTGTTCTTGTGTGTGTGTACAGTGGGCCTTTTTGTCCCAGCACCTGCATTCAAGCACTCGTGTTGAAAAAAAAATTGGGCATGTTTGTCTGTGTTTTTCGAGTAGAGTAGGCGGTATTGTTTACTACAGAACGATGTGTGTTTGTGTGCGTGCGTGCGTGCGTGCGTGCGTGCGTGCGTGCATGCGTGCGTGCGTGTGGCTTGAAGTGCAGAGAGCATTGTCTCTGCGCTTACCTGCTGAGTGCAAAAGGTCAGGCTGACATTGAGTTTCGGGCTAAAAGAGAAAAACTCTTTTCTCTCTCTGTCTCTCTCTCTCTCTCTCTTTCTGTATGTGTGTGTGTCTGTGTTTCTTCCCTGTCACACACAAAGTCTATGTAGGCAGAGCTCAGCACAACATAATAGAGATGGTGGTTGAGAGAGAGAGGCCTTGATGAGAGACAGGAAACAGAGTCAGTGAGACGATGTGTAGAAGGTAGTATAGGATCGTTGGAGGGAGAATTTGTCTAGTGGAATATCTCACGACACACAAGTCAGCATGCTGGACTGAGGGAGGGAAGGAGTGTGAAAGAAAGAGGTAGATAAAGAAAGCAAGTGACAGAGATAAAGGCAGAGAGAGAGAAAGAGAGAGAGAGAGAGAGAGAGTACCCAAGGCCGTAGGATGAGAGGAAGGGATAAGAGATAAGAGGATGAAAAAAAGAGAGAAAGGGTGAATGGAAGGCAGGAAATCAAGACAGGGAACAAAAACATGTAGGAAGCATGCTGTGAAGAAAAAGGGTAATACACAGCTTAGGCTGCGTAAACTGGCATGTCACTAGCTACTGTGTAGCACAACCTTTGTTTAAATAACAGTTTACAGAGTCTAACTCCAGATTTGTTTTTCAGTGCACACTCAGTACGGAC
Source organism: Ammodytes marinus (assembly GCF_949987685.1). Lineage (NCBI taxonomy): Eukaryota > Metazoa > Chordata > Actinopteri > Uranoscopiformes > Ammodytidae > Ammodytes > Ammodytes marinus. Next base: position 18,238,170 of record NC_137221.1, read on the forward strand.
AGGTAGCGGATTGTGAGGAGATGTTCACTGGTTTTTAAAAACAAGTGTTCCCCAGAATCGCTGACTCCACCTTTAAACTGGGAGGAAGAAAGGAAAAGATCAGGTCAAACAGAGAGGTGGGAACACAGGAAAAACAGCAAGTAAAAGAAAAAAGAAAGAAAGAAAAGTGTGACAAAAGAAGAGAAGGAACAAAGGACGGGAGAGAGGAAAAACCTGAAAATAATCAAGGACAGTAAACACCTGAGAAGACAGGAAGAGTGCAAGGAAAACCACAGGAGGACTAGAAAGAAGGACAAAAAAGGGGTAAAACAAGAATGGATGCAAGAAAGAGGGAAAATATGGAGGAAGAAAAAAGATGATTTGGTGTAGAAAGAAAGAAGGAAATAAAGAATCAAAAACGGAATAAAGAAGGAAAGCAGAGATGGAAGTGGGAAAGTGGGAACGACAGAAAATACACAAGGGAATCGAAAAAAAGGACTAATAACGAAAGGGAGTGGGTTACGAGGATATAGAGATGACAATGACAAAGGATTGTGATATAGCAGGAGGATAAAAAAAAATCTAGTAACGGTGAGAGCGAGGGAGAGACACACTGCTATGATTGTGAGTGGAGTGGGAGAAAGCAGGAGAGAGAGAGAAAGAGAGAGAGAGGGGTGGGGGGGCATAAGGACAGTCACGACTGCCGTGCCATCAGTCTCTGTGTAATTGAGCAGCGTTCAGTGTTCACATCGACCATAATGAATATTTTATTACTGTTCAAGGGGCATTAACACTAACGGGGGCACTTGGCTGTGTCCATTGTATCAAGAGGACGGGAAACAGCTTTCAACACACACTCCACTCAAACTGTATCATTAACTAAGCACAGATTTTGTTCGACTGTTATATATCTCTGCTCTTGTTTTTTAAGGTATTATTGAGTCATTAATGACTGGCCAATCACTGACTCAAGTTTCCTTTCTGTTTTTTATCATCATTTTATTCATGGTTTTGTCATTAAGAAACTGTTATATTTGTGTGATTACCATGATTTTGAATCATGGTGAATTGATGGCCATTGTGTTTCCCTCAGTTTTGGCGAATTAGCTCCTAGTTTAAAGAAATAAACTCAGAAGATGGCAACGATTCAAACCAAGCTTTCAGTCATAGTGGTCAGATGATAACTACATTGATATTGGTATATTCATTAATGAACCATTCATTCATTATAAAAGCAGTTACATGATGTATAAGAAGTTTTGGGCTGCCAGGCTGCTGTCTTTAAAATATATTAAAGTGACTATGAGGAACTTTTAAATGTTCATGAAGCCGTCTCATTTTCGCTCTGTTGATCTGTAACAGCAAACGAGACCATCAGCGAAAAGAATGCTATTTTTATACAGTGATTATTAATGCCTCTGCTAGGGTCCAAATCGCTGCCAACGAAACAATTAACAGTAGGCAGGCCTGAAAAGCCTGTGTTTCCCACACAGGTACTATATCAAAGTTTACTTTGCTTCAGCATCGTTTCTTAACATCATCAATCTTACATAGTCCCATGCAAAGACATCTTTCTCTTTCACTCGCTTCCTGAAACAAATGCACACGCCTCCAGCACGCGCAAAGATTTTCACAAGAGCAGGCACTTGTGTTGTTAAAACATTACTGCTGTTGTTCAAAGGGGGCCGCTAGAATCAACACAAACTGAAAGTTCCTCGTAGCCACTTTAACATTCACAACTGCAGACGTGGTGGATTGTTGTATCAATCCAGAAGTCAATTATGATAGTGAAGTTTAACTGTTGGCTTATAAGAAAGTGAAACATTATGCATCATAGCTTTTGTTCTTAACCTACCTGGTCCATGTCTTTCTCTGAGCAGGTAAAGGCGACCTCATCGGGGCCAACCTGTCCCTAGACGACCGAGTTATAAAAACCAATGCGGACGTGAAAGCCCTGACCTACTGTGACCTGCAGTGTATCAACCTGAAGGGGTTGTATGAGGTGTTGGACCTCTACCCTGAATACTCACAACGCTTTGTCCAAGACATCCAGCAGGACCTCACATACAACTTGAAGGAGGGACATGAGACACACGTAAGTCCATCCAAGCAGTATAAACTCCTAGGGACATTTTTTCAATGTGCTGCTGTCTATTCTGGCTATCATTACCGTATTATGTTTTATTTTTTATTTTATTTTTCATCGATAAATACAAAGATTTTCATTAAAACAGAAGAATGTTAACACTGATTTATCGTCTTGATTTCATGTCTTCATGGGCCCAAAAGTTAATATATGTATGACTGCAAGAGGAGATTGAACGCTATTGCCCACTGTGATTGTTGTCCTTGTGTGATGTGGTCCCAAAAAAGTAAAGATAAAAGTGGGGAAGAAACTAAACTGAGGTGCTAGCTGATTATGCAGTGTATTCTTTCTGGGAAGTAAAAAAGGTATCAGGTGTTCACTCAAATATGTGTATTTTTAAGTTTGACTATTTAACTTCACTGACCTTGAAAGTTCCTGACCCTTTTTATGGACAGAAATGAATAAGCGTAACCCACAGCAGTGTGCGACAGGCATTATATACACACTCGCCAATTTCTCAGTCAGTATAATATATTAAGGCACTGGAATAATGTGTGAGAATGACTGATGGCTGGAGTGAGAGGGAAGAATAAGGCAAGAAGGGTTGGGATCGTAATGAAAGGACTTTGAGGCTGTCTGGAGGAAGTGTGAAAGAGGTTTGAAATAAGAAAAGAGTATAGGTGTGAGAGCGTGTGAGAGAGAGAGAGAGAGAGAGAGAGAAAGAGAGAGAGAGAGAGAGAGAGTGGGCACAAATAGCTATGGCACTTGGAGGGGCTCTGTTGTAGTAATTACAGTCAGGTGTTTCTGTCTCCAGCCCAAACACGGCTGGCCCATTTACACACACACGCGCACACCCGCGCACACACACACACACACACACACACACACACACACACACACACACACACACACACACACACACACACACACTACCTGCATCAGGGTTTTTAGGTGAAGCTACAGTAATGTGCAGTGGAGGAGCTCAAATCTCAGGACTGAGTAGAGTTAAAATGAAGACAGGAGGAAGGAGGTGGCTCAGGGTTGGGGAGGGCAGGTTTATGGCTGGCAGGTTGAGATTGGTGTTTGGAAATAACGCTACTGTATATGAGCACAATACTGAAGTATCATTGTGTTAAGGTGAGTTATCTTTCATCATCAGATCATCGCAAACCATAAAGTCTTTTAGTATTATATCCATGGGTCCGCTTTGCAAAAACTAGAAAATGAATAAACTGCTGAGCATTGGGAAAGCGCTCCTGTGTAATTTGAATGCTTTGATTGCTTTGGCCTGAAGTTAATTTTTGCCGTATATTATCTCTCTCTGGCTCTCTTTTTTGCAGGTTAAGGCCAGACTGTCCACAGCAGCGCTAGACACTCAGGTATAGGCTCTAACACTCCAACACACTCAAACTCTGAATGATGATTTAAAGGCAATATACCTGTCTTTAATGCTGGTACCATTAACTCAAAACGACGTTGATCACCTCACCCTATTTGTTGATATCAGCCCACAACCTTTTTAATCAGCGCGCTATAGAATTAATGTTCAAGTGCAGATCCATTTTCTTCTATCCCTATGAAACGTCTGCCGGGCGACCTCCGACACCCATAATGGACTCAATCACTCTTTAAGACTTAACGATTCTCATGAAGGGAATTTTTTATTTCTTTTTAGGAACGTCGAGGGAAGAGCAAGATCAATTCTGCACAGAATGACTTAGTAGTCATTAAATCACGGCTGGCCCAGAATAGAAGCGATTTAATGCTTCGTATGCCGCTCTTTCAATGTTGAGAATCTGCAGAAATTACAAAAATATAATAATTTGTTGTCAGGTGTTTTTACAGAAAAAAAAACTGAAAGAAAATCTAAATCAGCTGGAGAGCCATTAACCTTGGTTTCGTAAGAGAGAACTGGGTCATGGGATCAATATGTTACCTTGGACCTTATTTCTAGCTGATTATAACCTCATCTTATGGTTGATCAGTGTCCTTGCAATTTAGCGCAACTGCAGACCCTTGACATTTAGACTGATGTCAGAGTTCACTGGCTTTGCCTTTGTCATTCCTTGGGGTCGCAGTTTCAGTCAAAAAAAGTTGATCAGGGGATTTTTTTGACCCACCGCATCACTCATAAATTCAGCTGAATGGTCTACTCCTTGCACTTTGAAGTCATCAGTGCATATTTCGTACTTAAAACACCTTTTTGTATTTAAGGGTCATGGTATTAAATGATCAAATACAGTTTAGTTTAGTTTAGTTTAGTTTAGCTTAGCTTAGTTTAGTTTAGCTTAGTTTAGTTTAGCTTAGTTTAGTTTAGTTTAGTTTAGTTTAGTTTAGTTTAGTTTAGTTTAGTTTAGTTTAGTTTAGTTTAGTTTAGCTTAGCTTAGTTTAGTTTAGCTTAGTTTAGTTTAGCTTAGTTTAGCTTAGTTTAGTTTAGCTTAGTTTAGTTTAGTTTAGCTTAGTTTAGTTTAGTTTAGCTTAGTTTAGTTTAGTTTAGTTTAGTTTAGTTTAGTTTAGTTTAGTTTAGTTTAGTTTAGTTTAGTTTAGTTTAGCTTAGCTTAAGCATATTAGCAAAATTTGACATCATCAAAGTTGATGCCTCAGATGACTTCACGCGACATTAATAGAATTAAATGTCATCTCTCTTACGTGTTTATGTCATCTCCAAAAGTTCTGCTAGTATCCACACTCAAATGTTGAATTTCCTGATGATTATTTGTGATATTTCTCGAAGATCTTTTTCACTTACTTTTTCTTTATTCTATTTTCCTCCAGCCCGGGGTGGGAAGGAACGGACGAGTGGTTTGTGGCTATCCGCCCATCATAGAGGCACTGCGGGAACATGAGGAAGAAGAGGATGAGGAAGAGGAAGAGGAAGAGGAGGCCATGTCTGTGTCTCTGTCCTCGGAGGTCAACCTCAGGGACATGTGTGGGAAGTCTCCTCTGAGCCCAGCCAGCCAGGGGACCACTCGACAGAGCTCCAGGAGGTCTCGCAGGAAGATTCAGGAAATTACTCTCACCACTTTGGATCCTTCCAACCTCAGTCCCAGGTGAGCTTGAATGTCATTGATTTTACCGTTTGCCTGTGTAGGCCAGTGTCCCTGTGACTCTGTGGTACTGTATGTATGTCTACTATGGTCTTTACCAAACAGAACATATCGTACAAAAAAGCTAGGCTGGGCGCTTTTGACAAATCAGACAGGTTAAAAGTTATTTTTAAAGAAGAGAAAGAATATTTTTCTTTATTGTTTACTGCTATTGGGTGAGGTATAGTAGACCAATCATATTTGATTGAATCAGTCAAGGATTAACTGTGGGCTACCATCCACACCATATTCCCTTGTGACAATTGAGCAGAAATTAGGGAATTAGACCACACTATTTTGAAAATGTAAAGATGAGGTTTTTTCTTTTAAAATAAACACAGATATGCAGTGGGGTGAGGAATGGATGAATTTGGATCAATTTAATTATATAGGCTTTCCGCCCCCATGTTCAAGACTAGTCATCACAATGAATATGTTGAACAGGAGGAGAAAAGAGAGTGATTTTGATCTAAAAAAATAAAAAAAAATACATATATTTGGAATATAATGACATGCCCAT
>NC_137221.1:18248840-18396340 GCF_949987685.1 Ammodytes marinus
TTATTTCTTTTTTAAAGGCACGTGTTTAAAAATCATGTTGCATGAATTAAAAAGAAAAAACACAGAAGGTTTAGGTGTGTTAGCTTTACCTTATAGTAGCATAGTGTTATTAGACAGGATGTAGAGGTTTAGGTCAGTTGTGTGGACCTGTACGATGGCAGCTCTCCAAACCCCCAACCTTCAGGCAGCATCTTGCCATGATGGAGGACAAGATGGACACACAAGAGGAGAGAGCTCTTTCTCTCGCCTTTTTTTCTTTTCTTTTCTTCTTTTTGCTCCTGGCAAAAACATAAGTTGTCTGGGCTGGTTGGAGGAAGATAAAGCATCATGAGCAGATTGAAGGTGGGCTTTGGAGACATTCCCCCAACCTCCCCCCTCCTTGTTAGTTTCCTTTTAACCCCTCTTCCCTCGCTCACGCAACCCGTGCCTGATGCCCTGGATCGCTTGGCTGGTTAGGGGCTGATTGGACTAGGAGTGCGGCAGGATAGAGAGAGGAAGTATTGTGCTCTTTACCACTGGACCCTCTGGGTGGAGGAAGTCCCTTATGGAGCTGGTGGTGGGGAGGGGATACTAGGCCTCGGGCAGCACAACCGCTGCTGTTGTCCATCACACTGAGCGCAGAGACTCTTCTTCTTTTCTTTCTCCTTTTCCAGTGTTTTCTCTCCACACACCTACCACTTTCTCTGTCTCCCTCTCTCTCTTTCTCTTGCTCTCTGCATGCCTTTCTGAGCCTCTTGAGTAGTGCCTGTAGACACGTTACCACGCTGCATGTCACCCTGTGGAAATATGGCTTGCCATTTATCTATCTATTTAAAGGAAAACACGGTTCAATCTTTTAATAGCCGAACCTGGCATTTACTGATGCATAATTTATTTATCGGATGTGGGCTCGTTTTAAACAGCTGGATAATTTTAGTGACAAAGTAGTCGCCCCCCTGTTGTGAAGTGGCCCAGGGCTAACCGCAAATGCTAAATTGGTTCTTGATCCACAATGTAGGCCATTTCCCTGATCGTCACCCAGGGTGGTCAGCTCCGAGATCCTTTTTCTCCACTGTTCAGAGTGATGGCAATATTCCCACATAAAAGCACAATAAAGGACATAAAGATGCTTTTATATTTATATGAATGTATCAATGCTAAAGATGTATTTTTTTACCACAAAGGATGCAAGGGTATTTGGGATAGCAGTTAATGATGCTACTGTATATGAGGTTAAGGCAGTGCTGTTTGCTGGTACCAGCAATGCAATCTTAAACCAGGAAAAAAATTGTAGATGTAGATTCAGCTCTGCAAATGGAATGTACTGTAATCATACAAACACCTTTTTTCCTTTTAACATTTTGATATTTATTAGATTGAAGAAAAACTGTTATGCTAATAAATTACAAAATATGACTGTTATGTCCTGGCTTTTAATTTGTATTTATTTATTTTAATTTCACAAAAACATGCATTTGAGTTTGACAGAGGTTTTTAGAGTTAATCACACCTTGGAAACTTACTTTTTTCAGTTTTCGCCCAAAAATATACAATATATCCCTTACAACCTACATATAAATGCAATACCATGAAGTCAATTATTTGGTGACTATTAAAGGCCTTAATTTAGCTTTTGAGTGTGTTTTGGAGGTCCGTAGAAAAAAGTGACACCATGACATTCCTTAAATGCTCATTCATTTCAAAGGCGCGTTTGATAGAAATTTCCTAAGTACGTTTTTGACATATCCTGTTGACATTCTGATAAATGAGTGGGTGCATAAATAAGGTCTTTGGATATTAGTTAAACAAGGTACAATGTTCGCCATGTTCACTTTACATCTTAGTTTAGCGTGTGTTAGCATGCTAACATTTGCTAATTAGCACCCAACACTGAGTATAGCTGAGGCTAAAGGGGACAACATTTATGAAAGCAGTTGGTCATGTACCAGGCTATTTGATAAAGTTCAACAAAGTTTTCACAGTTCAACCTAAGAGGGGCATATACTGAATGTGTGTGAAGAATTGTGTGGAATATCATACCTACAAAACAATACACACAGAGCATCATCAACATAAAGTTTTTTAGATGTGACAATGAAGGACAGACAGTCCAACCTTATATTTTAAAAAAGCTTGTTGTATCGTTTGCAAAATAAAAAATAAATTCTGAATTGTTCTTGGACTATTACATAAACACATACAGTTAATAATGCCAGCTCTCTGTCATACAAGATAGCTGCTTGTCCACACTCTGTTTATTATAGTAGTCTGTATTTGTTTTGCCTGTGTGTGCCTATGTGTCTTTTGTAAGCTGCTGTTACGGTTCATCTGAGGTGAAAGTGCAGCCATCGTCACATCCCAGTGTTGATGTATGCACGGTGGAGAAAGCATGCATTCTGTGGATCACATTGACACATCTGCCAGAGGTCCAGCTGCTCTCACCTGTCAACCTGTGTGTGTATGTGTCTGTGTTAGGAAGTGGAGTGAGAGGAATACTGGATCTGTATGTATTGGATACATGTTTTCAGCATGCGGGTGGGATATACTTAATGGTTATGTGGAAATGTTACTGTGGCGTGGCGCATGCTGGGTATAATGTTACAGCATGCAACGTGTGTGTGTGTGTGTGTGTGTGTGTGTGTGTGTGTGTGTGTGTGTGTGTGTGTGTTCATCATGAATGCACGCATGTGCGGAAAAGATGCAAGTGAAAATTAAGTTACAGTATGTGTAAACAACATATCCCCACTTTCCTGTGTGTTTTACTGAGAGGAGACTTGCAGGTGGGTGGGGTGTGTTTGCACTGAGGATGACTATTTGTCTATTTAGCAGAGCCCACAGCACTTCTGTGGGAATGTTGATATTTAGCCTGGGGTCTTGAGGACCCATCCATATTTAATGAGGTACAGACTATCCCATTCCGGCTGTTTATGCATCATTTTATCCACCTGCTAGCAAACTCATCTTTTATTCACTGCTAGCCACAACCTGCCATTAGCAAAACTGAGGCCCATCTGCCTTCCTCCTTTGCAGCCTTGCCTTCCACCTCCACCACTTGTGATTGTTGATCGAAGTTCGGTCTGACTAAAAAGGATGGTAAGGTCAGAATACAGATGGATAATCAAAATGTGGGTAAAGTGCAGCCCAAATGCTGAAAGTGTGTCCAAACAATGCCTTGTGTTTCTACCTACTTCTGTATCTGCCAAGTCCTGTGTGTGTGTGTGTGTGTGTGTGTGTGTGTGTGTGTGTGTGTGTGTGTGTGTGTGTGTGTGTGTGTGTGTGTGTGTGTGTGTGTGTGTGTGTGTGTGTGTGTGTGTGTGTGTGTGTGTGTGTGTGTGTGTGTGTGTGTGTGTGTGTGTGTGTGTGTGTGTGTGTGTGTGTGTTGTCCCTGTCACCTGCACACCTGGCTATTCATCAACCGCAGTCTTTCATACCCGGCCTTTTCTTCCATTCAACGGCAGAATGTTACCCTGACTACAGTGGTAGTTTGTGTCTCCTACCTTACCTCGTTGCCATTCCTCTAGATTCCCCCCATACACACACACACACACACACACACACACACACGCCTGCCTGCTCCAGCCATTGCCACCATACCCCTGCAACTCTTCTAACTCAGCTCAATGGCAATAAACCTTTTTCTTTATCGAATCTCCAGCTCCCTGTGTCTGTGTTCAGTACCCTTGGGTCCACAAAAGGGGGGAAAAAACCTGCTGATGTATGAGCATTGAGCATTGGCAGCTTAATGCTTATCGTACATGTACCTCTGCGTTTCATATTGCCTACGTTGCTGTGTGTCTGTTCAATCCGTTCTTTTCACATTGTGTCTAATGATGGCCATGACCCAAATACAGCAACTATTCATTCCTGTCCACTCCTTTCATCTGAATACACACACAAACACACACACACACAAACACACACACAGATAAATGCTGTGCGAGCATGCACAAACACACACATTCACTCTTCCCTTCAAATGAGCACTTTATCCCAGTGAAAGGAGCCTCTTCACTTGCCCCTCACCGCAGATTTTAATACTAAAAAACACCATCACAGTGTCTGTCCTTGAGGTGAGAACTATCTCTCTCTCTATCCATCTCTCTCTCTCTCTCTCTCTCTCTCTCTCTCTCTCTCTCTCTCTCTCTCTCTCTCTCTCTCTCTCTCTCAGGTAATACAAATCTGTCCATTTTGTCCTTTCAGCTCCACGCACAAAGCTGAAAGATGTTGAAATCTGCCAGCTGCAGTGAGGTGTTTCCATTTAGCCCTTAGAGATCTGATGGGCTGCCTGCTCAAGAGAAAAGGAGCCAGAGCATGCGGTGTGCTGAACCAAGGACACTTTATGTTTGTGATTAAATGAGTGTGGCTCAACTTGTGTGTGGGGTTCTGGTATATTCTATACTGTATATGTGAAGCCAGTATGTATGAAGTGCATGTGCCTCACAGTGCCTGTATGCAAATATTAGAGCACCCTGACATATGTGAAATATGGAGAAGGCTCTCCACACAAGGGCTTTACATCTATTTGTTCCACTTGGGGAGAGACAGCGGCCTATGTTGCACATCCAAATAGTTATATTTGCATTGGCACAGAGCAGGGAGGGAGGGAGGTAGGGTGGGAGCTTGTGGGACATCTTGTGGGTTTGATAAATTAGTCTGAGCTGCTCCCCTGAGTGCTGCGGTACAAGTAGTGGTGGAGATGCTGGGTGGGTGGGTGGGTGGGTGGGTGGGGTAGGGAAACACTGGCATGTCAGAAGCGGTGATTAATAGTGGTTCCCTCTCTTGGAAGTGTTGTGTCCGGCTCTGCCCATCAAGCGGGTACACTGTAACGCCTGCTGAATTAGCCCTTTTGTTGCTCACCTTTCAGAGAGCAGCCTGGCCTTTCTAAGCAGAAGATAGTGGGACCATCACCATGTAGAGCTCTTGTTCAATAGTAGTCTCCCTTTGTGTTGTTGTAGCAATGATGTGAGTGTCCCCGTTGTAGGAAAAGTCCCGACTGGAATGCTCACTCAAGACAACTGGAATGTCTGTGTGTGTGTGTGTGTGTGTGTGTGTGTGTGTGTGTGTGTGTGTGTGTGTGTGTGTGTGTGTGTGTGTGTGTGTGTGTGTGTGACCACCTTGCAGCATTTTACCCTTTCAACACTAGCCTTTCCATCCTGTTGTGCCATGGTGTGTTTTTCCAGGATATGAAAGCCACAGAAATGACATTCATTACACATTGAGCCAAAGTCCTACGGCGCGCTTCTTGTTATCCATTAAAACGGAGACAGCCAAAAGACATTAAAACTACTTGCTTCTTTTTATGGCTGGTTTTAGACATATTCAAATATTAAACAATTGTCAAAAAATCCCTCCCCCCCCCAAGATCTGTCATATGAATGTTTGTCCAGGAGTGAGAGATAGAGAGAGAGATAAAGAGATATGGTTACATCACAAGGAGGAAAGAGTGTGATTGTCCCTTTTTTTGTCACTAGATTTCCAACACTCAATATCAGGTGTCTCTTCTTCAGAACCAAGTATTGAACTCATTTATTTTCTTCTAGGATTTCACTTTAAACTGTTTTTGGGGCGATAGCCTTGGGCATTATACGTTCACTTTATCACAGTGATGAAGAGTTAACTGAAGCGGCTTGAATTGATTTTTTTTTTATAAAAACGGTGTATCAAATGACAATATGAAAACAACGAAGAAGGCATTGGGCCCAATGGTTAGCTGTACAGTTAGCAACCATCTTATCTCTGTTGAAGGTGTAAAAAAGTGACATGTTCTACTTTTGGTGTTATACCATATATGATATAACTTTTTTCTACTGGAAATGTGAGTGAAATTTCCAAAAGTATTGACCATACCTTGTCAATCAGCTGTGTGATGCCGAAGGAGGTCCTCTAAACTTTGATGTCCCCATGGTAGATCAAACATTCTGACTTGGCCTTACCTTCTAAGGCATAAGATACATCAGAACTACCACCCCTTTATTTGTTTTAGCCCCACTCTAAGTAGGGAACATAACTAAGACTGATACTATTATTTTGCCCTCACAGATTTCCAATTGGGTTTTTCTATAATAATACCTGATTTTTTAGGTATTTGATGTGATACTAAAATGATGAGTGTCAACTGAAACACTAATTCTGAATTTAATAGGTGCTCCTATGAAGTGTTTGTCTCACAAGGAGCTTTCGAAGTGAGACATTTATAAAGGCGTTTTTTGTCTCTAACCTTAATTGCTGCTGCAAGCCGAGGATTTTGTCACATTTTAATCCACTTAATCTCCGCTCAGTGTCAGCCGTGGCTCCTGGGGCCATCTACACGGACCTAATTGCACAACAAGCGCATTTACGAATCACTGGAAACAATAGTCTGTGTACGGATGACCCCAGGCTCTTTAAGGCGCACAATAAGTACAGCCACCTTCGTCCTGGCTGAAATAGCTCCATGGATCTTCATAAAGAGGCCACAGCTTCCTGCACCACAGCAGCTGACATCCATCTGAGTCTCCCTGGTTCCCCCTTGGAAGTTTTGTGTGTGTGTGTGTGCGTGCGTGCGTGCGTGCGTGTGTGTGTGTGTGCGTGTGTGTGTGTGTGTGTGTGTGTGTGTGTGTGTGTGTGTGATGGAGGCTGGTTAGATTGTGATATGAGTGTATGATATGGGTGTTCACCATATTTATTTCACTCAAAATATTCAGATATAAGAAAAGAACAGCTCTAATATCGGTCGGAGTTTCGACAATACTCCATTGTATATGAAAAAGTCTTAACTACATGCAAGTCTTCAATTGAATTTAATGGCTATCACTAAACAAGGGTTTGATGACAGCTGCTGCAGCCAGTCGCCATATGTTATAACTCGGTATTAAGTAGACACTCATCAGCATTAATTGATGCTTAATTAATGCTCAGTTCATCCTGAGTTAATGTAGGACTCATGTAAGACTCATGGAGGACTCAGCTATGCATTAATGGTTACTCCATCAGTAACTAATCAGAAGTCAGTCTTAATACCAGGCTGCTGATGAGTGTCTACGTAATATAAAGCCTTACCTATAACTCTTTTAAACATATTGTATTCCCTACTGAAGAAGCACATTTAAAGGGTGCTGCCTCACCAGCATGTTTCACTTGACTAGTCAATGATTGGCAGAAACTGCAGTGAATGACTGAGATGACTTTACCTGGCCAATCGTATCCTCTGCCAGGACATTTTCACACATCTTACCATTCATTCTGTGAAATAAGGTGACACCCGAGATGGCATTCGGCCATATGATTTCAGTCATAAAACAGGCAGAAACAGCTGCTTTTTCAGGGGTGTCGGATGTGCTATTCCCCAGGTGCTTTTTTCACTTTCACTCCCTTTTTCTTTTCACAGGTAATTTGCGGTAGTCTGGCATTGGGAGAACAGTTTGGAGGCATGAATAATGGGCTTGTGACTCTCCACAAAATGAAAAAAGAAATTGACAATTGTATTCCCTTGAATATTTATTTTCTTTTATTCCGACCTTATTCAAAGGTGCTACGAGGAACTTTTGAATATTTCTGAAACAGTCTAATTTTTCCTCTAATGATCATAAATTACATGTTACAGCAAACGAGACCACCAGTGCAAAGATTGCTATTTTTATATATTTTTTCTTAATGCCCTTGTCATGGTTACACTAGTAAAAACACTACCGCTTTTGTCCAAAGGGGATGCAAGAATTGACACAAACTAAAAGTTCCTCGGAGCACCTTTAAAGTCACAATGCAGGAATGAATTAGGTGGTGATCCTTCCCTTTTGTCAAAAACTAAGCATGCACATCTGATGAAAATGATAAAACTGAAAATTTACCAAAAATAGGGTATTTGTATTTGAGTTGTAATGCTACTAAGGAATTAACAAATAGGCCTATTTGTGATGTGGTAACGTAGTACTGTGTAAAAAGTTGTGTCATCTCTGATCACACATTAAGAGCATAATGAACATTTAACCGTGATTTATGGCTGGAGTCTCTGAGACCCTAGCCTTGACAGAAATTATGCATCACTTTCTGCAGTTCTCAGTTCAAAAGCATGCCTACAAGCAATTCTCATAAACTGGTAATTAAGTGCCAAAGTGATAAAAAATGTTTTACCCTACTGTATGTATACTTTAGAGCTGTCACTGGCTTTGTCTTTTCCCGTATGCCATGTGATATTTGGCCAGTCTGCACAAACATGGCTTTGCTTTTTTACTGTGAAGAAAGCCGTCTGCGACCTCTTGCCATCCTCTGGAGTTACGCAAGGGTGAGAAGACATCCTAATCAACAAAATGATGTCAGTCCAAAGGGCTTGACCCATGCCTGGAAGCTGCAGACATACCACATGACTAGTTTTTTGTATTGAAAAGGTCATGTTTTCACGTGGTTAAGTGCACCATGGGTTAAGTAAAGCATTAGTGCATGACTTTGTGTGCAAGCGGGTTTCTTTAGCACTCACTGCCTAGGGGCAAGGAAAGAGTGACTATTGATGAGCTCAAGATCCTCCCTGCCTGCCAGTTAACATTCTTGTATCGAGCTGTACGGATTAAATAATACCTTTGACTTGGCAGTGAATACCTGGATGAAAAAAACACATTTGTTGTTTTCGGTGTTCATCAGGCACCCAGTCCCCTCAGTCACATGCACACAGTCACATGCACATTAGGACATTACAGTCACATGGTAGGCCTTATGTGTAGCATAATTGTGTTAGCTTCAACCACCGAGAGTTCTTATGAGAACGCCTTCATGGAAATTCTTATGAGTAGATCATATGGGGAGCTCATATTTGTGTTGCACAATAACAAAGTGATCAGTAGGAGCTTCAGGACAGATTATGAAGTCAGATGGCTCCCTCTGCTGTTGACAGCTGATAAGAGTGTGAATATACTTTTTGTTTTGGATAGAGATGTAATACAGATGGTAAAACAAATTGAGGTAGATAAGCATTTATTGGAGGTAAAAGTTAAAGTAAAACTGCACACTGATGATGGCTCACTCACACAGGCGTTGTCACTTCATATGCCTGGTGAGGCTGCTTCTCTGTGTGCTCTGCTTGTATGTGTGCAGGCTGCTTGGGAAGAGGCATAAATGATGAAATTGAGCTGAGTTCCATTTGGCTGCGTCAGATTTAGGTTCCTGGTATTGTCACACCGCCACGCTTTAGTGGGACACTTGAATAGAACAAAGCCTACACGATAAATTCAAAAAATCGTCCTTGTGTACACGATTCAATAGATTAAATTTCGTGTACTATAGGACGAAATGCCGTGAGACCAGGCTTGTTAATGATATTGGTAACACCTGTGGGGGCTTTTATATTACAAGTCAAGATGTGAAGGAATAGCTCGCTAAGCAGATATCTAATCAAAAAGCATTATGGGGTTTGCACGGCCTGAAATACATAGCGGACAGTACTTGTGGACACCTGAATATTATGCCTCCATGTGATTGTTGAACATCTCTTGGTTATTCTGTGGACATTAATCTGCTGCTATCAGCAGACACTGTTCTGTGAAGGCTTTTCACAATATTTTGGAGCCTGGCTGCAACATGAGCGGTTGGTGTTGACAAGGCTCTGGGCAGAGGGTAAAAAGGAAAGACTCTGTTTCAAAATGTTAAAATAATTCTCTCGTGTAAAATGATGGGAGAGAGCTAACATGGCTGCAGAGGAAAATACTCCACCTTAAAAAAACATATTCTACCAAGAGGTGCACAATTAAGTCATTAATGATTTTTTTCTTTTATTGTTTCATATGTCCATAATGTTTGTTGAAGTGCCTTTAAATGGACTGTGTTATACAATGTATGTTGCTGTGCTAAATTATTTAGACCTGTCTATTAATGGACACCAGCTTGAAAGATGATGTACACTTGCTTGAGAGACTTTCAAATAACTGAGGGATGTACAATTGAAACTTTTTTTCTTAATGTATTTCATTATATTTTATTATGATTTGTAGTTTTCACAGTTTCGGCTAATGAAAGAAGGAAAATAAATCTAAAAGTAAATTTGTATGATGCATGGCCATTATTGCATTGGACTGCTGTAGATTTTTTGTTTTGTTCAATTCTCCTTCGTAATTTCATAGTTTGTTGTGTGATTTGTCTGCTGAAAAAATCACATATAAAAAATTTCATTATATCACATTTGCTCATGTCATCCTTTAAAATAATTTGCTCTTTGTTTTTCACTCTGTCCAGATTTAGGATGGTTAGAAGTACCCGGATGTCCTACTTCATCCGGCCAAGATTGTTAGTGTTGAAAACAGCATCCTATTTGGGCGATTCTGACCCACAATCCAGTGCGCATGTGAAGTGATGTCACACCGACGAAGCCTCCATATGAAAACAAACAGGGATGCGACGGATATAAAAGCAAGAGGCAAGATAAGGCGCAATGTTATGATGAAATAAAAGAGTAAAATTATGTCCTAATAGTATGCCTACTGCATCCTGACTAGATTATTTTTATCGTCGGATGTAGTATGTAGAATAGAAAAAAGAAAGAGTATGTGATTCGGAACGCAGGGTGTGTATGATATCAATGTATGCTACATAGATACAATACAATAATATATCTCTCTGAAAAAACACAGTTTTAAATTAAGACTTTGTTCCAGCATTATTAAGAAATGATAAATGGTTTAAGGTAATCTGTGGTTTATCATTGTATGTGCAATCCTTAAAACAGGAACAAAAAAGCAGAGTGGCAAAACAATTAGTATTTTTTCTACATCGTTTCACTAGTGTATGCCACTACGCATAGTCCATATATGATTCATATGTGCCATTGACATCTTGTAAATCCATTCATGTCTCTGGTGCTTTCTACATCAGGCACCTTTGGGAGCTACTAGCTGTTCAAAGTGCCACTGTTGTCTGGGGTGATGGGTGCAGGGGCGCAGGAGGAGACGTCCTGTGTTGGTGCGGGTGTTGTCTTCTCTCTGGGTGCTTAGAGGGAGCCTTCCTTCCTTTACGGCCTCCAGACATAACTGGGACTGCTGGTGGACAAGTTGACCGCTCAGCTGAAGCAGAAAAAAAAACAGTTTGTTTTTCCAAACGTCTACTGTGACAATGAACATCTTTGCTATTATATAACAACAAAAAAATCTAATTCTCTGCCTTGCCTTTATGTACTTCCACTGGAGTCTGCTGGTGGTTGGATGGTGAGCAGGGCACTGAGATAGGACCACCCTCTCCCCCTTGGCGTCCAGACACAAGGCCCCCGTGGGACCCCAGCGCACCTCTAATTCGGAGTTTAGATCGCAGTGCTGCGGTGACAAGACAAGTCATCTTTGTCGCTGTTGCGTTACCTGTCTGTCTTCAACTATTACAACTGTTGTCATGGTTACCTGGCTGCCCGTCCCACTGCATGGTGCTACGTTCACGGCCCCACCCTGCGCTCCCTGCCCTCGGGGGTAGTTTGCACAGCTGCTAGTGCCAACATTGTACAGCTTCAAACAGGCACAAGACGGACACATCAGTATGTCATGTCCAATCCACAGTAGAGCAGTTTGTGTGTGTGTGTGTGTGTGTGTGTGTGTGTGTGTGTGTGTGTGTGTGTGTGTGTGTGTGTGTGCTTCTACCTCGCCTGACAATCCTGGTCTGTCCTGGGGGATGTACAGTTGTGGGTAAACTGTAGTCAGGTACCAGTGGAAGTTCCTACAGCCTAGACTCCTCTTAAGCTGCAGGCGCTCTGTGATGTTAGGGCTCTCAGACTGCACAAAGGAAAGAACAATTTATTTATTTAAAAATGTTGTCATATTTTGTAGACCAACTAATACTTTGACCAAATCCAAACGTACGCACCTGGCTGATGAAATGAGCGAGTGTGTCTCTCCTGTAGAAGATCTTCCTGTAAGCATCCATCCATGTGTCTGCAATGCGGATCTTGTTCCTCTGAAGCAGCTCCTGGTCCAGGAGGAGGTAAGGCTGGTAGTGGTGGGCTAGGTGGGCCACACGGGAGCAGGGAACCACCTCCATGGAGCCCCCACATGACCACACCTAGCACAACGGGAAAGCCATTTAAGAAGTTTTTATTCTCTTTTAAAGGTCACATATTATGCAAAATGCACTTTTTCACAGGTTTTTCAACATTAACATGGGTCCCCGTGTGACTTGAAACTTCCAAAATATGAGAAAAAACAACCCTCTCTTTCTTTTTCTCCTCCTCCACCTTTCTGAAAAACACAAATTACAATTTTGGACATGAAAAGTAGGATGAACTTTAAATAATAGCCCTAGTGTATGAGTGTGGAAAGATGTGTTTTTGCATTTTGGTGAACAAAATCTTTTTCTGTGCAAGTGGGACATAGATTTTTATTTTCCGCAAACCCCACCGTTTTACATTTGAATCTTTCTCAGAACATGCTACATTTCCATATTATGTATTTCTATGGTCATCATAGGAAAACAAGTGGTCAGGTCTCATACTTTGTGTTGTCAACTGGCCCAGACATTCCCAGACCTCTATTCAACCTGAGATTTCCATTTGCGAAAAGGCAACTTGTCCCAGCACAGCATTCCTGAGGCCCTGACAGAAGGCAAGAGAATCACTCGGCCCAAAGTTTTGGCTCACACAGCTCGGGTGAATTAAGGTGAAATAGCAAAAGAAAAACAACCTGTCGTCTCTCCGTCCTGTGTTGTGAGCAGGTGAATTGGAGCATTTTGAAGAAAAGTTTATCTATAATAAGAAATGCTTTGCGTTTACCCTGATCGACAGCTCAATTTGCTCTGCCCCCCACAGCAGCATCCCCGGGTCGTAGGCTCCCACACTTTGAAAGAAGTGTCTGTCGATGGCCACAACTCCACCTCCTAATGCCGGGCTCCTGTCATACACACAATGGGCATCATTTTAACACAGTAATTTGTCTTTGTGTCGCTCTAGCAGAGAGCCATTCCAGACTTAGAGGATTACAGCCGCAGTAAGCAAGGACAATCGGATCACAGCAATCAGTTAAATCACAACTCCTTGTCAAAGATCATATATGTTAACGAGCTATAATCACTGATAATGGTAAGGGTTGTTTGACTCCCTAGTTGTTTTATTTGATATTGTGTTTTATAGGCAAACAGAGGTTTACCTGGTCAGCACTTTGAAAGAAAAGGACTTTAAGTGACATTTGACTGTTTAAAACTCATATCATGGAAGCCCAACTGGCAGTGGCTGCATACTCACCGCACAGGTTGAATAGCTGAGTCTGGGTCCTTATCTGGCAGCAGCTGAGGGTCAGATTCCCAATAGAAGTCAAGTGTCCAGTCGAACACTCCCCTCACTGGCCACTGGGTGGCATTGTACTGAAATGTCTGCCAGTCTATTAGGTCCATGATGGGTGACACCACTCTGGTCCTGCACAGTGAGACACCACATTTATACCAACAATCCATTGTATATTCAAAAGTATGTTTTTTTATAAGTAAGTGATTTTGATGTTATGAACGAGGGGTTTCTTTCTGCCACTCTGGAAATCTGGAAGAATAACTACTACATTTACAATTGTGAACAAGCCTTCCTTTATTTACATTTGTACTTGTTGAGCGTGTGTGCGGCGAGAATGGTACTGGGGAAGGAAAAAAAAAGATTTCCTGATCATTGCGTGTGTGTGATTGTTATTGCACATATCAATGTTTGAGTGGGTTTCAGGGTTGTATCACAGAGGCCAAGTTCAGAGAAAGCCTGATGGTTCTGGTTCACATTTGTTATTTCAAATATTTCTACGTGTGATGATATGACGCTCAGGGGGGAAATGAAATGAAGAGATTAAAGGAGGGAGAGAGAGAAAAATGGGAGAAGGGTCAAACATGTGGCTGAGGGAGTTGAGTGGTTGCAGATTCCAGGTCTGGGAGTTCAGCCTAATTACCTAGTCTAATTAGAGCCACGCTGCAGGCAGCCTGAGACACAAGACTGGAGCCAAATCATGAGGGCCAAGCTCTGGATACAACACACAGCACATGTATCATTCTGCCTCGCTAATGAGTCAAGACAAACCACCAGTCTGAGCCCTTACATCTTCTCACTTCTCTCAAGTGGTTCTGTCAAAAGGCAGAACACAGTAGTGGAACAAGCCAACGCTTGGAGTCTGGGCACAGATTGGGTTTTTACCAACAGAGCAGTTTAGAATTAGGGTGATTTTTATTGGAATTGTGCAATGGAAAATGAAGGATGTTGCACTGTTGTTCATTATTGCTACAGGATTGAAGTAAATAGTACCTATCCTGGGCCACCCTCTCCAGCAGTGGTTCCAGCCAGCCCTTCTGGCACTCACAGTGGGAGTCCATGAACACAAGCACCTCCCCTGCTGCCCTAGCTGCACCCAGAGCACGGCACCCTCCAACGCCAAGGCGCTTGGTGCTTCGAATCAAACGCACCCCGTCCAGATGAGACACGTACTCACTGAGTACACTTTTCAGGTGTCCTGAGAAGTGAACAGAGATTTTAAAAAGGGAGACATATTATGAAAAAATTACTTTTATATAGTGTGTTTGCACACCTGGGGCTATTTGGGTACAACCTGCAAAAACTGAAATAGCACAACACTGTTAGTTTCTTCAGGTCAGAAAATGTGTGAATCGGCATGATGTTCAAAAGAGCTGCGGAGTGATACAACACTCTGTAAGCTTCAGCATACAATACATACAAGCTTTAGGGTTAACCCCCCCCCCCCCCCCTTAGCTCCAGATGAGATGCCAGCATTTTTTAATTTCCCTGAAGAAACTTCCGAAGGGATCTATCTATCTATCTATCTATCTATCTATCTATCTATCTATCTATCTATCTATCTATCTATCTATCTATCTATCTATCTATCTATCTATCTATCTATCTATCTATCTATCTATCTATCTATCTACCTACCTACCTACCTACCTACCTACCTACCTATCTATCTATCTATCTATCTATCTATCTATCTATCTATCTATCTATCTATCTATCTATCTATCTATCTATCTATCTATCTATCTATCTATCTATCTATCTATCTATCTATCTATCTATCTATCTATCTATCTATCTATCTATCTATCTATCTATCTATCTATCTATCTATCTGAGACTCTGCAGCTCATTAGCATTATCCCAAGGGTAAGCCCACCTGAGGCTGCAGAGGTATAACTTTGCTAAGGAAAGCAGTTCCTCTTTTGAACTAGAAAATGAGCACAATATGTCCACTTTACAGTCAGCTGAGGTCAAGTGCATTGGTAGTCACCGTGCTGGCTCAGGTCGTCCAGCAGCAGAACCTCCTGCAGGTGTCTTTTGGGCGCAGTATCCAGCACGCTGTGCACGGTGCGCAGGAGCGTGGACCAGGACTCGTCATGGAAACAGATAACAACACTGGCTGATGGCAGCGACTCGCTGTACTGCTCCCCTAGACACCTGTTAAGTGGGAGACAAATCCATTTTCACTCTGAACGCTTGTTTAGTACCAAAGTGGAGTCATTTCAGTGCAGACGTTTTGGTTCATCTTTTTAGTCGTGCGCTCTGGCTATACTGCGCCTTTCACTCACCCAGGATGGCGCGCATCGGGCAGCCTGCGACGCAAAGAAATCCTCCCGCTGACCACCTCGTTGTAACCGTACTTTTCTACCGCAGAAACCTCCACATCCCTCTCCTTGCCCTCTAGGTGTAGCCGCACTGCTTTCCCCATTTCACCGTGCGTCGGCGGCGGCGCAGGGGCGGGGGTGTCCTTATTTGCCCCGGGCAGAAGCACCTTGTAATTGCCCTTCCTCTGCGGCGGGTTCTTGGTGCCCTGCTGCGTCAATGGCACGAACAAAAGCAGTTGGTCTTCTTGCAGAGATTTGAGCGGGGCGAGGTCGACACTTAGCTCCAACGCGGGGTCCCGGGAATCCAAGAGGATCTCCAGGTCCGGTGGACTGGGGATGCGCTGCTGGAGGGGGCGCCTAGGAGGGCCAGGTTTCTGAGGACTGTGTAGCCGGTCCCGGTTATTAAAGAAGTCTGACAGCGTCACAATAACCAGGGCGAACCCGAGCAGCAGCAGCCAGAGGAAGAGCATCCTCCTCCGGACAGCCGTAGCTCTGCCCCACAGCCTCATGATAGAGAGGGGGTGGATGCGGTGATCAGAAGTTAACCCAGTGCTGTCTTGACTTGCCCATCTTTGGAGCGTTGCCTTAACTTTAAAGTCGATTTCATTTCATCAAAGCCATGTGAGACTCTTCAGGGATTATCCAAAAGTAGAACAATACCTAAATCCCCCATCAGTCCTCTGAAGTCTTGCGCCGCATCCATGGGAAACCAGACCTGAGACACGAGTGACAGGTTCAAGACAAACCCTCAACTTCTACAGGGTTAGAGTGGAGGTGCGCAGACTTGGCCTGTGGTGCAGCTGCTCATCCCGCAGGTCCTAAAGCCCGAGCAAGTGTGTGCTCACTTAAAACAGATGCACCTGATGCGTCCACCTTCTCCTACACCTGTTCACTGAGTTCATTCTCAGAGCACCCTCAATAGTTCAAATGGGGATAAAATAGTTTTTTTTAGATAAACCCTAATGAAGAAAAACAACTAATCCAAAGTAGGCAAGAGAAATCAAGGATAGTCAGGATAGATCTTTTTGTTTACCTTGCGTTTTTTTAATGTTTCATCACTAGTGTATTCAGATGCCTGTGGGCCTCGGCAGTATAGTTTTAATACCGTATGGTACCAATATTCCTGTCACGACCTCGATAAGTTATGACCAACGTTTTTTTTATTGGAAATGGCTAAATGTCTCTTTCAAAACTCCGTTTTCCACCAGAAACATCAGTAAGTTATAAATCAGCTCACATTGCAGTGGATGGAATGAGGTCGTGTTTTTATATTTCCTGCAGTGTGTGTGTGTGTGTGTGTGTGTGTGTGTGTGTGTGTGTGTGTGTGTGTGTGTGTGTGTGTGTGTGTGTGTGTGTGTGTGTGTGTGTGTGTGTGTGTGTGTGTGAGAGAGAGAGAGAGAGAGAGAGAGAGAGAGAGAGAGAGAGAGAGAGAGAGAGAGAGAGAGAGAGAGTCGGCTTGGTGCGGGCGTCTCCCCCGGTCACACATCAAAGATGCTCGCTCCGGCCAGCTGGCGGCGAGCCTCGCGGTCCCATGACCGGCTGTCGGTGCCGGGAAGCGGGGCGGTCTCAGCTTCGTTCTCCCCAGTTCTCGGAGGAGGATCTTGGCAGCTCAGTCTTCTGTTTTCGACTGAATGGAGACAAAAACTTTCGGCAGTGTGTGCGTGTGTGTGTGTGTGTGTGTGTGTGTGTGTGTGTGTGTGTGTGTGTGTGTGTGTGTGTGTGTGTGTGTGTGTGTGTGTGTGTGTGCGTGCGTGGGTGGGTGTGTGCATAGTTCTTTTGGATCATGGTTTTGTTTTTCCTACTGTATCACACAGGGAGTGAATTGAGCACAGTCTGCATACAGGGGCGGATTCACTCATGTTGGGGCCTACAGCAAACACTTGCATTGGGCCCTCCACATCCCTCCTCCCCCCCTTTCAATCCTTATTCATCTCAGAGAGGCCTCTGTGTAACTTTTTTTTTTTTCGATTTTCCTCAAGCTTCCCTTCATTCTTATGTCCAACTGTTTCTGTATCTGTTTACGAATTTCTTCTGCTAAATTATTTCTGCAGATTCACAATAAGATGATGGAATAGTTTTAATATTCAGGGTATGATATGAATAATTTACGGTATGGATTGTTAGATAGACATAATCAATAAGTGAAACTATAGGCATTTTATGGGGCCCCTTGGCAGCTTGGGCCCAAGTCAATAGCCTAATAGTCCGCCTCTGTCTGCATAGCAAATGCCACCATAGATTAAAGGTGGAGTCAGTGATTCTGGAGAACACTTTTAGTCAAAATCAGTGAACATCCCCTCGCGATCTGCTTCCTGTACAATACTAAGGGCGCTGAAAATAAATCCAGTGTTAATACACAGCCTAGGCTCTGTAAACGGGCATGTTGCCATCTATGGTGGGTGCTTTTGTTTATGTATAGTGTGTTTACTGAGCCTAGGTTGTGTATTAACACCTGTTTTCTATTTCAGCACACACAGTACAGACAGGTAAAAGATCGTGAGGGGATTCTGTTGACTGATTTTGAAAAAAAAATGCATCTTTAAGAAAAAGAAGATGCCCAAACATCCTGGAAAGCTGTCTGTGCTGGAGTAAACAACCTAATCCTTTCAATTCATGAATTTTCCAATTGAGTGTGTGATAGCCAACAGAAAGGTCAGCTGCCCTCTGACTAATTTGTCTTCACTACATCACTCCATCTAAAGAATAAAAACCTTCTGCGTATGTCTGCTTCACAAGATCCTATACCGCGCTCGGTGTTGTGGTCGACACGGAGCTGTGAAAGACCACTGCTGCAACCGGGCAGGACAGCCATTTTGGAGTTTTAAAGCCATCAGTTTTTGCTTGCAGTCAAGATATACCAGCACCTAATGGAAGTGGTGGTGGTGATTGGAGTTACTGGCCTTGTCTGTGTGAGTGGATGGGATCCGCAGTTCATTGCCTTCCTCCCATTATACACAACGCCACTCTGCTCAGGATGACAGGGCTTCTGCATGGCTTTGATTACAGCATCCAGAGGAGTGAGGGAGGGGGCTGATGATACACCTGGAGGAGGGACCCATTGAGAAGTTGAAAGAGCAAAGGAGGACATCAGAGCAACAACATGAAGGCGTTGCAAAGGGGGCTGGAAATGAAAGAGACACAAGGGGATGGGCTCCTCCCGCTGCCTGACTTCTGTGTTCTTGTGGGAATGTGTTTAGAAGCCTTGTGATTGAAAGGGAAAGAAGAAGAAGGTCTTCATGTATTTCCAGAGTTGCACAGCAGTGAAAAGCTCCCACATGTTCCGTAGACCCAAAGCCAAAACACACACACCGGATTGAAGTTTCCACTGACTGCCAGCACATTTGCAGACGCACACATAAACACGAAAAGGAACTTGGACACAGACAGACACACACACACACACACACACACACACACACACACACACACACACACACACACACACACACACACACACACACACACACACGCTGAAGGTCCGGGCTCGGTCCACATTCTCGGGGAATGTGCACTGCATTCCACCATGCAGCCAGGAGCCAGGGCTGTAAATGAGAAGGCAGGACAAGTACTCACACGCAGCCTCCCCTTACACACACACACACACACACACACACACACACACACACACACACACACACACACACACACACGCATGCACAGAAGAAGAAAAAAAGCACATACACACGCACACACAGAAGAGAGAGACAGGGGGAATAAATAAGCAAGGAAAAAAATAAAAGTGACTATTGGCTGCACAATGAATCTAGGGAAATAGAGAAAACTATTAGTTGTTTCATAACGAAGTTTGTTGATCTGCAACGGTATTGGTAATCGGCAATAATAATTTATGTAATTTAAAATAAAAATGCAGTGCTTTGCGATTGTGATTATTTCTTTACAATATGCTACTGAAAACTTAATAAAAACTATTTGAAACAAATGAAAGACTGTGCAGTGTAAAGTAGTTGTTTTGTTTGTACCATCAACTGGAATGCCAACCAAGCTGATTTGAATAAAGAGAGACCGAAAGGAGCGTGCGTGCGTCTGTGAGAACCACATTTTGGAGGGGCCCCAACAAATTTTTACAGTTTTACAACATGCTGCTGCGGAGTGGTGCTGCCCTCTACTGGAGGATGAGCATTATTTAATGTAGTTATAACATTTCATGTGTTTTTAGTTTAAGGAATCATAACTCACCTGCACCTATAGATGTTTTATCCGAAGCATCTCGTGAGACCTTCATCAGTGGATGAAGTTTTTCTCGACTGTCAAGGAGATAGGCCGAGTTCCCATGCCCCAACTCATTTGATGCGTGATCATTATAATATCCTCGTATTGACAACATGTAATCACATAAACTAGTAGGCCTAATATAATCGGACTACCGATTATGAGTCATGTCACTGAAATGCCATCAACAAAGAAAGTCCTCTTAGACCTTCAGCTCGCTGATGGATGTGTAATGAAGCCGGAGCCCGAGACTTTCGGCCTACACACAAATAATCACATTACCATTTTGGTCACTGCAAATTTCTTTGGTGAATTTTTTGGGGTTTTAATAGCTTTTATAACAACATCGCCCGTAATAAGGCTACATTCAGTGCGATTTCAACTCCCAAAGGTTACTTTGAAATGAAATGTGGCGTTTTTGTTTTCTCTATCTTGCAACCTGAATAAATGAAACCACATTTCGAGTGTAAATAAAGGTCTTCTCGCCGGGTGGGAGCCCTTTGCTGCAGTTTCAAAATCATGTCCTTGTGACAGCATCATGGTTCCGCAACAATAAAGAAGAATTATCACATGTTGGACTCTGATGAAAACGAACACGACACACACGCTTTTCCTTCTGCTTTCTACGGAGCAGCTGTGGCGCAACACAATAAGTTAAGCGTCCAGCGAATCTTTCAGTCATTTCAGGTTACGAGGGGGTCAAGAAATAATTCAATTTAAGCATAAATCAAAATCAAAATAAATCTTCGCAACACAATTCTGTAATGACGTAATATTTTAATTCGATTTGACTAATTTAGGGCACGTCGCCAACCCATCTGTCCGGCATCCACGCAGAGATTTTGCTCAAACAAGACAAATTTTCTCGAAAGAAGTACGTATTTTGTGTACAATCATATGTATTTGTCTAGGTGTATTTGTTTTATCAAATCTAGTAAATTGACGACAAATATAAGGCCCCTATTCTGAAAAAAGAAAATAGCCTACATAGGCTACATATGCATATACCCATTGAGAAAAGTTTGACGTCGACGCCTCACTGCAGCACCAATTAAGTAGCCGTTTATAAAATATTATTATTAGGCCTATAGCCTACAATTTTTTTCCATCGCACTTTCAAAATAGGTTAATCATAAATTGGAGGTGGTCACACCATATGTCATGCAGTGCGCGTCGTAAATAGCTTTAGATTGTTGGATTAATGAACGTTCCTTCCAATTAAAAGCCTTTATCATGTATTTGTCGGGGCAGAGGTCTCGTGCGCACGCAGCGTGTCCGCGCGCATCTCATCTCTCATGAGTTTCCTGTATCCCTCACGATGCCCTAATGAGTGATGAGGTGCGTCTTGTTAGAAAAACATCACATGTTTGTGCGCCCAGATTAAATTATTGAACATCAGGACCAGCAGAGGGGAAGTCTACACTGGGAGAGTTGGCCGAGCAGAGAGAGGGACAGTGTCGGTCAGTGAAGAGATAAACTTATTTGGGAGTTGGCTAGGCGATTTAGAATTTTGGGGGGAATATATTGACAACTATTTTTTCCAGTTGAAGAGTGCAAATGGAAGCTCTGCGGTGTGTTCTCCTCCTGGGTTTTGCCTGCTTTGTTTATCAAGCTCACGGATGCAAAAGTAAGTGGCGCTGATTGTTGGACAGTCAGCTGATCTAATCGAAGTTAGCTAGGGGCCTACAGTATTTTGTACAGAAGTGTGAACGAGATCTGATGTAGGCTATACATATCAACTACATTCTGTATAGGCCTACCTAATATTTATTACTAAATACAATTCTTAAATTGACAAATTCCCGCTGAAATCGTTCAAATGATTTAGTCTTGTGTTTCTTGACTTTAAACATTATTGTGACGCAGTAGTTAGCCTATAAAGTGTGTAACACATTTTTGGATTATTTCATATTCGTCTCACAGTTTCTGTAGGCTAATACCTTTCCTGTCATCAGCTCCTAGCACTCACAGTCCCATGAGCTTAATTAAGGCGCGTGTCCCAGCTGACTCTCTCCGGTCAGAAACACAGAAAATGATTGACATGAAGGAAACGATTTGACATCCACAAAAAATAGAAATCATCTTAAACTGTTTAGTCGATATGGATTCATGTAGGATTCCAAAGCCTCGAACAATTCAAACGCACATTTTTTAATCACAACTTATCAATATGAAAAAAATTATGAAAAAAATCACAATTATTACAAGTAGGCTAGGTAGGCCTACATAGTTTAAAAATGTATTCATGTTTGTCATTCTATGAGCTGATTATCTGCACTGATGTTTTATTTTCACAGAGATGTCCCCACTATCTGGATTGTCTTTCCTTAAATCAAATCACATGTCATTTGTTGTTTTCGTCTGCAGTCAACGTTGGGGCATATCAATGTCAGTCACGCTGAAGTCTAAATTAAGACACAATCTAAGGCGTGGAGTTATAGAGAACAGGAGAATGACAGGCATCTACAGGGATAAGACCCATTAATTCAATATAATAATAGTGCATGTGTAAGCCTAGGGCTAGATCTATTGTCTGGATTAAAATATGATTCCAAATCTTTCCCCCTTTTTCTGTATGTTTTATTTAGAGAAAGTTTTACATTAATACTTTTTAAATGAACATTCAGATAAAAATCTGATCTCATCATTATTATTTGGGAGCCTGATCCTCAGACATATTTATACATAATGGGGGGCTACTCTTGATCTCATTAAAGACTTTGGCCAAATAAACTTCAGTTATTCAGAAAATTAAATTAATGTTTTGAAGTAATTAATTAGTTTCACTTTCTAAACAAAGAGAGAGAAAAAAATCATCTTTTTTTCTTTTCTTTTTGTATTGAGGAACGTTGGTCAATCCTTTTCCCTCAGGGATCCTCACAGCACATTTAAAAATTTGCTTTGTTCTCTGTCTCCAGCGTATGGGGACATGTTCCCTCACAAGCATGAAATAGCAGGGAAGATTCCATTTCCAATTCCACCAGTCCCCGGCTGGGATCCTGCAGACATTCCATATCCAATTCCACCAATCCCTGGCTGGGGTCCTGACACCAAGCCATCGAAGAAAGTCACAGGCAAGATTCCATTTCCAATCCCACCAATCCCTGGTTGGGATCCTTCAAAGATTCCATATCCAATTCCACCAATCCCTGGCTGGGGTCCTGGCACCAAGCCATCGAAGCAGGAAGTAGCAGGCAAGATTCCATTTCCAATCCCACCAGTCCCCGGCTGGGATCCTTCAAAGATTCCATATCCAATTCCACCAATCCCTGGCTGGGGTCCTGACACCAAGCCATTGAAGGAAGTCACAGGTAAGATTCCATTTCCAATCCCCCCAGTCCCTGGCTGGGATCCTTCAAAGATTCCATATCCAATTCCACCAATCCCTGGCTGGGGTCCTGGCACCAAGCCATTGAAGCAGGAAGTAGCAGGCAAGATTCCATTTCCAATCCCACCAGTCCCCGGCTGGGATCCTGCAGACATTCCATATCCAATTCCACCAATCCCTGGCTGGGATCCTGGCACCAAGCCATCGAAGGAAGTCACAGGCAAGATTCCATATCCAATTCCACCAATCCCTGGTTGGGATCCCGACACCAACCCATGGGACGATTACCTCTACCCTCCACTCAACCCAAAGCCCAACCAGTTTATGCACCACAAAGGTGAGTAAAGTCATCTTTTTTCCCCTTTCTCTTATGTTTTTGAGTCTTTTCACAAGGAATGTCTTAATTGTCCTCATAGGTAAACCCAAGGTTCGTCTGACCAGTGACAGTCCGGCTCTCAACGGCTCTTCCGTCACCTTCACTGCCAAGCTGGAGTACCCTCCCTGCCAGAAGGAGGATGCTAATGGCGACCTTGTATGGGATGATCACTGCGAGGACGGTACGGAGCTGGAGGCCTCAGGTGCTGCCATTAGGTTGGCCAGGCCAGGCCCTTAGACACATTATATCACCCTCCACCAAAAAATACCACTGCATCATGTACAATACACTTACCAAAAAAAGAAAGAAAAATAAACATTGCAGAAGCATGGTGTTAGGAAAATGGACACATAAGTAAACTTAAAGCAGTATTGATTAATTTTTTGCCACAAGGGTGCAGCACAAGAATCTGTGGGGAGAGGGACTGCAGTGTTAAGAGAGAAAATGATCCATTGGATTTGTCATACGAGTGACCCCTTTCACATCACAAGTTGTCCTTTGACCAATCATTGATACAAAAAAATCTTGATTAGTAAAGTTTTAATTTTTCTAAGTTTCAGTTAGATTCAGGGCCAATCAGAGCAAACGGGGCTTTTGAGAAGGCGGGGCTTAGAGGAAAAAGGATCTAAAACCGGGTGTTTCGGACAGAGGCTGGAAAGAGGCGATTCAGCAATTGCACTGTGATATAAAGGTTTTCTTCGGACACTGCAACATGAAACAAATGTTTCTAGTAGAAACCGAAATTACAATTAGAACCTGAAAATGAGCCGAATATTTGACCTTTAAAATTATTAATTTCTTTTTACTCAACTTTGTTTACTTCACTCTCCTCTCATCTGAGCAGCCAATGGGCAGCTGCGTTCTGGCTACGTGTACAACTGGACCTCCTGGATGGATGACTACGGCTTTGGAAAGTGCACGGACCTGAAGAGATGCAACGTGTTCCCCGACGGGAAGCCCTTCCCGCAGAGCAACGACTGGAAACGCAAGAGCTACGTTTACGTGTGGCACACAATGGGTGACTAAGAACGCAAAGATTGATAGGTTTGCACACACAGAAACAAAATTAAAAAAAAAATAAAGTAAATAACAGCTTTGCCTTTCCTTCTGGTCATTTCTGCTGGTCCCAGGCCAGTACTCGGAGACATGCGACGGCTCCTCGTCCAGCCTGACCATCAACACCAGCAGCATCCCTCTGGGGGCAGAGGTCATGGAGGTCCTGGTCTACAGGAAACGTGAGCGCAGGAAGTACAGCCCCCTCTCCACTGACAACACCGTCTTCTACGTCACAGGTTGGTGGGAGACAAACTCACACATTCAGCATGCACAACTTTATCCCTCAGTCACGTTTCAGCCAAACCGACAGGTGAAAACACAAGTGGAAAAACCTTAAAAGAATAGTTCAACATTTTAATATATAGGGGTGAACGGGGGAATCTGAGGCATCGGGTAATGTGAGCCACCCCCTGTATCTAGGCAACGGAAAGCATTTTTGGTCATGTGAGATATATGTTTTCAAGCCCCTCTCATTTCCCCATGGCCCTGAAAGAGAGGACCTCAGGGTGCTGTGGTAAGCATGTTTTTTTTCACCAAAATAGGTATTTTGCATGTAAAAGTAAATTTTCCACTGTTGTGCCAAAGCAAATGTATTCACGTAGAAAAACTTCTATCATAAGTGTTGATGAACTACCAACATATAAAAACCATGTGATGATATTAGCTAAAGATTAGCCTGAAAGGCTAAGAGAGGTAGTTTTTTCTCAAATTGTGGTGGTGGGGGAAAGTGAGGCACTGTCTCACTTTCCCCCACCATGAGGCACAAGTTAAGTTTAGTCTTAAACATATTTTAATGTAATATTACATAACATATGTTTTATTTTAATGTCATACACATTGTAGAAAAGCCATCATGCCAAGGAAATAAACCAGGAAGACGACCTGGGACAACCACACGGAAAGAGCACCTTCTCATCTTTTCAGGGCTGGAATGTAGAGTAGGCCTAGTTGTAGAGTATGACAGGCTGATGTTATAATCCAGTTGGGTCTTCTCCTGTGTTCCGAGTCCCATGCTGTTCTCGCTGGTTCTGATTTTCCTATGCTTTGACCCCCAGACACAAGCTGGCTCTAAGGGTCCTGTGTTCTGACCCCCAGACTGTGTTCTAATCAAACTGGTTCTATCTTTCATTTGAATCTTATTAAAACCTTTTGAATTATAATATGTTGTATTTGATTTTGTTCAGAGTTACTTTCGAGTGTTTAGAAAATTTGCTTTGCTTAATTGACCAAACCCCATCATTCTTTTACTAGTCTGACATTAGTTCTGGGATGTGTGGCTAGCTTTCAGGATTCTAACTGTTACAATATGTGTTGTTATGGTAGTTTCAGAGTGGAAAAAGTGAGTGGATCAGTTTACCCCCAGCTGGTTCACTTTACCCCCTTGATTTTTCTGGTCTGTCTCAGTTTACCCCACAGCTGGGGTAAAGTGAGCCACATGACAACTTTTTTTAAAACAATTATATTTTCACTGCCCTTTGTCTTGAAACAATTCTGCTAATGCCCATTTCTAGGAAACATCCTGAATTAATGGGAAATGTGTAAATTTGAGTGATAAATCATTTTAGCTTGCTTAGAGGGGAGCAAATGTAAAAAGTGGCTCAGATTACCCCGTTCTCCCCATTTTAGAATCAAATACATACTGGAAAGACACCAGTAAGTGCCTAAGACTGTCACGCATATATTTAGGGGGCCAAGCCCGAGTAGGGCTGGGACCGCGTTTTGCAGAGCAACGCGGTTCCCAAGCCCTGCGGGGCAGGGAACCCTATTGTTCTTGTAGGGATTATTATTCTTTATTCTTCCATGCGTAAAAGTGGTGCTGCAGCCCAAACCGTAAAGGCTTGGGACATGCCACTTGCATGGCTTATCCAGGTCCATGGTACGTACGCAGACACAAAAATTCAGACATGCCGGCCACTAGGTGGCGCTACAACAAAGGAAAAGGCGTTTTGGGCTATAACTTCCGCACCGAAAGTCCGACAGTCAAAAACTTTATATCCACAGATGCCCACAAGTCAGTTGCATCGTTTGAGATAGGCCACGGCCATTTGCGATAGGATAGATTTTTTGCTACTTCGCAAAAACTGTTTCAGTCACCAAAACATACTCCTCCTACAGTTTTCGCCCGATTTGGACGAAACCAAAAGCATTATGCCCTCCTAACTCCCACGAGCAATAGTTGGTCAATTAGTTTTTCTACAACCATCGGAAGACCAAACGGTAGCGCTTTAAAGATTTGCGAAAATCTGTAAAAAAAAAAAAAAAAGAGGGATTTTCTTGAAACTCAAGGGAGACTATCATGGGGCATACTTGAGTCTATCGAAAAAATATGGGCAAGAAATTCCTTTGTGGGCCGGACTTATTAAAAAAAAGACTTTTTCAATTTTTTTGCCTGTTTTCGCCATTTCCTAAGTCTTTCGGCGGGAAAATTCAAAAAAGTGTCTTTACAATGGAGAGGTTGAGAATTTGATTTTGCTATAACTCCCCAACCGAACATCGCACATTGAAAAACTTGACATCCACTTGTTTGGTACATTGAGCTGCATCTTTCTATCTAACGTAGTTTTGCGAATGTCCTCCATAGGGGGTGCCAAAACCACAAAAAGCAAAGAAAACGCGTTTGGGGCTATAACTTCCACACCGAACATCCCACAGTCAAACACTTTATATCCACAGATGCCCACAAGTCAGCTGCATCTTTTGAGATAGGCCACGCCCATTTGCATATGGGATTTTCTTTCGCTACATCGCAAAATCTGTGTCAGTCACCAAAACACACTGCTCCTACAGTTTTTGTCCGATTTGGACGAAACCAAAAGCATTATGCTCTACCGACTCCCACGAGCAAATGTTGTGTAAAGAATTTTTCTACGACCATCGGAAGACCAAACGGTAGCGCTTTAAAGATTTGCCTATTAGCTACCTTTTACCAAACTGCTCCTAAATCCAAAACGATTTATCCTATTAACACCAAACTTCACACATGTGTTTGTCCTATGGTTCTCAGGCTGGTTCTACTTTTTCCTTAAATTGCTCCAAAAGGGGGCGCCAAAAACACACTTGAGCATCTTTCTCTGCCATTATTTTTGCCTTTTGGTCTATAACTCCCAAACCAAACATCCCACATTCAAAAACTTTACATCCCCGGATTCCGTGAGGCGAGGGGCCGGCGCCGCGGACGACGACGCCCGATCCCGAGTCGCGTGGGAGGCTTGGCCCCCGTTCACAACTGCTTGCAGTTCTAGTTGATTTTAAAATTGTATGTGTAAAAAAGATAGCCATAACATAGCGTGGTAAACAAACAAGTCACAACAAGCACACAGGAGGAGCGTTTAGTGATGTTGTAAAGTTTATCTTTTACATTTGCTCCCCTTGATTACCAGAGTTTGAGCTAAGCTAACCTGGATGAGCGACCTTTGTCCATTTCTAAATCGAAAAATGCATGCAGAGTTACAGGAACGTTTTTTGACCCCTTTTCTTGAGCCGGAGACGGAGGCAAAAAAATAAATAAAAAAAAACTATTCCTTTAAGACTGAATTATTTATGACTTCCCTATACACTCCCTCTCTCTCTCTCTCTCTCTCTCTCTCTCTCTCTCTCTCTCTCTCTCTCTCTCTCTCTCTCTTAGAAAAGATCCCGGTGGCGGTGGACATCTCCCAGAAGGCTGCGGTCAACCAGTCTGACAGAGTGTTCTTTCGGGGTGAGGAGATGCTCTTCAAAGTGCAGGTGCACGACCCCAGCGGCTACCTCAAAACCGCTGCCTCCGTCGACTACATCTGGGACTTCAGAGACGGCAACCAGCTGGTGACACACCGCGAGCTGACCACACACACCTACAGCAGGCTGGGCACCATGAGTGTGAAGCTGGTGGTGGAGGCAGCCTTCCCTGCAGAGTGTCCACCCACTCCTGCCCCCTCCACTCAGAGGAGCTCCACGTCACCACCTCCCACAGGTATACACAGGACACACGTACAGTAGATATGGCCATGTTGAAAGCATTCATCTCATTAATTTCTTCTTTATTTTACAACAAGCAAAAAAAAAAAAAAAGCATGTATGACACATTATACAAATACACATAACACAAAACAACAATAATTATAAAGTGTCATAAACAATATGTATGCCTGTTGTAAAGTTATGTTGATTAAATGTGGTACATTTAGGTATTCTGACAGCAAACAAAGAAAAGACTAATTGCCAATCCTTGTTACAAATCGGTGCAGTCTTAGTCAAATCCTATCCTACACATTGGGATTACTTGATGACCAATATCCTGACCTTTTTTCTGGCAAAATGCTGGATCCTGCAGTTTCCACAGTGAAAGTTGATGTATACGTCCAACTCTTGCTCTTTTTTTGGGGGACCTTACCAAGCACACTACACAATACATAAAGTGTATTGTGTAATGTATAAAGTGAAAACTGACAAGGGAAAGCATAAGCCGTGCTTACTCCAGGCAGGACACCGGACCACTGCTGTTACACCAAGGAAGACTTTACCTTGCACAGATCACTGAAGTGTTACCTCACTAGCTGCTTCCTCACTGTATTCCTGTGTCTCTTCCTCCAGAGGTACCTCCACCCGGTACTCATGCTGCTACTGTCAAGATGGAGACCACGCAGGGTGAGTTCTGTAGGCGACTGTGTGTTTGTGTTTATTGATTGAAGAGACAAACAAGGACGCACATGTATCTGAGCAGGTGCTACTATATTAAAGGGACAGTTACGTTTTTTGAAGTTGGGTTGTATAAGGTACTAATTCAAACTGTAGTTAGTCTGTTACCTTATGGAGATGGTGATCAGCACAGTCATTTTAAGGAGGGAAATGTCGCTGTAGCAGAAGTCAGCATTGTACTGTTGCAGAGGGGGCAAGCCGAAAAACAGTTTTTCGCTTCGTATTCAAATGCTTACCTAAAAAATAAAAGGGTATCAATCTTTCTACTCGTTTCCTTTTTGCAGTTCCACCCAGAACCAGCCGGCCGCCTCTCCCATCGACCTCCACCGTTGTCATGACGTCAGGCGTGCCCACCACCGAGCCCCTGGGCCCTACCCCAGATTCCACCCCCACCGACCAGGCCTGGCTCCACAGCAAGCGCCTCAGCAAGAACGGCTGCTTCCGCTACGCCCATGGGACCTTTGTAGGCAACATCACCATTATTGGTAGGTGGGACAGCAGCAGACACTGCTATTGGTCACTCTATACTTTCTGATACAACCACCGGATGGCGTCAAAGTCAGACTTTTTTTTAAAATTTCACTCATAATTCAATCAAGGTGGAGGATTTTTTGATAGTATGCTCCTTTCAGATCAATTCTAAATTTTAATTTTAAGTTATTATGGTGGTCCACCATTTTGTTCCCAATATGAAATATCTCAACAACTATTGGATGGATTGCCTTGTAATGTAATGTTAACTCTGATCCCCTCTTCTCGTTTTCACAGAGTAGACAAGCGAACAAATGAAATAAATAACTAATCAAATTCCGTTCAATCACATTTTTTATGTGATGGAAGGATTTCATTTTATATCAAAGCTGTTAATCCTGACTGTAATATATTCACTTATTCCCCTCTTTAAATCTGTCTTTGTGGAGTAAAACAAAAACACACACACACCGCCCTCCACTGACAACCTTTGAGCTTCATAATTTTTATGTCATGAGAAGATGATTACACTTCCTAGGCTACTGTATTAATTTGTTCTCTGTAGAGCCAAAGCACGCAATGAACAGCCAGCCAAACAGTCGCATTGTGGATGTGTCCGCTTCCAGAGTGACCAATACTGACATCAGCTTCCTGGTGACATGCTTGGGCAAGTGAGTATAGTATTCGTATTTTAGCATGAACGTTAATGGACTAAGTTTGTATTAGTGGTTTTCTTGACTAAATATGAAAATGCTAAGTACTGAAATAGTCTAACTGCCCTGTCATTTGTAATTGAAAATTGGAAAATAGTTGAAAGGGAAGGCAAACCTTGCAGTCCCTACACATGTGATAATAATAATGATAATGTAATAATAATAATTATTATTATTATTATTAATATAACAATAATAACAATATGGCACATCAAAATATTTATCAAAGTAAAAATGCGTTAGAGAGATATGTTTTATTTAACCCTTCATATTTTCCCCAGCATCCCCACTTCAGCCTGCACCATAGTGTCAGACCCCAGCTGTAACGAGGTACATAGCATCATGTGTGACGACGTGCCACCCACAGCCACCTGTGAAGTACGTATCAGGCGCACCTTCCTGGAGCCTGGCACCTACTGTGTCAACATCACCCTGGAGGATGCCAGCAGCCTCGCCCTGACCACCACCACTGTCACCATCGACAAGTCCCAGGAAACACCTGGTCGGTCACATAGACACTGTGTCATTCCCATATAGCCTTTGCATGTTCACAAACATTTGTAAATCCATTTTCCTCAACAAGCTGCTTTGTAAGAAGTGGATGGATTGATGCTCTCTGTCTAGTTGGCCGTGTCTGTCCCTCTCACTGCTGTTTCTTGGTCCCTGTAGTGTCCAAGAAGTCTCACGTAGCTGAGGTGGTGCTCTCCTCCAGTGCTGTGCTGGTGGCTGTCTTTGCATTCATTGCCTATCTGGCCTGCAGGTGAGTAATCATAACATGCAATGGCAGGCCTACATTGGGCATGCTGTATGGGGGACATGTGCGTATGTAAATGTCCAAGTGTTACACTTTATTTTGACCGTATTCTCACCTGTCCCCCCTCTCTTCCAGGCGTTACAAGGTGTACCGTCCCATTCGTAGGACAATGGTGGAGGACGCGTGCGGCCATGCTGGGGTCGGCGGGCGCATGGTCCGTCTGAGGGACGCGCTCTTCCCGTCTAATGAGGAGAGCCACCACCTGCTGACCGAGAGACGCCCCCTGTAGGCTTTGTAGAGCTAAACATTTCTGTCCTTAAGGGCAAAAATGCTATGGCAAAACCATGACTGACATTTGTGAAATCTAAGCCAAAGTGAAGTCATTAAAAAGTCAACATGGAAGAAATATCAGTAAATAATACTATTGTTTTGTTTGTGTCTTTATTAAGCTGTTATGGTGCTATATGGTTGTTGATGATTTACGAAAGAGGCTGTTCAATGTCCAAGGGCACTGCTCCTTTTGATATGCTTGTTGTGGCTTATCATTGGACGAGGAAGTTGCTAAATTGAATTCATGATTTATTTTAGTCATGACTGTTTCCTGGTCAAAAGAAATGCTTCTTTTGATGCAAATTCTGTGCAAAGTACCGTGTTATAATACTGCGCCTTCTATTGTAAAAAATAACAGTAAAGTATGATATTCCTGAGATGATGAAAAATATTGAATTCATACTACCAGAGACATGTGCATGCTCTTTTTTTATTGAATTTAAAGTTCAATGTATAAGCTGTAAGGCTCACAAAATAAATTAAACGATTAACTGGAAACCTGACAATAGGGCTTCAATAAAGGTTGTGAAATAACTCATCTTGGGAAGACATTCTTCTCTAGGTCTTTATAATATTCTTAAAAGAAACCTTGGTTCAGTACAATCGCAAGTAACCTTCAGACAATTCAAGGTCATCTTTTACCATTTACTTCTGTAGTTTTTATGCCAAGGTTGAAGCTATTACAGGCAGCAACATATCCACCATGGCAGGATAACTTCCTTGTAGCGCAAATTAAACTACAATCTCACTCATGAATATAAAATCCTGTGTATTCCTTAGCACGACAGAACGTTGAGCTGGTAAGATTAATTGTCTACAATTCATAAAGTATTACTCACCCCCACCGACTGTATTGTTCATTAATATACACAAACAGCTGAGGATGGAAATGTCATTACTTTTGCAGGTTACTTGGTCATGAACCAAGTGACGGAATCATCTTTCTAGTTAACCTTTATTCATTACATTTGACCAAATAGATTTTTTTGCAACGTAACTTATCTTAGCAGTTATCACTTTGTGTCTATGTAATGGAGGGATTTATAAATGCAGTCATGTCCAGATGATCTTTCTCTAAAGAATTTGACTGAACAGCAGCATTTTGTCAAAAAAAAAAAAAAAAAAAAAAAAAAAAAAAAAACTTACTAGCAAGAAAGAGTTAGTTGCCTGTATAGACATGCAAAGAGAGCAACCTTCAAACACTCCTGATACACCCATGAACAATCTTAAACACACCAAAAAGGAAAAAGACTACACATTTTTATTAATTTTTTTTTTGTTTTTAATTCAGAGGCATTTGACAAGTGTAGCTGTGTGTGAAGGGGAGGTGAAGGGGCACAAGCATGGTTGCAGAGTAGGGGAGGAGGGAATATCATGCTGAAGTTAGATCACTTTCTCAAAAAAATAAAAGAAACTCAGAGACCCAGTCCCTCATATCTGTCTCATACCAAGGGGATGGTTCAAAGTTACACAGCCAAGAAATGCTAACAGAAGAAAATGGCTACCAGATCAGTGAGTGTAGCATCTGTGAAAGACAAACAATGGGATAGAAGACAGGACTTGCATCTATTTTGAAGTCTTACAAATCAAAAAACGGAAAAAAAGGCAGGCCTTAAAAAAAATGTTCTCATTTAACTATTGAATTGAATGCAAAATCAAACGCATGATTTGACCTTTTTTCCACAAGAAACCCAAGCAAAAGTTCAAATACATGTAAGCCACACCACCAAAAATTAGAAAGCAGAAAGAAATAACCATCATTTGAGGATTTCGAAGTCAAAAAGAGTATATATAAACACTGGCAAAAGAAATTATTTTTTTGATCACTTTCGATTATTTTCTCAATTCTAAATAGTACATGATTTTAGTTTAAGTTTTCATTCATATCTGGGGAAGCATGGGGAGGCATAAAGGGGGGGGCTAAATTCTAACAAATAGAAGAATGCCTCTACTTCAAATACGTGTCTAAAGAGGTAGATCAAAACAAACTGCGGAGGAGGGGAAAGGGATGGGGAGGGTGGTTTGGCAGGAAGGAGGCAGGGAATCGGGAGGTGTCGGGGATAATTTTAAGTATCACTTGTGCCCCTCAGTTTAGCGCGGTGGTAGGGCGGCGCGCCCATGTAGAAAGTGTTCGGGGGGGACTGAGGTATCGGTGCGCGCTGGCGCTCAGTGGGGGCAGGGTTAGGGTGCTTAGTGCCACAACAACCCCCCACCCCCTCAGCTGAGGTAGACGGCGTTCTACTGTGGAAGCATGGATACACTCGAGCACTTTTACCACAATCAACATATTTACATTCGGCATGAAGAGACAAATGAAATGAATTGTATATTTAAGTTTTGGATTCCTTTCCTTTTTTTTCTCTTTTCCCCCAGTTAGGGTTCATTCAGTATTTTGTGTGCCTATTCTGGCTCGTTTTCCCTGCATGAACATCAAACTGAAACATCAAGTTACATTTGTGGGTTACAGAGAATGTCTTGTTTAACTCATTTTCCTATAGCGCAAAATTAAAATTGAAAGAAATA
The DNA here is from genome assembly GCF_949987685.1 of Ammodytes marinus. Lineage (NCBI taxonomy): Eukaryota > Metazoa > Chordata > Actinopteri > Uranoscopiformes > Ammodytidae > Ammodytes > Ammodytes marinus. The sequence goes on from NC_137221.1 coordinate 18,282,815, forward strand.
TGCGTCTATCAATGTGACTCCCCCAACCCTCACCATGCAGTGAAGACGTTAACATTGACTCGATGACCTGGCTACAAGGGCCACTCCGAAACTGACAAAGCTTGCTCTATGAAAATAAACCTAGTCGGGCTGGGACCTTGCTAAGACAATCGTCAAGAAGGTGGCAGATGGCCTGGGAACAGAACAGACACAAAACAGACGTTCTGCTGACTCCAGGGCAGATCTAGAGAGGACCATTATAGTCCACACTGCCCTGCACTGACCACAGCCCTCCTAGAAGGGCAAAAAGGATTTTTTTTTTGACAAATTAAAGTACCATTACCAATATCATTCCCAAAACTATATGGCATTGCTGCAATTATGTATGGTTGGCATTATTTGTATGTTAGTTGTTTTGTACTTTTTTTTTTCTTTCAGAAGATGGTGGACCCTCAGGGGAAAAACTGAGGCGATTTTCTCTCAATACTCCTGTCAGCCGCCAGCTGAGGGGCGCCAACTCTTGCTCCGGGGCTGCTATGTACAAATAGACTTTATGTACAGGGTCATCTTAAGTCACACATACACATGAATGATGCCACCTAAAGCACCAGAGTTGAAGGCAAGGTCAGTTGGCAGCTGACCAAATTTTAAATTTTCTTAAAAAAATAAAAATGTTCAAAGACTATCAGCTTTATAAAGTATACAAAATACCACAAAAGCAAAATAAAAAAAAGAAAGGAACATTTTTTTTCATATATATAATCATTTTCTTTTCTCTTCTGAGGTACTAGATCCTGAGGTAGTTAAGTAAAATGCATATTAAATTGGTTTTCCTGGGCAGCAGCAGTTCGGCACCGTTTCCCTAAGTGTCAGTCATAGCGCTGCCCTCACCTCTAAATATATATTCATCTATGTATATAGGTCTATCTATAAAATGCATCCAAATTTATAAAATGCCACTATCATTACAAGGGCAGGACGCCCAATATAATCCACCCTTTCAGGGGTCCTGTCCTGAAACAAGAATCTTTCCCCTAAACATGGCCCACCCAATCTGAGCCAACCCTCCCCCAAAATAAACTTCTCTGGTGGTCTGACTAGGACCTTGATAGCAATGCCTTTTCCTTTCCACAGAAAACTTATGAGAAAGCTTCATCAACCAATTAAACACTTAAAAAAAATGTTTTTCAACTAAATCTGAAGGTCAACCAAAACATCTCGTCAGGTTTGAAGTACCACACCTAGGAGGCGATAGGAGGGGGGATCCTTATTTCTTCTTTGTGTTTCTAGTGTAAAAAGAGGAAAAAAATAAAAAATTAACACACCCGTGGGGAAGGGGAGGGGGAGGAGGAGAGCGGTCGAGGGGTGTGTACATGTGAGGGCAGGTGACGTTGTTGGGAGCCCTCAGAAGTACAGTCTCACAGAGATGCAGAGAGCTGAGGAAGGTGGAGGTTTAGAGGCGCAGGGTCTCTTACTAGCCACACTTGAAAAAGATCTTCAAGTAAGACGAGGAGGGGTGGATGTTTGGTTGGGTTGTGATACCCTTTGACCCCTGAGTTGAGCGTTACGACCCCTTGTCTTGTTCTTTTCTTCTATCGTCACCCCCTGGACTCTGCTGCATCTGTCCATCTGTCGAGTCTTCTGGCAGTCGGTCACCATTCCTCCAGGTTTGGCTGGATCTTTACTTCCGGCGAGGCTGTGGAGGTGGGGCTCCAGATGTGGGCTTTGGCTGCTGCTGCCTCCTTACCTGGGCCAGGATTTCTTGAATCTTCCTCTGAGCCAGCTAGATGACATGAGCAAATGATGCTAAGATTAGATCAGAGCAAGAAGTCATAAAATAATGTGTCGAGTCCTTAAAAACACATAACATTTTAGCACTTTCCCCATCAGTGTTAAAAACAGGACCAGGCAGATGAAAATAAAATGTGAACAGAGAAATCGAAAAAAACGGTTGCATTTGATGGTGATTCTTTCAGTGCTGGGTACACTTCCTTGGCCCTGGCATGGTTGGAAGAGGTGTGTTTAGGAGGCACAGAACTGATGCCAATGTACGAGCACGAGTCGGCACAAGCACACGCATAGAGGGCAGTCCTGACGTCAATTAAATTGACAATAATGTGGAAGTGGAATGTTTGCTGCAAATTTGGTAGGATAAAAATACTGAAACACAAATTGGATACAAATACGCTCAAAATCCCAAACCCTCGTGTATAAAGACGTGGGTGTATGGCAAGAAGCAATCGGGCCTAGGCCCTTTTGAAGCAGTATTAAGTACAGGCCAGCAGGGGAAGGGGGGGGGGGGCAGTTGATGTTTTGGTTCGCCTGGATTTATTCTCTTATTAAGATTGCATTCATCAGCCCTTTAGCGCACAGCAGTCAAGCTATGAACATCACTTATTTGGGCCACAACCTGGACTATAAGAATATGTGCTGCACTGATGTCGTTTGAATGTAGGAAATATCAATTAGACCGAAGGTGTCAAACTCTTTTTCACAAAGGGCCACTCTACGATATGATAATCACACTAAGGGCCAGACATGTACCCTGCGTTCCGAATCGCAAACTCTTTCTTTTTTCTATTCTACATACTACATCGGACGATAAAAATAATCTAGTTATGGGGGGGAGGGACGCCCTACCAACTGAGCTAAGGGCGCCCCACATCCGGGTACTTCTAAACATCCTAAAATCGGTCCACAAGAATCTGGACATCCAAAATCTTTTTTCAACATACTATAAATCAGTGTTTCCCCCAGAAAATGGCTTAGTCAAGGTGGTCACCGCCCCAAATTTTGGGGGTATTTTGCTCAAAGATGCCAATGCGCAGTAAAAAAATAAACAACTGTTAATTTGAATACAAAAATACTATAGACACTAACCTTACAGTTGTGCAATTTTGTTTGCTATGTACAGGTACAAATTTTGTGCCAACATGCAGACAGTACACAATACAATTAAAGAACTTCTACTGTTTTGGTGCAATACTATGCAGACACACCAAATACAAATAATGGACCATACTCTTAACATGTGTATGCACATCAAAGTGCAAATTCATATTTTTAAAGTTCCTTTCTGGATGGGGGCTGTTGTGCGATTATTGTGGACAATAGGCCTTCTGTGATGCGCTAGCCTATAATTCATTAATGGTTATTTTGAGCCTACTTGCTTGATTTCTTTTTAAATATAGAGGTTATTGGTCGTTTGGAACATGTTTTTCCCAATTTAAAACATAAAAATAAAGCAGTATTGAAAATTCAGAAAATAAATCTTCTTGGCCTACACTAGCATACCGTTTGAAAAATAACTCAATAGTTGAAATAATAAATACAATGTGTTTTCCCCTTAAAATTACTAAATGCATTTCAAAGACAGTAATAGTGTGGCACTTCTATAAACTTATTGAAACTTGGCTGGCTTTTTTTAACATTAATTGATATGCAAATTATTTTTATAGCAGCGGCGGGAAAAATATAGCAGCGGCGGCGCGGCGATCTGCCGCTGTGTGAACCTGGGGGAAACACTGCACAGACATAACTAAAAGCAAATGCTTGCTCACCCATCGTCACATGACATCCTTGAGTGTGAAAAGCATTGAGTGCCATGCTGTTCTGATGATTCATGTGGCTCTGGGGAAATTAAATACTGGACATTGTTGTCTATAGAAAAACCCACCTGGCATGCAAAGAAGTGTCCGCTGATCTTGACTATAACCTGGTCATTTTCATCAGGTGTCTGGTCCCTGGGCACCACCACTTCTGCACAGGTCAGGTTCTGCAGCTCGTTTACCTGCAGCCACCAAGAGATAAGCAAATTAACACCTTCAAGAGTAAACAATTGGAGAAAACCAATATTTAAAATCATCTTTTATCTGTTGGCGTCTGTTTGTACAGTGATTAACTAATCCGATTCCTTGCTTACCGTTTTCCCGCCCTTCCCGATGACTCGTCCAGCAGCAAAGGATGGAACCTTGATGTGAGCCTCCAGCTTCACCTCTTCCTTGGGTCCGAAGAAATTCTCTTCCTTCAGCTTGCCAAAGATGCGACATTGAGCCTGCAGTCGGACAGTTTCCAATACAGATTATTACCCATGCTGCACTTAGGAAATGGAAATTTTCTCCAAAAAAAAGTTTAGGAATAACATTTCTGTTCTGGCTGTAAAGGGTTATGTACATAGAAATAACCATCAAGTTTCTCACTGCTTAATATATCCAAGAGCTACCCACAGCAATGACAGCATGGGGCCCAATTACTTTATTTCTACCAACAGTGTTTTATATTTGGCTGTGAAGAGGTACAAGACCTTAAACTGAGCCTCTGGCGGTCCAACGATGATGACCATCCTCTGCTTGGCATCCATTCCTTCGGCAGGGGCAATCTGAAGGAGGGCAGACAGACAGCTTGCTTCCAATCTCCTCAGTCAAGTGACAACAGCTGGCATGGACACGCTGCCATTGAGATTCACAACTTAAATTCGTGTTCGCCCGCTCACCTTGATCGAGGCACCGGCAAAGTGCGACAGCTGTTTGATGTGTTGACCCTGCTTTCCGATGATGGCTCCCACCGCGAGCGCCGGGATGAACAGGTGAACCGTCTCCGACTCTGGGTATCCCTGCTGGGTGTGAACGTGTTAGTACTACTGTGACCAGGAGATCACACAGACAGTAACTGGCGACCTCTTGCTCCAATGCGCAAAATGCAGGCAATGGATCGAGTGCAAGCCGTTCCGTTCTTTAAAGACACAATGGAGTTCATGCTTTGAACTCTTCTCAGAAAACACCAGCTGGTCATAAGAGACATATCTGTCTTGCAGCAGACGTACTGTCAATGCAGCGGAAAAAAATGACCACTTATTCATTGCAATTGATGAGTACCCTCACTACCCTGTATGTTTACAATGATGCAGAATATCTGTTTGAAAACTAAAAAAAAAAAAAAATCTCATGAATTCCTTTATCAAAAGCCAAAATCTGAGTAAAAGTGTCTTATTACAGATGTCTGAATATACAGATTCCTTTTTGCACACATTGCTTGTCCAGAGTGATTGCCTTGAGCTTAGAAAGGGGTGATAGTCAAGGAGGAACAACAAGTAGCTGTGTTTAATTGCATAAAGCCAAATATTACAGTCAGTGTGTCAACCTGCTTTTTGCAATTTCTGGAGAAAGGCTTACAGCGCTGAGGAAGTTAAGAGGCCATCACACAAACACACACACACACAGAGCGAGAGCAAGAGAGAGAGAAACATTCACTTATACTGATAATTTTTTTTTAAGTGCCATATTGGGAAAATCAACGCTTTAACATCTGGCAAAGAACAAGCTACTGTTGCCCTCCGGGACTTATGTCTCCCCAATCACCAGGGTCCCAGCTGCATACAGATCAGGGCCTACCTAAAAAAAGGTCAAAGATTAAGGGGCCGCAGTAGAACAACTTTGATGTAGCAACCCCTGCCCCCCTAATCCCGCAGAGTGCAGCCACAAGCCGTGCAAAGCACTTTGGGACAGGTGACTTACAGTGAGGGGCTGGCTGCTCGCCGACAGCATAGAAGCCCATAATGGCCCCTCAGCCCCATAAGGGCTGCACTAAAGGAAAAAAGAAACATGAAACTGAGTAGCTAAAGACTAGTTGTAGTTTTCACTAGCTTGACCCAAGAGTTGAAAATAAAAAAAAGTCCTGGGTTTTTACTGGTAGTGAAGAGGGGACACCCCTATACTGTACTGGACAAGGAGACTAACTTACTCCTCCAAACGAGCATCCACCATGGGCTCCAGGAGGTGGTCCACTGGACATGGAGGGGCCCATGCCTGGTGCACAGCCGGGGAACAAACCCAAAGCGTTGAGATTCAAGCCTGGAATCAGGTTTGACTGGAGCTGTAGATAAAAGGAAATATTTCTATTAACACAAAAGTAGAACTTCTGCTCAGAAAAAGATTACCAAAAAACTCAAATTAGTGGATTCACTTTGAAAAGATTCAAACCGTTTCAACTTAGGGTACTAAGTGATGTGCATTCCTGTTTCCATTTATTAATAACAGTTTGGCTAGGTAACTTTTGAATCATTTCATATATTTATTGTAGAGGTGGGCATAGATTAATTTTTTTAATCTAGATTAATCTAGATTAATTTTGGAATTAATCTAGATTAATCTAGATTAAAATGTCTCATTTGAATTCATTCATAATATGTGTGTGCTCCTAAATAATGACTCAAAGTAAGTCTTTGAGAACGTGTTTCTCAAGCCAGGTGGCACATCAGACCAGGGGCTCATCTCCTGTTTCCAACATGCATCACAAACTGCTTGAGGAAGCTGTTCTACTATGATAATTGGTGATGAAAATAAATAATGTTCAACAAGATGTTACTTAGTAACGCGTTACCGGCATCGGACCTCTTTTTTCAGTAACAAGTAATCTAACGCGTTACTATCTCCAAACCAGTAATCAGATTAAAGTTACTCATCAAAGTCACTGTGCGTTACTTTTTCTGTAATTTTCCTTAATGAAACATTTTACATAACTGCACAAATGACTGCGATTGCGATTTTATGTAAATAAATGTGCACGCATGTGTCTCTAAACGCTCCAACTGCTCCAACCGCTCCTCTCGTCTTTTTGGTAGCGCCCCTCGTCTCTGTCATGCAGCGTGTGTGTGTGCGCCTGTGTCTGTGTCTGTGTGTGTGTGTGCAGCAGCATTACGGCCGAACTGTGGCGCAAAACAAAGTTTCCCCCCCGATGAAATATAGCGTCTGCTATGGGGATATTTAGGATTTGGGTACGGTGACGTTGACGTTGAAGAGATAGAAGTGTTTAAAACTTGGAAACTTATAGTCACGTGGCGACCGGTGGCCACACACACCCACCCTGCGTTCCAATACCCGATTGTGTCGTGGGCAAGTGATGGAGAGAGAGAGCGGCGGGTGTGTGAGAGAATAAAGGCTCCTCAAGTGTCAACAACGGCCCCCGGCTATTATTATCTCCCCTGAGCCGAACAGGAGGTGGAATAAGAGATTAACGGCGATATTTTTTTTATCGCCGATAAGAGTCTGACGTTAACGCAGCACGTTAACGCCGATAACGGCCCACCACTAATTTATTGTCTATTATTTGTAAGTCCTTGAATCGTGAGCATACTCGTATGCCTAATGAATGTCATACTCCAGGCTATGGTAAATTTAATTCTGGAGGTTTTAAGAAACGGCATGTAAAATCACAAAAAAAAAAGAATTTGGCAGAAAGAAAAAAAAATGGCACCTACAGCCATCCTCTCCTGGTAACGCTTAATTTAAAACAGTGAATTTTGTAAAACCATGGGTGAGAATACAACAGAGAATCGGTATCAAACTTGATAAACACAGAAAAGGAACATTTTGTGCAAAATCAACTTGATTTAACTGACATCTTTGTAAACCCCAAGAAAGAATAAATATGAGCCTAGAATTGAAGATACTTTAAACTCCCTGAGGGGACATTTTTCTTGGGCATTGTGCCACAGTCCATTTAAATTAAATAAAAAGAAACATGAAAAGCATTCAGCATGACACACAAACGCATAAAAACATCCTAAAACATAAAAAGGGAACGTTGACATCGACCGAACTGCTTTGACAAAAAGACATTGAAAAAAACAACCTTTTGCCTATTCTTCCAGATTCTCACAATGTAAAAAATAAAATAATAATTTACAGTCCACAAATCCTGGGTTCAAAGCAGTTATTTGAAGCATCATTTCAAAAGTTGAGAAGTACAAGGTGGGTAAAATGAAGTAATCTGATCATTTTGGTTTCAGTCATTCCCCAATATCTGAATTTCCCTGAGAAACTAATATTATTTCATAGTATGGCATTATGAGAAACCACTGGAAAACTAATTTTATGAGTACTTATGCGAGAACAATTCAGGCATATGAAAGTACTGCTATGGCAACTGTGTTTGAAGATCCCCATTGGGCATCTTAACACTATTATCTAATTCCCTTTAAAAAAAGAAAAGGTTTCAGTTATTTGGCTTCTTGCTTTTAGGTAACCTTAAGCCACATTAATCCTCTACTGTAGGAGAAGGCCTACGTTACTTTTAAAGCATTGGGTCGATGGAAATGTTCCATTTCAATTAATTCTCTTTAACTTTATGGAATGGACTAAGTGCTACAAATGCTTACATTCATAGCAGCCATGTCTTGATCGTGCGATTCACCCATCTTCTTCATAACCTCCTCCCCAGCTCTTGCACACGCCTCGATGGTGCCCTTCACAGTGATGGTCCGGTCTGGGTTGTAAATGGTTAATTCCTGGAAACTGGACAGGACAATGGAAGGAAAGAAGAGACATGAGATCAATTGTGTCAGAGTATAAATTCTGACACCAAAGCAAAAAAACGTCTACATTAAATTGCATAGCAGAGTTTCATGAATGGGCTGCGGACATTAAAAAAGAAATATGTAAAATTAAATTAAAAAAAGACAGTGTCTTACGATGAGATTAGGATCTTGGTCCCTGTATCAACTTCGATTTTCTTCAGGTTTCGGCCTTCCTTGCCAATTAATCGTCCAACAAAGTTGTTGTGTGCAAGAATCTTCAGTGGGATCTCCTCAGTGCTGCACAAGACAGAGAATTTAGTTTAGTTAAAAACGCTACTGAACAGTAACTTAACATTCAAATCAGACTTCTCCTACGGCTGTCTATTGTGAAGCATGTTGTGAACCGTTAGCATCTTGCATCATGTTTATATCATACTCCATGAAGCTGTAAAAGCACATTTTCTTCTGCAATAAAATATCTATCCATCCATGTTTTCCACAGTCCTGATTAACAAGTCATTGGCATTCATCTTCAACCACAACTTATAAAAACAGTCGTGGTGTGCATCACAAAACGCATAACTTACAGTCCGGGCAAAAATGAGTATACATGGTAACAAGTGATAGAATGACTTGACAGCATTTTAGAACAGAGCTGAACATTACATGACGAGATCTGATTAGGCCATGGGGGTGTACAACAAAATCACAGCTAATGGTCTTTGGTTAAGTCAAACATTTTACGAAGGCAAATACTTTTTTCCCCCCGCTTTTGTTAAGTTTGTGCAGAAACTCACAACTTGGTGTCGACAGCTTCCTTATGCATGATCTCCATGATGGTTGTGCAAGCGTTGGAACAACCTTCAGGGGTCGAGTGAATTGTGATGGGCTTCTCTGCTGCACCTGCATTTTCTTTCCTATGGATGTCGATCCTAGGGCAGGAGAGGCAAAACATGCTACCTTTTAACAACAAGGCAATTTAGAGTGCTTTGCATAACAGACATAAAAAGGCAGTAGGAAATATGAAAACATAATATTAGAACAATTTGAAAGTAAAATTGCAGTATAAGGGCCCACTCACACTAGGGCCATTTGCCTGTTCCGTGCTGCAGGAAGAGTCAACACGATTCCCCCCCTCCCCACTCCCCCCGCTGGCCCGTGGTCACACTGTTCGTGGCCTGGGCACGATTGCACCTTGCCTACGTCACCGTGCGCGTTTAGGATTCGGAGCGTAGTCTACTTGTAGGCTATACGACCGTTTGTGAATATTTTCATCCGGCCAAATTTGCATCAAATATTCCACTTCCACATTAGAGCAACGAGAATCCTTAAGCTATTGTTTTTTTTATTTTATTTTTTAAATGTAGCCTTGACGTAATAGGTCGCGGTGGACAGTCTCATATTTGCACGCTGTTTATTATTAATATAACGGCCCGTCATCAGACCATACGTACCGGATGGTTTTATACACATCGATGGCTCCATCAAGTAATCCAAGTCAGAACTTTTTGTATGGGCAGAGATCGTTTTTTTAAGTGTCTTTATAAAGTTTCTTGTTAAACCTTATTATAGGCTACTGTTTCCTTATCACCGGGCCGCGGAGTCCCGTTGTGTGTCGTTTTGGGTTCGTCTCCACCGCCATGCGTAAAGACAGTATTATGACAGCGGACGGGAGGAAAAAGAAAAAAAATCATCTGACGAACGTGAGTAAACACGAAAACCTTTTTGCTTTGCTTTCTGCGCTCACCTATTTAGCTCTCTCCCTCTTTTATTAGCCCACACCTAGGCCTACACACATGTTAATTCTCACACAGTTTATGTAGCTACAGTCCAAGTGGTGGGCAATTCTGGTGCAGACTAGAAAGGCAGCGGACGTTAACGGACAATGCATCCTTAATAAATTCACGTCAGGAACGCCGCCTGTGCGCTTGCTTGTGCGCGTGTCATCTCATTAGCATCTGTACTTTGGCCACGGCACACCTCTCCCAAGTGTGCCGTGGCCAAGGGGCTGTTCCGTGCTGGAATACGGATGGCGTGGTCACACTAGCCAAACGTTCTAGACTTTAGTATGCAAATGAGCTCGGGCACGGGGCCGCGACCCTAGTGTGAGTGGCCCCTAAAGGAAGCCAAATGGAATCAGAAACTAGATATAAATGACAGCGCAGTGCAAGATATGAATAAAAAGTTTCAGATTTATCTCGAGTCATCTTTTTGCATTTTAAAAAGAACAGAGTTGGAGCAGATCTCAAAATTCTGGTAGTTTGTTTCAGATATTTGGTGCATACAAAAAAAAAACTCTGGGCACAGTAAGCTGACCTGTCTCAGGTGTTTAGAGCGGTCCAGATGGTTCCTAACTGAGCAGCAGATCAGAGATGCACTTTGGTATAATACATTCATAAGCTGTCTAAACAAACAGTACAAGTAAGTCCATTTCTACAAGAGGTAGTGAAATACTGCAGTGGTGGGATCCACCCTTGTGGTATCAGTGTGGACTAACAGTTCAAATAAGGCAGCTGCTAGAGAGCTTAGCGAGGACAGCAGTGCAGTAGTCAAGCCTATCACAGGGACAAGGTTTTCTAAAACCCTGATGAGTCCCTTATATAATACTTTCATATTTGTACCGATAGATTTAGCTGTTGTCTTAATCTTGATGTTAAATTTTAGGTTTGAGACGAGTTCATTCAGTCACCTGGTGCTATTGTTATATAAATGTGTCATCTGCAATATTATGGTAAAATATTTGGTTGTTTAAACAAAAACAAATCACAAAGAAGGGGCCATGTTCAAATATATTTAAATAAGTTCTCATTGTACATTGCATATTGAACTGGTTTTAAGTAGATGAATGGACAATAACTTAAGACAAACTGAAGCTCGTCATTAAAGGAGAGGTACATTCTTGGGATGATTGATTGGCAGGTTTTTCAGCATGTCCAGCAGTAGCAAAAAATGTGCAACATTAATATGAACACATTTGCGATAATGTAAAGTTTGCTGTTTTCAGGTCTATATTGTAATGCAAAGTATCTGTAGATACTAAATGGGGGCGGGACCTGATAAGCCTTTGGCTTCTTCCGTCACCCTTCGGACAACACAAAGTAAGATGTATGAAGATATGAAAGAGAAAATTGTGTATTGGTGGAATTGTCCGAAAGAATAATAAATAAATAAATAAATATTGTAGAATGACCCTGGACATTTATTTTCAACTACATGCGTTCACACAATCTTTTTGTACCAGTGTGGCTTTTGTGATTTTTTTATTTGAATTTTAAACCTGGGACCAAATGTAGCTCAGTAGGTGGAAAGGACTTTTTTTTATTCAAATCAGGTTTAATGCTGGAAATCAACGGTAGAGAATAGTAGAGCTCACTGGCAACGGTCTTTACGATTCCTGACCACTGTGTACATACTTTGAGTGGGTCTGTTTGGTGATGTTGCGGATGGTGGCGCCCTCCTTGCCGATAATTGCCCCTACGAACTGCGTGGGAACCAGTATCCGCAGAGGGATGTCCGACTGCACTTTGGGCCGAGCACCCAGACCTGGAGAGCCGGAACGAGGAGGTCCACGATTATTAAAGCCTCTCCTGCCGGCCCCTGAGGGACCCTCCGCTGCTGCAGCTGTCTCATCGGGGATATAGGTCACTTTCAAGGCATAGCTCTCCATCATATATCCATTCAGCTTCTCCATCGCCCTGGGGAACAGAAATAGATATCAAGTTTCTAATGTCTTGATCACCGCTGAGTGGGTATGATTTAAGAACACAGGAAGGCTCAGAGTGAAATGCTCTGACTGGATCAAGTGCCAAACAAGAGGCTCCGGTCCAAATTGACTGTTTACAAGTCTCAAATGATGGGCACAAGGGACAATAAAAGCCTAGTAGCAAACTGCAGGGGCAGTGGCCAAAACATCACTTTGTGAGCTAGGAGAAACCCACGGCAACCTCAAGATAGCATTTCCCACCTAATACACTTTGCCTTGTCAGCGTTGATGAATTAGAATTGATGGTGAAATGATAAATAATTCCTGGAGACTTCTTAAACCACTCGTGCAGAGAACATTGTAGTACGATTCATGTACAGCAGGGGGCACCCAATGGCCAATTTAACCCCCCTTGTTCTCCATCACACTCTCACACACACCCTCACCACCCTCCTCTCTATCATCATTCCATGTCAAATTAAAGTAGACTGATTTTTGGAAGGAGGACTGTAAGAACACCAGACAGAGCAAGTTGATATCATTTGAAATAGAGAATGCTTTGTTTAGTAAAAATCTTTAGCAAATCCACGCCAAAGGATTAAAAGACGGCTGAGCTCGAGATAAATTATCTGAATACTGTGTGTATGTGTGTGCGTGCGTGCACGTATGTGTACTCACAGCCTGGCCTGGTCCTTTGCTGCAAATCGAACGTTGACTACTGCAGTCTCTGTGTCAGTGTTTACTGTGGGAGAATAGTACAGACACATTTAGTAACAACTTTCCACAATAGGCTACTTTTACATGGTTAATCATTTACAGATTTACAAATTTGGAAATTAAGCAAAGATGCATTTAAAGAGAAAAACTAAATGAAACAAGATTGCACAAATTCAGAATGCAGTATAAGGTGTGTTGATGCAAGACAGTGGAATTTTAAATTTTAGGCAAATTGTAACAAAGCTTAAAGACTGCATTTACCTTGTTCACAGCTCTCTACAGAACCATACTTGACAAGAATGCCATCCAAACCCTGAGAGAACAAGGAAGAAAAGCAATGATCACTCAAGAGACTTTGACCAGAACCTGTTAGTGAGCAGAAGCTCATCTATGTGAACCAGCCTAGCTCACTGCCAGGACACAGTCCATTAATTCTCAACCCCAGAGTTCAATGTTGAGCTACGTAGATAAATTTGCTGCCTTCTAGTAAAAGCCCATCTACCTCAAATTATGACTCTCCCCTTAGGGCACTTGCATGGTGCTCCAGGTTTTATTTAATGTTTAAAAGCACAAATGTATTCATTGTAAAACCACAATTTCTAAATAATAAATATAATATCTTAGAAAAAAACATTTCAGAAAAACCAATCCATGGTCGCTTTTAATTTTTAGCAAAATTATCTAGGAAAAGTATCTAAAACCTCTCTTTAAAAAAATGTTAAAAAAATAAATCACATCATGTTTGAATCACAAAAGGCAAACAGCAAAAATAATTTTAGACATGTTCAAAAAGAAAGCCACACAATGCTGGCCACCTGCCCAAATCTGGAGACCAAAGGGTTTCAATAGATAGTTTTATAGTGATCAAGCGTAGGCAAGAGAGGGAGCGAAGGTTTTAAGCTAAGCTAAGACATCCGACCATGCTCATTCTACAGCAATGCCACACCCCCAAGAGCTCAACCCTACTTTCTAGCCAACAAGACTGTGTCCCTGCCCCCAAACTCCGCCAACCCACCAACCGGGCAACCTCCCGCCTCCCTGCCATCTCCACTCTCCATCATTGGCCGCTCCAGCCCTGATACGAGTTCCTTCAAGCCAAGAGTTGCAGGCTGCTGGCTGGATGATCTGCCTGTCCATCCACCAAGACTGGCCAATGGGAATCCAGGCCATTCAGGAAAGGGTGGGGTACATTCCAGCAGGAAGCAGTGGCTGGGGGAGGGGTACGAGTTCATGCTACACATTCTGTGAATCGGCGCACATGGAAGGGAAGGGGAAACGTTCCAGGCCCACCCACCCACTACAGCTTGCAAACACGCCACTACTCTAACCACTGTTCTCTCGCTGTAGTGCTACACACACTATGACCCCTCGTCTTATCTACCTGATAAGATGCATACAAGGCCTTTGCGTCAAAAGATCCTTATTCTGTTCTTCCATTCTACTAACCCCTCCCCCCTGGAGGGGAAGAAACCTCCATGTCACCTTTTGAGAAAGCAAACAGCTCGCTCGCTACATACTGGCAACATGGGTGGATCTGGAGCTGCAGTTGAGGGACATGCGTAGGGAAAGCGAGCCCACCATTACAGAACATTGAGGCTGTCGTAGCCAATTGATCACAGTGAGGTAATCAGGTTAATACATGGCTTTACATTTCAGCCTAACAATCTTACAACTTGGAATTCTACTGAACTGAATTGTTTAATTCATTAAGAAAATTCTTATTGGGCATCCATGTTTTTTTTATAAAGCAAAAAATTAAACTGCACAAAACTACAAAGCACATGTTATGTATTAAGCTCCACACAGAGGTAAACAGGGGATATGAGTGACACATCATTTTTAAACTAGAAACTTAAGTGGAATTTGTCAGACATATTTAAAATCTTGAAATGAAAGCACAGATAATGTGTGCCCCAGATTAGTACATAAATCAAAGTAGAATGTGTGGAACAAACAGAAAACCAAATAGCTTTAAAATTATCTCTTATCACATGCAGAGAAATACATGCAACACACAGACAGAAACACACACACACACACACACACACACACACACACGACTGTTGCTCAACACTCACTAATCAGGCAGTGGCCTTTACAATCTGACCAGGTTTCAGTTCCCCCTTTTTATATTTATAGATGGATATTAATTTTTACATTTCATTTATATTTAACCCTTTAATGCAAAACAAAATATGTGGATCTCATTTGAGATTTAAAACTGACCTTGAGTGTCGTCTTTACGGCTTCAACACAGTTTAAATCCTCTGTAGAAAACTGGCCATCCAATGAACTCATCTGGGTCCCACTTATGCAACTGAGGACAGTTTTGCATGATCAATTCAAACATGGTTTCCTGAAGAATGCGTCACAAAATGTGTGGGGTGTATTTTTTTTTTTTGCCTAAAACACTAAGGTTCACTTCCTTAATACAAGAGCAGGCCAACATTTTCAGGCAGGTTACCCGCATTGGAATAGCTGTGTATAACTCATTTTGGGAAGGATTGAAGGCAAGTCATTGATTTTTGGTTATAGTTTTTTTTTATGTGGGACATCTCTTAAGATGTTTGTATATGAATGCTGTTGCAAACAATACAGAATAAAAAACAATTCTTGCTTCAGGTTTAGCACGCTGTATCACACTTATCTGGACCAATACTTAAAGAGTTTCTACTGTTTTGTAGCAACAGTCTCAGGGCTAAAATCTAATTTAAGATGTAATGTTTTGTTGGCATTTATAGATGATGTTATTTTTAAGTTCCTTTATTGTCAATTAACACATGCAGTCACACAAGGTTATGGAAATGTGTCTTTCCGCAAGCCCTCCCACATCTCCAATACCCCCCCACACACACACACACACACACACACATCCAATTCTCCAGAAGTAAACATAATATGCCTCATAAAATGTTATCAAACAACAAACTTTCCTTCCAATAAGATACAAAACTCAAGATACTCAAGATCCAACATGTAGTGTTTCTTACATGGCCAGCGTGCTGAAATGCATTGAATTGCACAGGTATGGATTTTATTACCGCCATCCTCTTTACACCGAAACACTGACATAGGTGCATCATAAATAGTCACATTATTTCTTTTTCAGACTCATTTAACAATGAAATATTTTTTTTTGAACACCAAGAAGTCGTGATAAACTAAATGTAATGTAAAATAAATTCAAATACACCATATATTGAAGATTTCCAGGGGGGGGGGGGGGCAAGTCAAACCCCTCATCGCATGAATGTGTTTCACATCCCCTCAGACAATGGACTTGGTTTGTTTTCATTTCAATTTTTTTTTGCAAGAACACTTTTGGGAAAAGGCATTCACTGTCGAACCTGCATACATAATCAGGGTTGAAAGACATCATGACAGAGCAATTAAGTCACATTTCCGCTTTCAAGCCCATCAGATCCCATGTTCCAAATCAACAGCAAGCTTTTGCAAAACATGCCAACACGACCACATCACCTGGAGACTCTACTCTGAAATATTCCTCCCAAGACTTTGTTTAACATGACCACAGATCCTGGATCCCTCAATCTTTTATTTAGCAATAACTAAACCTTACAATCTTCCATCAACATTTCCAGGGAAATTTTCTGGTCTACCAATCAGAGTTCAACACATTGGTCAGTGAGTTATATACGCCTGAGCTATAGCCTTGTTCGAACGAATAAATCAAGCCATGCTCAATTGAAACCCAATGGGAGGCAAGGTGACACCAGTGGCCACTTAATGAGCCCAACTGGGCTGCCCAATGGTGGTGCCCCACCCTGGAAGGAGTTAGCAGCCTGTTAGCACTCACCTCCCACTGCATGTGAGGCGGGATGTTCCTGATCTGCAGCTTACAGCTCCTGGAAAGAGAACACGGGAGAAGAGGGTGGGGGATGGATACAGAAGGAGGGATAGAAAGAAATGTGATGAAGGTAGATGGATGGGAGAGAAGTGGGGAGAAAGACAGTTAGTAGCAGACAATACCAAGGGCATAATGACACTAACCACAGAAGATATCTTAATTTAAAAAAAATCCTAAAACAGCAGGTCAATATTCCCTCCGTCATTATAGTAAGACTGACAGATCAGGGTGGACAAGCTGCAGATATGACTTCTGCTTTAATTCCAGTCCCAACTCGGCAGGTGCACCGAGACACCATGGCTAAAAAACCTTGGAGGGCGTGACATAGACTAAGCAGGCAAATGGGTGATTTGGAACCACCACAGGGCGGCCCAAATTGAGTTGAAGATGCTTATAGTTTAAATTAAACCATGTCGCACCACGCCCTTTGTCCGATGTCACATTTTGAGAGTGCGAAGAGCGTGATGGGGAAGAAAACAGGACAGCGTGGCGGAGAAAAGGGAGTAATGGGGGGGTGGCAGCATGGGATTGAAAGGCCAAGATAAGCTATATATCTACACTTAGGTATGTGGCCTGTAGCGTTGCATCTTGAGGATTGAACCACTGCAAGGCTCACTCCTACCATATTCAACCAATACAGACAATTAGCCAGGAGGATCCAGCTCTGTATAAAAAAAACAGGGGACAGGAGGGAGTTGCAGGTGCCAACAGAAAAACCAAGAGGGGATCTCTGCAAGCAGCGTCACTAAATTGGAATATACAAAATTGCGTGCTTGTTCGGAGGGGTAGTGTGAGCACACAGCAGAAGCAAGTGGAGAGCAGTAGTTACAATGGCGCTGCTGTGCTCCGTCACTACAAACAACCAGGACAGACATCCCCAAGTCATCCCTTTAGCTTGAAGGTTCCCAATTTAGTTCAGCTTGTGCACAGCAGCACGAGTGAAGCGACTGTGTGTGTGGAGGTCATGTAGACAATGGAACTTGTGGATCAATGAGTCACAGAGTTTCACAAGTGTCCGGCAGCATGTGGATGTTGTATAAAACTGAGGAGAGTGCAGGCCGCTCCAAAGTCTCCCGTGTGTTGACACACACACACACACACACAAACCTAAAGGAACAAAATGTACACATGGCTGGGAGCTGAAGCATCAATTGACACAATCTGTGGAATCAGGAACCCTGACCCCCAACCGATTTCCACACCGGCCTTAAAACTCACTCCGCACCATTTTCTGTGTCTGCATGTGTGAAAAAAACCTAAACTACGAACATCCCTTGTTCCATTTCCTCAGGCTTCACTGAGCTGTTAATTGACGTCTAAATCTGCTGTGTAGAACATACCACACAACATCATGCATTTAGAAATAAACTTAACATGTATACTAGGTAGTAGGAACTAAAATTCACTTGAAAAAAATTAATTACACACAAGCCCCTCTACGCAGCACAAACGTAGTGCACATGTGCAAAAAGGGGCCGCAGTAGTTGAAAACCATCAGCTTAGTCGCTTTGGCTGTAAGCAAGCTAACACCAGTTCAACAGTGTTTAATTTGAGACATTAGGAAAACTACTTCATTCTACAAATTTGGCAAATTGTAAAGAAAATTCCCAAATAACTTCCAAGAGGAATTCCAGCTCTTTCCGGCCCACTGTGCCATTCCTAGCTGATCCAGCCCCCCGTTCCCCACACATTCTGTACACTCTGCATTGCGGTGGGAACGCCATGCGAAATGTGCAAATGCACCGAGCACTTCCAGTCGGATTAACCTATAGCTCCACACACACACACAAGAAGTCAGCCAGGGGATGGGGGTGGAGTGGGGGTTGGGGGTAGTATACATTCCCTAGTCCCAGCCTTTGATTTGGGAGGGGATGGGGGGGTATGGCTAGGCCTGTTTCAGGCAAGGGTAACAAGGGCCCTCTCTGCCCCTGTGGGGGTGGGGCCCTGTTGCCATGGACACGGAGAAGTCCACTGACAGGAACATGTAGAGCGGGGGTTAAAAGTGGGAGGGGGGAGGGAAGGAGTTACGGGGGTTGGCTCATCATGTGATGGCCAGGAGGAGGCCAGACCCCTTTTTCTTTTTGTCTAAACGGACCAATATTCTAAATGTTCACCCCATTCTTCATTGCTCAGCTGGGACCCGATTGTACCCACAAGTGGGCGTACAGACGTTGTGTGTGCGCCAGTGTACACATGCATCCATTAAACAAGAGAATGCACAGATCTAGCACAATGAGATTGGACCACACCTGATCGTACACCTATCTCCTTTTTCATAAATTCTCAAGCCAACAGCATGAGGGACGGTGCAGGACACGACATATGTGCTCTACGCCCATCCACAGCCAGTGACTATTCAGCCTTACAGAGGTTCTGAATGACTGATCTCCACAGTCTGGCTTCCGCTGCCCTTTCACATGCAGGCCATGCACCCAATGAGCCACATGCGTTTGGATAAAGCCAAGTGATGAATTGTATTTATTTATTTAATAACAGTTAGAAATGACTCAACTTGTTCAAAGACTATTACACACTTGTGTCAACATCACCCACCACACGGAAAGTACATTATATCTAAAATGTCAGAAATACAATGATATTCTGATTTGAGCTTAGCAGGAGGGAGAGTTTAAGAAACCATTGCCTGCAGTCTGGGTAAAACAAGGGGCCACATTCATAATTCTCTGGCACCCCAAGTCTCAGTCCCAAATCCCCATTCTCACAGGTGGGGCCCCACAGTGACCCCATGACCCAGAATTCTTGTAATAAGAGCCAGGAGAAAACCGCAGTGATAAGGTCTGCACTGTGACTCAATTTATAGAACTTTTCAATGCCTGGGTTAAAAAAAAAAAATAGATAAATAATTTAAAAAAAATTGTAAGTACAAAAGGGCTGAAACTTTACACTACACAGAACAATTCCTACACATATAATAAAATAAATCAAAGTTACACCTATATGTTAAGCATCCATTTCCCCTTGCTCTCACAAACAGGCCCTACCCCCTATAGCCATAGCATTTTGTCTCTGTACTTGTGACTAAGCGAGATTTTGCATGTGGAGATGGGCAAGTAATATTTACTTTGATTATGCTCCTCTTCTTGGATAAAATGAACAGTGTACACATGAAGGACACTGCTGCAAATTAGTTTTCCTTATAGTCCAAAAGAAACTGCTCGATTAAACTTTTGAGGAAATTACATTTTTTGTGGCACATTTTGTTTATAGCAGTTTACCTTGTTGCCCAAAAGCAGGGTCAAAGGTGAAACAATAATTGCCATTTCAAACAGTTGTCAATTGTGAGAAAATTGTTATTTTAAATAGAAATGTAAATAAACTGGATTGAAATAAATACACCTGAAAGATTATGATTAATGCTTGATTTCCTGTTGTGCAATTCACATCCCTTGGAATAAAAAAATAAATGGGCAAGACATTTTCAGGATAGCATGGGTGTGATCTTTAAATGCCAGATAAAATAAATAAATAAATATAAATATATATATATATATATATATATATTCTAAATAAAAGATAGGCACACCACATTTAAGATGTCAGGCAAAATGAAATGTCCATAAGGTGGCCAAATGTTTAATAACTTTATAAACTATACAATGCAACTGTGGACGAGACTTTCAATTAGCTGAATTTTGTTTTGTTAAGAGTGTTAATGCGCATTAAATTTGCACAGCAGTTGCCATGCACTGGGGGTCATTCGTGTGCTTTTGGCGCAACCATGACAAATTTTGCGGAATGTACAACAAAATGTTTTGATTACATTATGTACTTTGGCCAATGTGAAATACCACGTCACCCCCATGCAGCTCGCTCTTTTTGAGTACCTAAACTGTAACCACCCCACCTTGATCCCTGTCTGCTATAGCACTTCCCCATACTGACGGGTTCAAAGGTTAGGCCATAGTGATTGGCAAAACCCCCAGTTGATATTTGCAGGTTGGAATGCAAAGAGGGGCCCCAGTGTGCGTGTGTGTACACATACGTACAGCCTATAGTCAGACTCAGAATACTGTTCCCATTGACTACTGCTATGTTCCATGTTGTAGGGAGGGCAGGTTTGACTTTTTTTGAAGTGTGGCTGAAACTAGACTCTGTTGCTGCCATAGCCAACACAGCATGCTGCACTAAAAGACACAGCAACGTCACCAGCTTCTTGTGATCAGGAAATTCAGGAGGAAGGTCTCCAGATTTGAGGCAAAACCCCTCATGCAGCTTACCTGGTTTATTTATCCAAGCTACAATTTGGACCTGCAGCTTTCTAAGGGAACGCTTATTTGACCTTTAGGTTGAAAACTAATTTAATGTAAGAAATGTCCAGAAGTTCCTCCTTGGTCCACATTAACATATTGCACTTTTTAAAAAATTATTCAATTTGCGTATGATGAGTTTATAAATCACACACGTTCATCATGACTTTTTGATTTAGCATGTGTGTTGTGTTACTTAATACAGCAGATCATTAAAAAATATATAAACAGCCCAAATTATGCATACTACGCATACTAGGCTACATAGTATTCCTCTTAGAATTCATTACACCGATGACCAAGCGGGAGCCATATTAATTGAATTTGAGAAAATTGATCAATCAGAGCCGAATTGCGTCACCTACAAAAAAATACTAACAGCGCCAAAAAGGCCGGGCATTTTACGTGCTCAGCAAACATTACGTAGACCTAACAGGAAACATTTATGGTACGCTGTATGCATAGGCTACCATACGCTGCAGGACGACAGTCCAGTGTGGATTACTGGGGTCTAACTCTACAACTAAGGGTTGTCCGTGACTTGGGCCCCAAACCTCCCATTCCACTCGCGTTTGGGAGTCCATCTCGTGCAACAGCAGCACAATGTGCAGAGGAGGGCGGAAGCGCAAGGCAGGCAGGGAGAATGACGGGCAGATCCTTCTCAAATGGACGACTCCACAAGGCCTAGTACGCCTCAAATCATGCCTGCACTCCCCCTGCACACACTTCAGCCAGTACACTAGGGCTTTAGCTCGTCGCCCTGGGGTGAGAGCTCAAATAATATCAAGTACAGTGCGTGTGCTAGTAAATACTGGTCGATGGGCAAGCGAGGAAATGCACGTATGTGCCAGCTAAAACTAAATGCACGACGGTTTTAAGGAGCACCACATAGCAATGGCGAGAGGAGGGAGTGCACCACCATACGCCCCTTTCATTTGACCCCAGAGGGTGAAAAAAAAATGGACACCTCATAACCAGAAATGAAAATACACACACCACCGAATTAATGTTAAACAGCAACATTAACGCACAAAGCCGGTTAATATCACTGGGTTAAAACAATTAATGAATACAACTTGTAGAAAACGGCAAGAGGAAAGAGAAAATAATTGAGCTCCCTAGAGTTGAACCAAAACCACTATTTAATAAAAGTCGACATACCTTTGACGTTTTGGGACAGAATGCTCCACTTCGAGAAGTTTTCCATGAAGTTCAACTTTACCTAAAAAAATAAAATAAAATGCCACCATTAAATTAATTAAAACCGTTTACTTCATATAATGGGCTACCTTTCCTGTCTTCGAAAGTGTGTATGTGAGTGTTTACTACTCTTTTTAAATGTAGGGGGCTTTAAATCTAAGCATTCATACGTACACATGTCTTCAGCTTTGTGTAAAGTTAGCAACACAAATTGCTCAGTGTGTGCTCGAGCCACTTAATAGCAGCACGAGGACACCACAGCGAGCCCAGGCATTAGATGGTGTCACAAAATTGGGCGAGTTTAGCTAAAATGGTTACGTGTCTTTACGTGTGAGCATGCATTTACTTTAATTTCACAACAAACTGGGGACACTTAATGAATTATAAAGGGGAATGATCGCGTGGCTTAGTTGGTTGGCCTACATTTGACCAACACAATTAAACCACCTGGTGTGTCAGCATGGGCGAAATGGCTCTACTATGTAGCGAGTTGTTGCCATTGGAGAAGGCTTGTGTAGTGTGCAACATTGGAGGGGGTAGGCTACAAGTACACAATTAAAGCAGTTATTAAATTAGAAGCAGCAACACGCCACGGCCTCTGCTCCAAACCGTGCCAAAGTGGGCTGTGTGAGAGCACACTGTAGGGTTCAATACACGGCGTCCACAGCCCCGCTGCCTTGAACGGCACATAACCTGCATTAGGAAAGTACTACTGGCGGTCTCATCCTCATGATTGTGTTTACTCGACCATTTTATCAAGCCACACTCAAGTGGAAAAATTACAAGAGATGAATTTCACTCAAACCCGGGGCAGCACGGTGTCAAAAGGCCAAGTAAAGGTTGTGTGAGAGAAAGAAATGCTCGGATACACCCCCCCCCCCCCCACCCTACCGGGCTCAAAGTAAAGGCAATCTCAACACAATTGCAGCAGCCCGTGCGTCTTTCCGAATTACACTTTCTTCTACACCCCACATTTTTAACTCACCTGAAAGAACATCGATGGCCTTCATCGCAGCTTTCTCGTCCGGGCAATCCACAAAAGCATAGCCAGTTTTGAGAAGAAATGGACCACTGTGCGGAATCTTCCACTGCTCAAAGATAGTTTCGAAGTCCTCCTCGCTCGCCTCAGCGCTCACGTTGCCAATGTATAGCTTATTCATGTTCTGCGCCGAAAAGGGACAATCTTTAGACGCTGAGGGAGAGATAGTAGTTTGCGCTCACGGATGTGCTGTGTTTGGAGTCGCCTAAATCGCCTTTACTACTACGGAGCGGCTGTGGCGTGCTTCCCGGTCGTTCAAGCCACAGATAGATTTAAACTGGCAGCCTCACAGTGCGTTCGCTCTCCCTCGCCCCTCTGTCTCTATCGCGCAATAAATAAACGCTCAATTATTAATCTCGTATCTCCAAACGATGGCGGACTGGGTGAAAAAGGAGGAGAAACTACTTTGTGTCTTCCTCCAAACCCCTTGGCAAAGAGACAGAGAATGTCACACACGGTACGGCTGGCGCCCGCCTCTAAGTCTCGAGCCTAGAATAAGAAGAAGAAGAAGAAGGGGGAGAAGAAAAAAAAATCCTCTGCTATTCCGGCTTTTTTGAATGAGCCACGTGTTCAAACTACAAATCAGCCCACACGTGAGGAATCCCAATTGCTCAATTAAGTGTTTGGGATTGGGGAAAATTGCACGGGAATCTGGGGTGGGGACAGCAGAGGGGAGTGGAGAAAAAAGGAGGGGAAGAATGGATTGGCGTTGGGAAAAAAAACCTGGCGAGCTGTGTGCGTAAAGGGTTTCCGTGAGAACCCAGTGTATCTCCACTAGAATCACATTCGTGTGCCTTTCTCTGCAAAGCCTCGACTCTCATTGGTCGGTTTAGGAATAGTAAAACGGCAGTGCGCACACGCACGCCCATAGCAGTGCAGACGCTGATAATGCGGGGGCTTGTGCGCACGGCCGTGCTAAGTGCGCTGTGCTCATGACACATGTAGGAGGAAAGGGGGGTGGGGCCATTCATAAATGATGTTGCACTATATTGTTAAATTGCATAGTGGACACTTTTAATTTGAAGAACCTTGACTAGGGAGGGCCATGCGCCGCTCCGCGGGTCCTCGGGCAATGTGGGAACGACACGTAGCCTACTACTAGGCTACTAACCACATGACGGCATCCATCTTCTCCAACTAGAGTGGAGCCATGCCCTCGCTGATCCACAGCACAAAGTCCAACAGCAGGCCCCACTCGCCCGTGGCCATGCAGAATGGCACGAAGGGGTCTCTGGGCGAGATGGGTGCCGCCATGCCACTTGCAATTTGTTTTTTCCTCCAACTTTGAGGCCGCTCGGCTAAACGAGGGAGCTTATAGCCTATGCCATGTGTACCGAATGCACATGGCGAAGCCTCTCTGCTATACCTCTGTCATGGGCCTGCGTTAATTCAGAGTGGGAGGGGTCTCCTACACTGAAGTGCCCCTAGCGTCATATGTAACGCACAGCCTGGTTCAATCACGTGAGGAATACATGTCTAAAATATTACACAATTGTCAATAAGGTCTTTTGCAATCCATAGGCCGAGGCCGAAGGTTTATTAGGCGTGGGTCAGTCCTCAGAGAGTGGCCGCGCCTGCAGGACTGATGTGTGGTCGAAACCAAACCTGTTGATGGCCGTAAGGCCGATATACTCTTGGTGCACAATTTGACTGGAACACGATTTATTTTTGACACCAGGACCCCAAAATAAAAAAAATGACAGCGTCTCGTAAATAGATAAAACCCGAGTATGGATTTGGAGAAAAAAAAGGGACGGGTGTAAATAATTGTGGACATCCATCCATCTATCTATCTATCTATCTATCTATCTATCTATCTATCTATCTATCTATCTATCTATCTATCTATCTATCTATCTACCTACCTACCTGTGTGTGTGTGTGTGTGTGTGTGTGTGTGTGTGTGTGTGTGTGTGTGTGTGTGTGTGTGTGTGTGTGTGTGTGTGTGTGTGTGTGTGTGTGTGTGTGAATGAGGCAATGTAAAGCGCTTTGGGTGTAGCCATTTATCATCTATAAACACTAATCTTGATTAACCTGACCTAAAACCGTCTCAACAACAAGCTTCATGAAGGTGGACTTTTTTTTGCAGGTCTGTTGTATAGACTGCATTAGTTTTATCTAGTTATACTAAATTAACTGGCAACTGAGTGTATAGTTTATTGATTATATTTAAAGTAAATATTTAAAGTTCACTTTTATTCCAAGATCATCAGACTGGGGTTGTTTATGAGATATGAGGTTTAAACTTCAATAATTGGACAAGTTATATGATTCTTGTGTGCACACATAAGGGTACCTGTTAAGGATGTTACATGAGTTGAAAACAATAAATATATGTATATTGTTGAATTGCAAGCCAGAAAACTATACAACGTTAAATATTCCTCATTAAAACTTTAAACAGATTGATTTTGGTAAATTGGTAAAGGTGTATTTCACCAGGTGGAGAAAAACAAAAGTGTTGATAAAGTTTATGTGGGTGTGACCTCCACTGCAGCCCTGCAATTGCCACTGCAAAGAGCTACCTTTTGCTGCAAATGATAGCCATGTGACCCTTGCAGTGTGTGCTAATGAAAAGGCCTAGGTGTGCATGCCCATGTAAAGCAGGTTACAAAGGGAGTGTTGGTTTAGTGGGCCCTTGTGCCACTGGCTCAGACTGGGGGCCATGGCTGTCTCACTGGGTCTCTGCTGCTGAACAAACACACGAAGCTCACGGATTGGCCGAGGCTTCCGTCCAATCAGAGGGCCGCAGACCCGCTCCGTACTACTGCTGATGGCTCGGCCTCAACGCGCTCATTCATTGGCTCCTCGGCTCGACTATTCTATATGAATCAGCGCGCCAACTGTGCATCTGTGCCCGTGTTCTCTCCTGTCGGGCTTTGTCACAAGTCATCGAGATGTAACGAAACACGAGCCGGCGGCCATATCCGCGGCACTTTCCACAGCTGTGCTCAACTTTTTCCACAAAGTTTAAAGTTTGATTTTTTCGTGCCCCTGCATCTCATTCAAAGAGGTTCGACGAAAATGCAGAATTTAAAATCCGCTTCACGTGCACCTCCTTCTCACTTTTAATCTTAAATACATTTGTTCTCAAGTTTCATCTCGCAAACAAGTTTCTACATAACTTTTCATTCATTGCTTTGACACCAACTATTTTTCTGTATTTATGTGTGATCGATTATGAGGGGATTATTCAACCAGAGCGTCTACCTATGGCCTTGTTGAGCTCACACAATTTTTTACAATTTACTTTATTCGGCTATAATGATTTCCAATGCTAATGAACTAACGAAAGGCGCACATACATACACACAGGAACTCGCGCTGCTGGATGGCGCCTCGCAGATGGGGGCGAGATTTTGCGCACTGAACGTAGCCTATAGAGAGACAGACGGTCGTGTGATTGTGTGTGTGCTCGCCTGACTTTTCTGTCGGTTTAAATGAACCGATGCACGGCCGCAGCCTGTCTGCGTGTGTGGCTGTGTGTGTGTGTGCCTAGCTTCTGCAGCAGGAGGATGGTGAATGTATCGCCGAGGAATGCACA
Source organism: Ammodytes marinus (assembly GCF_949987685.1). Taxonomy (NCBI): domain Eukaryota; kingdom Metazoa; phylum Chordata; class Actinopteri; order Uranoscopiformes; family Ammodytidae; genus Ammodytes; species Ammodytes marinus. The sequence goes on from NC_137221.1 coordinate 18,309,426, forward strand.
AAAAGTTTCCCCCGCCCCCCTTCCACCAGCGCTGCTCGCTATATGGACACATTCCATAGGGGCAGAAAAAAAGAAAGACATAAAGTTTACGGACTAGACTGCAGAGATCCTATGTGGGAGAGGATTGCTGCGGTTAATGTCAGTGCAAGGGGAAAGAACTGACACAATCGATATGGTTAAACTTAGTGTAGGATATTTCTAGAGAGGAGGAGGAAGAGGGAGGAAAGGGGAGGTGGATTGTTTAAGTAAAACGCAGCTTATAGCCCCAACTTTGAGCCGTTGGCCTCACTCCAAGATGTAGATAGTGTGCGTCGCCAAAGCGCAAGGCTCTTTCACAAAGCCCTTTAGGCTACTCTGAATCAAGGGATTCTGTTTGCCGGTGAGATTGCTTTCATTTTATTTTTTAAATGTATATTGTCAGGCGATTCGAAACTTTTAGCAATGTTTTTCTTCCACCTTGACTTGTAAAACCCTTCCACCCACTGACCGACCGCTTCGGACAGAGTCAGGGAACACTGTAGTGAACGCCATGTTGAGGATAATTCTAGAGAGCCTTACATTAACTAATGGGAACAATGTCCTTATCGCTGTTAATGCAAGGCGTTTTTTAATGGTTGCTGTTTGGGTCCAAACATACGTCTACTATTAACATCAAGGGGATTTCATGCAAGCTCCAAAATATCCATAATAATTGGATGTGTTCCCCTTAGATTCTCCTGTAGGATGACACCCTTCATCTCATTAGAAAATGGCGGTTTGTGCCCCCCTCTAAACACATGCCAAGAACCATTTTCCTCTTTTATAATTGCAGTAAATGACGAGTTAATTCAATGTGGACTAATACTAAAATTCCAACTATATTCGAACTAATATCTTTGCTATTTAGCAAACAATAATATGAGAAAATCTAGTTGTTCTTGTTTCCTCTCCACTTAACCGTTTAGTTTAGTTTTTTTTGCAAACATTTCTCAAATCTTGGAAATTAGTAGGGAAAAGTTAACTCGATCTAGATGAGCAGGCACAGAAAATATTCTTTAAATGTGATGATATTTTCAAGGAAAGGTTTGGTGTCTTGTTTTGGCCCCAAAACAAGTGAAAACAGCTATTAATAGGAGCCAGACTGCCGCCATACGACTGTTTCGTTTCAAGCCATCCCTTTTTATTTCTAATGAAATGTTTGTTTAATAGCAGGTAATTTCATTTCAATTACACACAGTGCACTTCCCACACTGCACCGTGTGTGAAAGTATTATTACAATAATTACTTAGGCCTAGTTGTTTTCTTTTGTCATTATTTCAATGACAATTTGTGCATTTGATTAATTTGATTGTGGTTGAGCATTTGATCACATAAATGCCACACTTCCATGAATGACCAGAGTTTGATGGGAGTGGGTGTTTTCACGCACAGTCACATGAATACTTGCAGACTTTGTCACACATTGCAGATAGGCCTTACACTGTATAGCTTTAGCATGTAGCTTTGTCAGTCTCTGTATATGAAAAGCCTTTACCTCCTGGCTGCAGCCCTTTAACTGATGAGGTATCTGTGTATAGTTTTTATTTTTTTCCCTCCTGAAACAAATCGAAAAAGGGATCAAATTCCTGCATATCTTACTTTATAAAAAAAAACAATGCTTCTAGTTTTCACACTTGTTATTTCTACATTATATTGTGTTTATTGCTAAATAAAAGGGCATGAGTTGGTTGTATTTGGAATAGACAGTTCATGCATCTTCTCTCAGATGGGAAAGTGTCTGAAAATTCATGTTAAAAAATATAGCTGTTATTTACTATGTGTAAATGGACTTTAGGTTAAAGTATTGGAGTAAATCAGCTCTCAACATGAGGATTTTAGGGATTAATTCCAGTAAAGAAACACATATAATTTGATGTGGATTAACAGGATTTAAAAGTGTTATGGCAAGGTGAATTAACTTTGCCTCTGTGGATTATCACTTAAAAACTTTTACAACTGAGATGCAATTATATATTACAACTTTCAAACCGTTTTTAAATGTATAATGAAATATTTGATGGTGTTAATGAATACTAGATTACAGTTAAAAACACATTTCTGGCACAATAGATGACTGTTTTTTGGTTGATTTTGGATAGATTTCTTTAAGATATAAACAGTAAAAATGGCTTAAACCTCCAAAACTGTCAGTTTTATAGATCTTCTTCAATTGACTAAGACCAAAAAGTCTAGATAAACCCAAAGAGAAATGACATGCAAAAAGATAAATGTTGGTATCATCAAGAACTCTGATAAGTGAGATGATTAAGCATGAGGGGATGGAACTGCAAACAGTTTTCAATGTTTGTTGTACCAAGTGGAGCCTCGTGTTTACTGCTCCGAGTGAAGATCTCGGAGGGAAGAGGAGGGTGGTGGATTTAAGCCTGCACCCCCTCTAGTCATCCTGCTCTCTTCAAAACCATATAGAATATATCAACATGCCTGTTGCCCCTTAGGAATCATCTTGATCAGTATCATAAATGCATGATGTGCGAGCTAGAGATCGCACCCTGTGAACACCTTGTTTGGTTCTCCATCATTAAACATTGACCTCCACAGTGCAACAACACAAAATAGTGGATGGACAATAAGGAGAAAGTTTGGAAGTTGTAATGTTTTATATTCAGAATGAACTTCATGTGTCTGGCCATATTGGGACAATGATTTTGCTCATCGTTCTTTTTTCTGTTCAGTCGTCGTGGACGGCTTTTTCCTAAATTACTCTATATTATATATATCTCTCTGAAACAGAAAATAATGTACTTGTGTCTGTCTTTCTTATAGTAACTGAGTCCAAATACTGCAGGGGAGGTGTCACTGCGTGGAATCCCAACAATACAGAATGATCTGCCCACTCGGTCCCCTACTGGTAGATGGACCCCCACAACATGACACCTGTGTAGTTGGTATTTGTTTCCTCCAGTTTTGCCCAAATTCAGAGAAGAAAAGGGAATTCATCATGACACAACCTCATATGCATCCATTAAATCAAGTGTCTTATCTGCATTTTTTTTCCAATCTTTGCCCTTTCCTTTGCAGTGAACCATGCTAAGAAGTGACCAAATCAGACCAAATGAATGGAAAATAACTAAATGTGTACTTATTTTATCAAACAAGACATACAATAAATATTTCTATGACGAAAAACGTACAAAGCAGGAGGGAATCTGACGTTTGAGTGTGGAATCTTTATCGAGAAAGACTTCATACTTTGAACCCTGTATTCTTCCAGCCGGTGGATTACCTTGGAACCTTAAGAATTATCTTTGAGTCGCTGTGTGAATGAATGCATAGCTCTGAGGGGCCCCATGCCATGTCAGCAGTGATTATTAACCCTGTTTGAATGAAGTCCCTTCTAACTGGGGCTAAGGTCTGCAGCTAAAAAGAGCCCTCCATTCCTTCAGGTTTTAATTCTGTGATTAGCCAATCAGCTTTTAGAGATATTGTTTGCCCCGACTGTGTCAAATTCCTTAACCTGTATCTTATTCAGGACCATAACCGGTCACATCGATGCAATTTGCAGGGAAATGTGACTCGTAACATTTTCTGATGTAGCACACACGGCCACGTTCAGTCATCTTTTCAGAATGCCATGCATACATTTGGTTAGCTAAAATAAGGACATGTTCTAGTTATGTCATTAGAACTGATACATCACAGTCACATGAAAGTGTTGAGGGATTTAATGTGCACCTGCACTCCAATAATGAATTATGAGCAAAGAACAATGTTTTTGTTCTTACTGTAAATATGCCGATACATTTTCTGAACAGACCACATACATAGTTACAGAATACTGAGTAATATAGTAAAAAAAATTCTGTTTGCGATGTTTGTGTTTGTGTTTTGCATGTTCTGTATGTGATCTTTGTATCTTATGTAATGAAAGACAACTAATAAAAGCTTGGTTATAGTCCTTCTGTGCACATTTTCATTGTTGTAGCCTTAATGAGAGAACTTAACTTTTGAAGAATTATTTGTGATTTCAAAGATCAAATACTTTTAAATTTGTGGGAACATAAACTTGTAATGCACAAGGTCTTCCGTCAATCTCTCCCAGCTGGTTTACCCACCTCAAGCACTAAACTTTTAAGTATAAACTCCCACCTAAATACAACTACAGCTCAACTGCAATTCCATGCACATTAAGTCAGAAAACGCATTACAAACTTTTGTTTGTTTTCATGTATTTGTATTTCCATACAAAAAAACAACAATAAAAAAATGTAACACATGATAATAAAATCCTCTGGAGAAACTCAAATGATGACTTTTTTGACTAAAAGAAAATGAAAAAAACTGACTGAATGTGAGCAGAGAACCAAACCCTGATTTGCTGGTAACTGGTTTTACGTCACAATTTACCTGCTCCATGCCCGTAAGCCCAATTGGTAGAAGGCAACACGAATGTAAAATGTTGTGTCACTATTAACTACTAAAACACAGTTTTCTTTACCCATCATGACAAAGGCCATGGTAACAGTGAACAGTCCAATAAAGCTCATCAACCATCACTTGTTGGGTAAAAAGGTATAATTGCTGCAGAAAAAAAAAAGAGGGAAGCAAGGATGCAAGTCCAAAAGTGAAGCAACAATAACCAACAGTTGCTGAGTTCTCTGCTCACACTCAACATGGATGCACCAAAACGTCTAAAAAAAATTAAGACATCTATTGCATGTAAACACGAACCATCTCAAACTTAAGAGTTGTGTAGATATAGACATGCTTATTCAAAATGTTCCTCTCAGAAACACATTGATGAAATCACACACCATCAATTATTGGAGGGAAGCTGAACGTCCAAAGAAGCAACTTAGTATCGCCCTGCAGAAAGAAAATTAATTTCATGTTAGTCCAGATAAAAAATGTAAAAAAAAAAAACACAATGTATGTAGAGTAAATCAATCTGTTTAAATATGCATACTAATAGCAGTCTGATTTAATGTCTGAACTGAAGATGATACAGTAAGGCAAGCTTTTCTATTGTATGCATTTCTCTTCAAACTTACGTGGGCTGTAGGAACGAGACCGTGAGCGAGACCTGTATCTGTAGTTTGGTGATGGAGAGCGCCTGCGACTGCAAACAGAGAATAGACAAACTTCGTACATTTTCTTTCTCCAACAGCCCAACATTGACTTCTTCCTCACAAATGAATACTCACCTATTCTTGTAGTCATACTCGTCGTATCGGTCATACCCACGGTCATTACCCCGGTCGTAACCCCGGTCGTAGCCACGGTCAGAGCCACGGTCAGAGCCACGCTCATAGCCCCGTTCAGACCCACGCTCATAGCCAGAGTCTCTCCCCCTCCTGCTACTTCCGCCACCGCCACCTCCACCTCCACCTCCCCCACCCCCACCACCACCATTGCTGTTGAAATAAGAAATGCAAGGTCATTATTTCCAGGCATCTTTTGTGTTGTCCTAACCCTAACCCACGATACAACACCATGTCAGAAGAACATCATGTTACATATCACTGTGTTTAAAGAAAAGACACGATTTGATACGAAAAATGATACACGTGAGCTGAGACAACAAAACATTACACCATCCTAGGAAGAATCTATGTGGTGAAAATCTGATTTATCACAATAGGTTAACGAGACAGGATGTACAAAGACTTGATATTTTAGTGTTGGTCTTACTGAGTTGGTCGACCCATGTAGATTCCTGGTGTGGGGGTATGGGCGCGTTTAGTAATGGAGTAATCCACTCTGATGCGCCTCCCGTCCAGCTCCATGCCATTGGCTCGCTCCATTGCCTGGGGAACACGGGTGGTAAAAAGACATTAAGATGTTGTCAGACTAATGTAAGCTTTTAGGTTATAATTATTTTAAGTCACAAATTCCCCATCTACATTAAACACTGTAACCCCCTTGATATGGTTTGCGTGACTGCAAGGTGAGGGAATTTGTGGCAAGGAGGACACCTAGTGGTTAATTTGTGTTATTACACTGGAATATGTTACATCTTTAAATAACCAGATGAATCAAGGTATTTCTAAAAGACAGAAATCAAATATCTGGGACCATTCCAGAATAGATGACTGTGTCTGACTATTATTTAATATAAAAAACAGACAAACATTTCTCATACCTCTTTGGAATCGTTAATTCTCTCGAAGTAAACAAAGGCAAAGCCACGGGAGCGGCCTGTGCGTTGGTCGTACACCACATTGACCCCTGCAAGGGGACCATGGCGGCCGAACACCTCCCTCAGGTCACGCTCTGTGGTGTACAGGCTCAAGCCAAACACACCCAAACATTTGCTGGGGTCAGGATTCGCCTGGAAGGGTCAACAATAACCGTCTGAGATGATGGTGGCTTGCTACAAGTACCCATCACATGGATCAATTCATTGAATAATTAAGGACTTGTATTCATGTATAAACTGCTATGATTTTTACAGTTTATGGAAGAGGTACTACTCCATTGGCAATTTGCCTGTACATTATGACTTCTGGCAAACCACTTAGAAAGTTATTGAGCCGAGTAAGAATCAATGGACATTGTATTCAACAGGGTAACAAAACATTTCTCAGTGGTACAGCTTCAATAACCAATTTGTCTGTCTTGTACTTTCTTTGAAAATCTCTCCCTTAATTCCTGCCTTGGATGATCAAATGGACCTCTTAAAAGCAGCATTGCAAAATAAATATTGATATAACAGCATATACTTATTTATTAATATCAACCCTGAATTAAAACCAAACATCAATGCTTAAGTGTAATATAGTTTTTCAAACATGTTTGAACTTGCCTTTTTCCTTAACAGTTAGAATATAATTGTATCCATTTGCTTGTTAAATGAAAACTGCATTCAGCATCTATATAATGTCGATGAAGTCAGTTGAAATCATCCACATATTATGTAGATGCAATACAATCATGTCATTTTGAATGTCATATATATGTGGCAGATATCAAAATCAACCTATTATGCCAATTTGGTTGCACAAGTTCTGTTTGTTTTCCCTTTTGTTTTATTTAAACCTGCATACCTTGGCAGTACAACACTGGGAGCAGCACTATGCACACAAACATTACATTGCTCTTGCTCAAATTAAGTCAGAAGGTCCAAATACCCTTATGTCACCATCAGCGCCTTGATCCACTGCTTCTTTGGTCAAATCCTGGCTCTGTTGATATTATAGAAAGGAGAGGTTTCACAAAGCAATAACCACAATTGTCTGGAAAAAATACACTTAGTCACAAATAAAATAATTAGAAATCGAGTTGCTTTAGACTTTAAGGCCAGGACACACCAGTCCGACTGCCCGAAAATGGAGTTTGCCGATTCCGGCAGCTCCAGTCTTCCCGTCGCGGCCAAAAAAGTGCAAAGAACACACCAAGCCGACTGCTGACTTTCCGTACGCTCTGCGCTTGCGCGGGACATAATGTCTCCATAACAGCAGGCGGCGCTAATCTGTATTGTGGCCTGAAGAAATATGGAAGCCGGAAATGATGGGTCGGCTCGCTAGACCATAAACATAGATAGAAATATGTATTTATATTTATGGACCATAAAGAGCACCATTTTTAGCAGAGAGTGTCGAGCATGGTGTCGAGCAGTCAACAAGGGTTGATGCATGTGAGTACTCGCTGAACGAAACAAACACATTAAAACAATGGCTAACTGTTGTTAGCTGTTTGTGCTACCCGCCTCACTTCCGGGCTTCACTAGCCCTCCACAAATCAAATTGCTCCAACTGAAAGACTGCCCGCCGCCGATTGACAATCGGCTCAAAAGAAGCCCGACGACATCTACGACGACTGATTTCACGGCACACACCAAACAGATTCGTGTCCCTGCCCCCTCCAGACTCTACGACGGCGATTATCGGGCCGGTGTGTCCGGGCCTTTAAACAAAGTGGTACTCAAGTCGTACATATTTCTATGCAATGTTCAAATCTGTCATCTTTTTGCTTGCTCAAGCTATTTTGCTGTCTGAAATTACAGATTAAAAAAAATAATAACAAAAAAAGGGGGGGGGGGTTTCAGCCTATGATTGCGAAAGCATGTAACATGTACATTCAAATATACAGTATCTCACAAAAGTGAGTACACCCCTAACATTTCTTCAAATATTTCATTATATCTTTCCATGCGACAACACTGAATAAATGACACTTTGATACAATGTCAAGTAGTCAGTGTACAGCTTGTATAACAGTGTAAATTTACTGTCCCCTCAAAATAACTCGACACACAGCCATTAATGTCTAAACTGCTGGCAACAAAAGTGAGTACACCCCTAAGAAAAAATTTCCAAATTGGGCCCAAAGTGTCAATATTTTGTTTTGCCATCATTATTTTCTAGCACTACCTTAACCCTCTTGGGCATGTAGTTCACTAGAGCTTCACAGGTTGCAACTGGAACCCTCTTCTACCCATTCATGACGACATCAAGGAGCTGGTGGATATTAGAGTCCTTGCGCTCCTCCATCTCCCGTTTTAGGATGCCCCAAAGATGCTCAATAGGGTTTAAGACTGGAGACATGCTTGGCCAGTCCATAACCTTTACCCTCAGCTTCTTTAGCAAGCCAGTGGTCGTTCGGAGGGGTGTTTGGGGTCGTTATCATGTTGCAGTACTGCCCTGCGGCCCAGTTTATGAAGGGAGGGGATCATGCTCTGCTTCAGTATGTCACAGTACATGTTAGAATTCAATGAACTGTAGATCCCCAGTGCTGGCAGCACTCATGCAGCCCCAGACCATGACACTCCAACCACCATGCTTGACTCTAGGCAAGACACACTTGTCTTTGTACTCCTCACCTGGTTGCCGCTCCACACTCTTAACACCATCTGAACCAAATAAATGTATTTTGGTCTCATCAGACCACAGGACATGGTTGCAGTAATCCATGTCCGTAGTCTGTTTGTCTTCAGCAAACTTTTTGTGGGGTTTCTTGTGCATCATCTTTAGAATAGGCTTCCTTCTGGGATGACAGCCATGCAGACCAGTATGATGCAGAGTGCGGCGTATGGTCTGAGCACTGACAGGTTGACCCCCCACCCCTTCAAGCCCTTCAGCAATGCTGGCAGCACTCATACGTCTATTTTCCAAAGCCAACCTCTGTGTACGACGCTGACCATGTGCACTCAACCTTCGTAAACTGGGCCGCAGGGTGGTATTGCAACATGATAACGACCCCAAACACACCTCCAAGACGACCAGTGGCTTGCTAAAAAAGCTGAGGGTAAAGGTTATGGCCTGGCCAAGCATGTCTCCAGACCTAAACCCTATTGAGCATCTTTGGGGCATCCTCAAACGGAAGGTGGAGGAGCGCAAGGTCTTTAATATCCACCAGCTCTGTGATGCTGTCATAAATGGGTGGAAGAGGGTTCCAGTTGCAACCTGTGAAGCTCTAGTGAACTACATGCCCAAGAGGGTTAAGGCAGTGCTGGAAAATAATGGTGGCCACACAAAATATTTACACTTTGGGCTCAATTTGTATTTTTTTTCTAAGGGGTGTACTCACTTTTGTTGCCAGCAGTTTAGACATTAATGGCTGTGTGTCGAGTTATTTTGAGGGGACAGTAAATTTACACTGTTATACAAGCTGTACACTGACTACTTTATATTGTATCAAAGTGTCATTTATTCAGTGTTGTCCCATGGAAAGATATAAAGAAAAATGTGAAGAAATGTGAGGGGTGTACTCACTTTTGTGAGATACTGTATATACTTAAATAAGAGAAATGACTTGCAGGTAAGTCTTCCTTCTTTTCCCATAACATGATGTATTCAATCTGTTAACAGGTCATACAGAATATGCAGTGTTCTCACTCATTAAAAAGGTGGAGTCAGCGATTCTGGAGAATGATTGTCATCAAAATCACTTTGTCAAAATCAGTGAATATCTCCTCACGGTCCACTACCTATACGTTCCGTTTGTTGTATTGTAGTAAATCCAATTTTAAAACACAGCCTAAATGGGTATTTTTCTAGCTACATCGGGCCCCCTTTGTTTACACACCAGTTTACAGAGTGTACACTGTGGTTGCGTTCCGAATCGCATACTTTCTTTTTTCTATTCTACATACTACATCCGACGATAAAAATAATCTAGTTAGGATGCAGTAGGCATACTATTGGGACATACTTTAAGGGCCTTTCACACCGCCGCGCGGCAACCGCCTCCTTGCTGGAGGACTCCACCGGTGAGCCCGGCGTTTTTAAAAGCGGCTGCTTCCTCGGCGGCAATGACAGCGAGATGCTTCGGTGATCGTATCGTTGGGATAGCCCGACCAGAAGTCCACCACACTTATTTCTCTCTTTCTCTCTCGTATAACGATGTTATAGTCTCTCTATATGAGCTTTTATGAAGAATAAAAGCACAGAGAGAAAATACAGTTCCGTCTAAAAAATTATTCCCCTAGAAAATCGGCTTCAATCACTGGTTCCACATGTTTGTGTTCAACGTCAAATATATATATCCAATCTTTTTTAAATGACAGACACTTTAACATTGACTTAATACATGGTAGAGCCGTGTTGTTTATGTCTGTATACTCCGTTTGCAACGATGCCTTGTATAACCGACTTGCCGCCGGGCGGCTGCCGCTGAAAGTTTCGCCACGGGGAAAACTGAGCGGTTGGGAAAAATCTGTGCGCGTTCACATGGGCGGCAACCGCTTCCTGGTCAAACCGCCGCGGCTGTACCGCCTCCCATGCCGCCTCCCCTCAGCCGCCCTTCCCTCATTGAAATGAATGGAGGCGGCGCGTTGCCGCGCGGCGGTGGGAAAGGGCCTTTACTCTCTTATTTCGTCATAACATTGCGCCTTGATCTTGCTTTTATATCCGTCGCATCCCTGTTTGTTTTCATATGGAGGCTTCGTTGATGTGACGTCACTTCACGTGCACACTGGATTGTGGGTCAGAATCGCCCAAATAGAATGCAGTTTTCAACACTAACAATCTCGGCCGCATGAAGTAGGACATCCGGGTACTTCTAACTATCCTAAAACTGGCCAAGAATCGGGACATCCTAAATCTTTTTTCTACATACTATATAGTAGAAAGTATGCGATTCGGAACGCAACCTGTGTATCAACACTGGATTTTCTTGCAGCGCAGCGGTAGAAAAGAGTTGTTTAGATGAAAAGTGATTTAGCCAACAAGCATTCTCCAGGATCGCTGACTCTACCCAAGATGTTCAAATAGCCAAACTCTCAAATTCCAAATAATAACTTCAAAATATCAGTATTGACACCATACATGTGTCCTTTCTTACAATACTTTGCATATATTCATATCACACCCACCTTGCTGCCAGTTTGTTGGCGTCGGCTTGAACTAGAGGTGCTTTGGCTCCTCTTGCGTCGGTATTCGGGGCTGTAGGAACGAGAGCGGGACTTCCTGCGGTGGGAATTGGACCGAGAGCGTGAGCGGCTGTATCGACGATTTGACTGCCGCCCAGTACGAGACCTGAAGAGGATGCAGTAGAGGAGGAGAGATAACGAATGTATACAGTACAAGACACACTAGAAAGTGACAGAACAGAAACATCAACCTGTAGTACTACGGCTGGGTAGCGTTTAAAAAATTCTGATATCGATACAGATACCTTGAAGTTGCCAGTTCCTGAATTATCCTTATTTTTCGATAGTAATTTTATGAAATCAGTTTACGATGACACATTGTGGTTAAAAAAAAGTTTTCGTTTCAGCTACTTTTTATTTTTACACAATATATTAATAAATACAACGTTTAACTTTCAGTGCAAAAGGAAAAGGTGCAAGTCGGAATGTAATGCTGCCTTCCAGAAAACTGGGAAGTACTCGTAAATTTGGAGCACATCTATCTATCACGACTTTGGAGGTTGGAAATAGGAAATTACAATAAGACAATTTTTCCCCATTCCGACTTGTCGGGAACTTATGCATACTATGTAAACCATGTTGTCACCTAATGTATTTTTCCTGGATGTCTCGACACAGCCAATCACCACCAATTTTAGATCTTGGCACATCAAAAATGCTGCATGTTTATTGGCTCCCAGACGTTGATAAGATTAGCCCCTTAGGTATTGAAATTTGGTATTGCACAACAATAATTTCAATACTCGATGACATGGTATGGGGGCATTTCGGTCGGACTTCGATACCCAGACCTACCTGTAACTGAACATTTATTTGTTTGCAGGCTATAATAAAATTGCAACAACTTACCTAGATTTTGAGCGAGAGCGTGATCTAGACCCAGAGCGTTTGGAGGCCCTGGTTGGGCTCGGGGAGCCGGATCTGCTCCCCGACTTGACCCGAGGACTCCCATGGTCCGATTTAGATGGGGAGCGTGACCCCTATTGTCAAAACAGCATGTTAACAACTTTCTCTGGGACAAATGTATTTATTTCTTTGTAGAGAAACACATTCAAGCACCGAGTAGTGTAATGTGGTAGAATATGTTGGACAGGTACAGTACACCTGTCTAAAATGCTTATCTACTGTGGAGGAAAGGGTTAGTAATCTTAGAATTTCAATTATTAAATCTTTGGTTTAAAATGTGGCCTATTCTTAATAATAAAAATCATATGTACAAGACAGTTATATTTCCATGTCCACCTGGGCCATTCAAGGGAAAAGAAAAAAACATGCATTTTTCATGTTATATAAAGAAAAGACATTTGTGACACAAGCAGTGTATTTACTTAGCCTAGGGACACATTCATTCTTCCAGATTCTTTACACGCTACTCCCTTCTCTCAGGATTTTCTATTTCTTCTTCGTTCTTCTTTTTTCAGTTTTCTCATTTTCTGATTCCGGGTCAGTTTTTCCTCTCTTCACCCAAACTGAAACCAGTTTTCATTTTTAGCCATTACACCGCAAGCGCTCCTATCTGACACCATTTCTTCCGTGACATTTTCCTCCCTCTCCACTTCTATGTTCTGCTCTGTACAAGTTTTCATTAGCCTTCTGTTCTCTCGGAACATTTTCTTCATCATTCTTGGATAAAACTCTTCAAATCCTTCACGGTCATTAACCTTAATGAAAAAAGAACATTCAATAAAATTAAGGTCAGAGATATGATTGAAGGAGAATATTTATAAAAATAAATAAAAAAGGAACACTGAATACATTAAAATTACATTGTTGCTTAATCAAGTAGGCTAGCAATATTCCAGAAGTAATGTAAATGAGGAAAAAGGTACAACAATGGAAGCTACGTGGTAAAAGGTAAATAGCTTGGATATATTTTGCAGCAATGTTTCAATTTGTTGACTGAGAGCGTGAAAGCAGGGAAGGGAGAGAGAGGCTTCGCGCTCCTCGAACATATGCGAGGTGAGGAAAAACAAATGCACAGGCAGCTAAAGGGGAACAATGGCTGCAGCGATGTACGCACCAAAGGACGCAATACAAAACGTCGCTTGTGGCGTTAATTAATTTCACAAGCGAAGTAACATTAGCCAAAAACGGTGGTTAAGGTAAACATAAAGCTCTTAAATTTAGCGCTAGTCCAACATGTATGCTAGCTGTTGTTAGCTTGTGTTGCATTCGCCTGCAGTGTTCTCTATCGGCAGCCACAAGGAGAAAGAAGAAATGTAGATAGATAGGCTATTTCATATCATTCGAGGTTACTACTTACCCGTCGTTCATAATTTCCATCTTCAACGTCACTCATTGTTCAGTATAGGTAATACAACAGACTGTTCTTTTGTACAGACTTTACTTGGATTTTGCACAATGTTGTGCCCTGGTTACTAGCTACAAGATGGCGCGTGAGGTGGGTGCTATGTTTATGTGCTGCAGAACTTGACGTCATGTCCGGTCTCGTTTAATTTACCCCCGAGTAGGCTATACCTTTCTTTATATGTCCATGGAGTATACTAGGCTACATGTCGTAGGCAAACTTCACAAAGTTCAGCATATTATATCGTATAAAAGTACAACTTCAACACGTATTGTGAAGAATATTGTAGGCTTCATGTTATAGTATGAGTAGAAGTAGAAGATAACATAAAATGTGAATACTCAAGACAAGTACACGTAAGTAGCCTACTGTCAAATTATACTTAGAGTTGATACTTTGTTACTGACATGGTTCCACGCGTAAATTATACCACCAAGTAGGCTATCTCAGGGTTTTGCAGTGAGGTCAGTAAAACGTAATGATTCCAAACTTGTCTTAATACATTTACTTATAAACAATCCTTGATGGAGGATGACCTCTTCGGCTACTACTGGTTCTATCTGGATAGAAGCATATAAAACTGGATTGTTCGACCACATTAAATCTGTAGGAATTAGGTAGGTCATTTTTACAGGTCATTTTTATGGGAGAGAATCCTTTTTTCATTTGTTATTTTATTAGTAAAGCTATCTCACAGCAACCAACCAGCTGAACTTTTTTTCTACTTTAACAGTGTGAAGCTTAGTACATTTATGGCATCACTCAGTATGGACAGTCAAACAGTTTGAAAAGTAAGTCTACTTGCCTTCATATAGAGTTGAGATAATAGTGTATGATCAACATTATGAAGCAATGTTTTCCTCATATATAACTACACCACCCACATTGACTTTATGTCTCATAAAATCCAACAACAGTATTGAATAAAGTATTGCCCATCCATCTTGCCGTGCAAAGTCATCATGTTAATGCATCATGAGGTGCGAGAAAATTAAAGATCTTCTTCTGGGCAGGATCTGGTATTCGTGTAATGTGTTTCTTTATATTATAGCAACCTTACTCAGAAGGATGAGCAGAAAGGCTTGAAGAACAAATATGAAATATCCTTGAAGTCAAAATGAGAAGCCCAGTATTTTGAGAAAATCTCTAGAGTCACAGTGTAACATGAACCCTGAACATATGTAAGCAGTAGGTCAGTCATCTTGACAGAACTACAGGGCTTAAGAATGACCACAAATTACATTCAATCTGTTCAACACCTAAATTATAACTATTGACTTTCATCTGAGACAAAGCACACAGTCTAATGTTTACAGTGGCAAATCATTCGGCATAGACCTCTAATGGTCTTGCCGTGACAGTAAATACACATTAATACTGTCTGAGATGGAGTGCAAATAACATTCTTTGGATTATCTCTCGCAAGTGAGCCTTTTAATAGGCCATCAGACTATATGTGTATGCTAAAAGTAAAGCTTTTAGCAACAGCTCCAGCTAACAACTGAAATGTAGCCATTCCTACATATCTCGACTATTCTATTAAGTTCAGCATTTTGATATGTTAAAGCAGTATTGTAAGATAGTTTACACTGTAGATAGGGAAGCATTTTTATGGTAAAGCGTATGAGAATCTGGTTCAGTTCCAAGAGTTTGCACCTTTGTTTCTGCTAAAACAGTTGCAAAATTCAAATATGGCATACTATTTAAAAAAATAAAATACTAGAATTAAAAACAAATAAAATCAGCAATTCTAATGTAAAAAATCTGCTGGATAGTCTTGGTAAAAAATAAATAAA
Organism: Ammodytes marinus; assembly: GCF_949987685.1. Classification (NCBI taxonomy): domain Eukaryota; kingdom Metazoa; phylum Chordata; class Actinopteri; order Uranoscopiformes; family Ammodytidae; genus Ammodytes; species Ammodytes marinus. The sequence continues at coordinate 18,324,878 of NC_137221.1, forward strand.
TGTCAGCATATGATAGGACTGCGCTTAAAGAAGTCCTTCTGCTTCACTCAGAGAGGCATCACTAATTTGAAGTTTCTGGATGTCCTCACTATTGCTCTTCGGATGGTACATCAGTGATCAATTCTGGAAAAGGTTTGATGTGCTTAAAATAAAAATTAAAAATGCATCTATCAAGACTACGCTCCTTGATGTGGCCGAGGCCTATTATGGCTGTGTGGGTGAAGGCGTAATGTCCCTGGGTGGCTGCCAGGTGTCTCCTGCTTAGAGGATTTCTGTAGGGCAGCGGGAGCTGAGGCGAGGACGCCCCCTGCTGTGTGGGAGGTGTTAGTGGAGGAAGCATTGGCCACCACCTCGATTTTCCCCTCCAGTTTGATGAGCCGCGTCAGAATGTCGTCCAGTAGCACTGCTATTGTCCTCTTCAGATCAGCTGTGCACAAGAGGAAGAAAAGGAAGATACAATTAAATGCTTGAATGGGCTTTGCCTTTTACACAACTATGTAACATGCCTTGGTCATACAGGCAATAAGCAAGTACAGGCAGCCTAGTATTTTCTGACTTCTTCTCAAATGCTTACCATAACCAGCCATGGAGGTGCCCTGCGGCCCACCTGGTTGATTCTGGTTCTCCTCGGTCAGGACCTTGACGTATCGCCGGCTGAGTTCTAGAATCTGCTCGCGTAGCTCGGTGCTGCTCTGATGGCGAGGCTGCTGCACAGTGTAGCGCAGCAGCATGAGTCCCCACACCAGGCCAAATATCAGCAGCAGCGCACTAAGCTTCTGGGACATGTTCCTCCGCAGGAGTGCACCCAGCATAGTACTGGGGGTGGCGGAGAGGAGGGGAGCTGGTCTGTGGCTGAAGGTCTTTACTTGGATGTTGCTGTACCAATAATTTACAATTTGTTGAAACTCTTTCCTGCCGTCCGTATCCACAGCAAGGTCAGAGGTCCAAATCCACTATAAAGCATTCCCAGAGCTGGTTATTCATTCAGTGCCTCACTCAAGTGAAGAATGTGTGCTTGCCATATACCCAGGAAGTTTCTCTACCCACTAAAACATCCTGCGCCTCCTAAAAGGAGGTGAGTAAGTATTGAGAAACAGCAGAGGCCCGGAAGTGGAACCAGAAGGAAGCTGACACCCACAAACACCTGCAGTCACGGGCTTTTGGAAAGGCACTTCGGTTGCAAGATGTCTAAATCCAAATCACCAATGCAGACTGGGTGTTCCGGCAGGGGGTCTGCAGACATTGTTGACTGTGTTGGAGAAGAATACCAAGACAGACAGAAGAAATAAAAAAATACAATTAATAAAAAGAAAAACAACATGAGAGACATTTTCTGTCATCAGCTTTTTCAGATTGATTTAGGAGAGATTCTTTTAAATGATGCTTCCATTTTCATCGAGAAGTCATGAAACTCATTTTACAGTAAAAAGGTTAGTACGTATTTTCTGTAACCCTTCTATGTAAATTAATATTGGGTTAAGAGCCCTGTTGACCATTGTGGTTGTATTCATAAAGATGGTTTGGATATCTGTGTGGATAAATGCACAAAGATTTTACACACACAAACACAACGCCATGTACTGGATGAAAGACAAAATCCAATTTATCATTACTGGCAAGGCCGGGATGGGAAGCTACATCAAAGCAGCTTCCTAGACTATTAAACTATTATCAAAAGACAGGATTTAGGAAAGGGTAAACAATAGCCTACTCATCAACAAGTGTTTTGTTTTCTCTTTAAACCCAGAAACTTGATGAACAGGTTAGATTTCATGGGACCCACTTTGCAGCTCCAAATAGGAGATTCGGCAACAGACGATGGCACAGAAAGCATGCAAATCATTCTCTAATCCCACCTCCACAAAGTCTTTTGACTGACAAATAGGCCTGCAAGTGCACTGTGCAGGGGAATTAGGCGGTCAGTTCTCCGTTTTCACAACTTTGTCACCGCGTTCTTTCTCTGCACTCTCGCTGGGAAAGCGTGAGTGTGTCACTTCTCAATGGAGGTCATGGAGGGGACAGTGGCAGTAGGAATAAATTATGAAAAGAAAGGTAACAGAATCCTTTTAGTGATGCTTCTCAATGTCTATCTACACGCAAACACATACGTCACACACACACACACACACACCAACATGTCCTTCCTATGACCCATGGGCAGCCGCACTACTATATATCAGCAGGCAAGAACTAGGGAGTTAAGAGAACAGCCAGGAAACAAAATCACACAGTAACCGACAAATATGTCAACTTCAACGCATAACAAGAAAGCTCCACAACCACTTTCGGGGAAGCAACATCCTCTGAAAAATTACAATTCATAGAAGCCTAAGACAAAATAAAACCCAATGCATGATTCAGTAGCCTACTTGAACATATTTCAAGCTGGAGTTTCAGCTTTCTGTGGAAGGTATACGGCTATTCTAGGGCCAGGACAAAAACTAAGAAGACTCTAGGATGCCTTGCTGTGCCTTCAATGTCAATCGAATCGACAGATCATATCTTACTTAATAAAAGGGATGACAACAAGAAGAGTTAAGGTATTGAGACCATAGATTGAGACGCTGTCAGTGACCTGTCAGGCCATTCACCAAGCCTGGCCATTGCTCTGTGGAAAGGCTCACCATTTAGTTGAAGGCTTCAGACAAAGAATGTTCCACATGCTCAAATAACGGTTTCAATGTAGTGTGGCTAATGGTGCGTTTTCCAGCGATAAAGCACACAGTATCAGTTAAAATACAAGTAGGTTAATTATTGACCACTAGACAGTTATCGCCAGTGATTTAACAGCTAACCTAACATAACCCTGTCAGCTGAAGTGTAGAGCATAACAAACTGACCTGTCAATAACGGCCTAGAAGAAAACATATAAATTATAAAGAATTGGATACTGTGCTGTGCATGATATGTCATGTGACTGTAACATCGAGACTCCCGCTTCCAACACACAGTCCTTTTAACAAACGGCAGACTGACAACTTAGCAAACATTTGGACGTGGTGAACTTGTGACTCTGCTTAGACACTGTCACGTTACACACAAGAAATCATAAGTGAGATCAATAAACGCCCAGTTGAAAAAGGATGACAAACGGCCCAAGCACTCATTTCGAGCGCGAAGTTTCAAGACTTAAAAAAACTAAATCAATGTTTTAAAATGATTGCTAGCAGCCGCTGGAGGTCAGTTGGAGCGATGTCCAACTCATGAACTCCACACACATTTAATCTGTTAGCTTGTCGTGTTAGTTCGGCAATACTTCGAGGTCGACAAAAACTCAAAATACTATATACAGATCTATAAAACCAACTTATAAACAGTTCATTTACCACCGGTCTGTTGTTTGCGAAGCTTCTTTGAGGTTGAAGCAGGAATTAACGGTTTGCAGAGAAGCAAGGGGCGAGGAGCCTCGGAGCCCCAGCTGCTACCTCTGGCTGACACTGAATGATGCTTGTTGTTTGGCAACCCCCGGGCTGTCGTTACTGTCGCTGGGGGAAAAACCTCTAGCAACACGCTGTCTCCCTTCAATACAATTAGCTGTCTAGCTGCATGTTGAAGTGTCACTCACTCTGGTAGCAATTGCTTCCACCGAGGTCTCGAAAACGACGAGGTCCTTGCAAGCAAAAGTCAGTAGCTAGTATTCCAAGCATGCGATTGTGCTGACTGTCATGGTTCCTCCTGAACGTCCACTGCGTGCGTCAGCACTGTGGCATTGTGGGAAATGTATTCATACTTCTGGTTCGATCGTTTCTCTTAAAGGGACACTGTGTAACATTTTAAGTAATTTATTAGCTAAAATCAATATCCTCATTCATAAATATGTCCTCATTGGTGTAAAATCACCTCTGCCAATAATCTGAATTATCCTCCTGAGCGGAGAATTACAAATATTAATATTACATTTTGTACATTGAGAGGGTAAGTCTTATGGAGGAATCCATGTTTTTGGAATGTCATCAGGTGCATTGTTTAAAATTTAGAATTGCTTTTGTCCTTGAAGGCCACTGTAGCTTCTGTTATTATTAAAAAGGAGTGGGGTTACCCAGGGAGCATTGCATTCTAGAACTTTCTAGAACTTACTTGATGATGTCATATTACACAGTGTCCCTTTAAAACAAGGGGGAAAAAAATGGGGCGGGACCTGATAAGCCTTTGGCTTCTTCCGTCACCCTTCGGACAACACAAAGTAAGATGTATGAAGATATGAAAGAGAAAATTGTGTATTGGTAGAATTGTCCGAAAGAATAATAAATAAATAAATAAATAAATAAATAAATAAATAAATAAATAAATAAATAAATAAATAAATAAATAAATAAATAAATAAATAAATAAATAAGAAATTGTCATATTAATTGTAAATATGTTGTTAAGATACGATCCATTTGCTTTGAATACAACAATAAGAGTTAATATAGCACATAATACGGTGTGTTTTATACATGGACATACAGCTGCTAATGTCTTAGCCATCTTAGCTTAGGCTACTTAGCTACTGAATTGTTCGATGTTGTACTTGTGGCCTACTGAATTTGAAATGCATGCAGAGCTTACTGAACCTAATTTTTTTACAGGCTATTTTTTTCCGGCATACTAGTACGGGTATTGGAACACAAGGTGGGTGTGTGTTGTGTGTGTGTGTGTGTGTGTGTGTGTGTGTGTGTGTATTTTGCACTTCACGTTCACGACCGTTAGAGGGACGTCAACATCCGTTTCCATGGCAACCTCAAAGCTGATGTGGTAAACTAAACAGCTAGTTGTTTGCTGCGCGAGACATAAAGCCCAATTGCATTAGTTTTTAAGTTTGGACAATGGAGAAAATATCCCTCGATAAATCCTCTTTAAAAGCAGTGGACGACTACTGGGAGTACAGAAGGTTTGTCCCATCGTTAGACTGTGTGCTTTCGTGCTTATTCCTTAGAGAGTTTATAAGCATGTGACAACTAGCCTAATACAAAGTACGGAGGAAATGTTGTAGCCTAAATGCTAAAGGGCAATACAATTGCTTCACAATATCCCCACTATTAAAGGCAGGTCAGCTCTTTGTGTAGATATGTTATCAAGTCAACATAAATCTTTACTTTTTATTTTTTGTCTTTGTAAGGATTGTGGGGGATGATGATGGAGGAACACTGTTCTCCCCAGAGCAATATGAGCAGTACAAGAGGAAGGTGCTCCCTCAGCGAATGGAAAATAGGCTGTATGTGAGCTTTGGAGTGCCAGGAGGTATCGACTGCAAACTCATTGGCCCTGAGACACAGTGCTTCTGTGCACATAGGTAGCTAGCTACTCAATAACATACAACATCTTTGCCCCCCCCCCCCCCCCCCCTTCCGACACTTCACCACACACATACACGTACATTTGAGATGTATGCAATGTAATTTTGTCCAGGTACAAGCAACATAGGACCGACTTTGAAGTGGTTCCCTCAGAGCGACCCTTGGCCCTGCCATGCCAGGTTCCAGAATGTCATTGTACTGCCTACCATTATGTTCCCCGGATTGGGCCAAACCCTGTTCGCTGCAGATGTAAACATTTACCTGACGACCACAGTGAAGCTGCTGGCCACTTGTGCAAAAATTGTGAGTCTGAAATGTTAAAAATATTTTAAAGACGTTGTTAACTCTCTCTTACTTTAACTCTTACGTTAACTCTTTCCCTAATAACACATTTTTGTAGGCAGTTCTTGTTCTGGATTCCAGAGCACCTACACCTGTGGGTGCGGCCAGCCCAGCCCTGCTCACCAGACCCTGGTGAGTAGTACAGTCAAACATCAACATTCCTCAGAATAATTAGAACTCAACTAAATCACATTATTTTCTTGGCAGGTTGAGACAAAGCCAGAGAGGGAGGCACGTGGTCGGCCCATAGGCAGGGATGTCCCTTATGCTGCTATGGGGGGGTTGACAGGGTTCACCTCCTTGATGGATGGTTACCTCGCTTTGGAAGCCTGTGGCTCAGGTTAGAACCATACTGTATATGTCACCTTTAGTGAAAATTCAATCTTTGTCTGCAGCAATATCCATTTTACATTAGTGTACAGTATGTGCATGCCTGTGTGCTACAGTATATGTGAAAGGTCAGGGGGACATTCCACGCCCTTACAGTCCGGTTGAACAACATCAGCTCCCAGAAAGAAGGGAGAAAAATAAGAAAATTTAGCTCAAAGTTTTTTAAATTCATGGAGTCCGTGTTTTAGTGATCCATTGTAGAGGTGTATCATTCTGCACATATTGCAAGAAGTTCATTTAAGAGGCATGTGAGGGCAGCAAAGTTGCAGCACAGCATCAGAGTTGAATAAACAAGTCTGCAGAGTCGGGATGTCTTTATGTCCAAATATTAAAAACCACACCTGAACCCCTTAGATTTCATCACTACTGTTGACTGATTGCCCCACAATTAGGTATTTACTTTGCACACGCCATGGTACCGAGTTAAGAGTTTGAAATTTACTGATCAAAGGTCGCACAATCTTTCAAATGCTGTTGAGATAAGATAGGATAAGATATACTTGATTTACTGTAAAAGGGACATTTTTCTTGGGCTCCAAGCCACTGCATCACGAAACACACTTGCCACAATGTACCTCCACATACAGAACATACTGTATACATAAATTACATATGCAGTTATGAATGATAGGTACAAATTCTGATTGTATGTAGCCATCACAACTTTTATTATATAGTTAAGTTATCAGTCAATATATGGTTTTATTCTTTATTAAAAAAACAAGGAATATTTTAGGTTTTCTCATGCTAAAAATGATTGTGTTCATCGTTGACTGCAGATAAATGCATTCTAAAAAAATAAATGCCTTTAGTTTCCACTGATCCTAGTTAAGTTGATGAACAACATCGATCTTAAATCCATTCCTTACTTGTGAGGTACATAACATCCACTGCGCCTATCACATTTGATTTGCATCTGCTGCTGCATCTTATTTTCAGATCAAGACGGAGAAGATGGCTGCCAGCAGAGAGGCTCAGCATTGAAGATCAAAGGAACGTCATCTAAAACATCAAGCTCTACTCACTGTGAGAGGGACACCACGAAATAGTAACAATCCAGTGTTTCTTTTCAGAGACCATCTGTCAAACTCTCCATGAATTATTACACAATTAGCATTTACCAAATAAATCATACATATCTTCTGACCTGTAACCTTTCCTCTTACTTAAAAGGGACATTTTTGTTGTTTCTCAGCTGAAGTCAAGTCTCTTTGTGTTGTGTTGTGGCACTGGTATAATCACTTGTCAGCTAGATGTATTTATTAAATCTCAACTTGCAACTAACAACTTAGCTGGAAATGTATTTGTCCAATCTCAGGTGTGAGTGTAGGGAGCCAATGACAGCATTACTATGATGATCCAGATTTCCAAGTTTCCAAGAATTTTGTTTTCCCTTTTTTTCTTTTAGGATTATAACCTGAACGAATCAAAGTTTGACAAAGCGTAAATACAATTGAATAGATACTTGTGATGAAATAAACATTGAAGTTAACACATGGTTAGGAGATCATATCCGTTTGATTTGTTTCTGGCAAAATGTCATGCTTAAATTCACATCTATCTGTGCAGGAAAATTGAATGTATTATTAAAAAGTAAAAATCTTACAAAAATATTCGATTTCCAGGGTACATTCAGTTACTAGGACATACCCAAGCTTAGTTTGACACGCCATCATCTCTAATATGAAATTCCTCAAAGTCATATGTGATACTCAATGTCATCAAGGATGCAAACAGCTCACTTTTGTGATGGCCAAAGCGTTCACTTGTGTGATTCATGTCGGAGACAAAAAAATATATACCAGAACATGTGATATGTTTTGAATGTCAAGAAAGTTTTGAAAAATACAGGAGAATAAATATTGTGGCTCCATCCAGAATGCCAGATGGCCTCACTGCATTATATTCCATTATAACCTTTTTCACCAGGAACCTGAATAGACATTTCCACCATAAATTGATGCAGAAAAGGCACAGATTGGTGGATAAAAATCCACTAGAATGCAGGAAATTAAGTGTTTGACACTCAAAAATTTCTGGGGGAGCACCCACATACACCACCCACCCACTTATAATTTCTCTCCGAAAATTATGAAACGAAACCTAGCCTATATCCCTGCCCTGTATGTACGCAGGTGATATACCTAGTAGTGCTGTCAAACGATTAAAATATTTAATCGCGATTAATCGCATTAATGTCATAGTTAACTCGCGATTAATCACGATTAATCACATTTTTATCTATTCTAGCCTAAATGTCCCTTGATTTCTTTTTGTCCCATTATTTTTTATAATTGTAATGCTCTTATCACACCCATTCTCTACACCCTTGTAATTCAGTGTATTTCTTCTAAAATATCAAAATTTGCAATTCAGTGCAAATAGCCCACAATGTAGATCTCCCCCCCTCCTCCCACCCCTAACAGCACACACAAACATAATTGGAACTTCTTTTTTTATTTAAAAACCAAACCATAAAACAACATAGGCTATATAAAACAAATGAGTATTTAGGCTAAATTAAACTGGTTGTTGTAGGCCTAAATGTTTTGGGAGTTCTTCATCCTACTAGTCTTTGCGGTGAAAACAATAGACGTTACAATAAACGTATGTTGCGTCGACGCGCGTGCCCAACGAGTCGCTGGTATGTACTCACTTTTTTGACCCCTCACCTGTTTGCATCCCTGTGTCATAACCAACCCATATTTACTTTTATCTATTGCAGCTTTTTAGAAAACTGACACATTTTTATAACATAAACTGGTCAGTTCACGAATCTTAGGTTTGGAATGCTTGATGTTGTCATATTGTAAAAAAGCTGCCTACTCCACATGTCACCAAATTATATAACAGCAGGACCATGAAGCTACGTGTTCAGTGATGATCGCGGTTTTAAATGTGCAGATAGATGTACTGTCTTTGATTGATTAATCCCATTCCTCACGGCAGATCAGTACTGATGACAGCTGATTTAATCCACTCGGTGAATAGAGATTGCAGCAGGCTGCGTTTTCCTCCCTTGGCGGCCCACTTTCCGACATCTTTGACAGAGAAATTAAATTAACAGGAATCTAAATGAGGATTCACTCCCACTCAAATGTTTCCACTGCGAGGATGGCAAGTCAAACTGGATCAGCATCTACACTGGTGCTGGCCAGTGCGTCTGAAGTCACCTGTGTTGTAATGTAAGCATTACCTGAGGGAACTTGGTGTGTGTGTGTGTGGTTGTATGTGTGTGTGTTAGTGAGCTGAACAGGTGGTCTCCAGGGAAAGGAACTGGATTACGTATGAAGGATGGCATGGATGCACCTGGGTCTCTGCGGTCGAGTGCTGATGAAGAATCGAGTGGAAGGGATCCCATCTGAAAGCTGACACTTCAGATTCAGTTAGTATCTACGATGACCATTGTTATCAGGTTGCCACAAGACAAAGTATGTACACACAGCCATACACACACACACACACACACACACACACACACCTTACAACCACGTTTCCCCTTCTCAGAAAAGCTTTGTTGACTGCTAGAATCCAGCCTTCATAAAAACAAAACTCTACTCATGGACGTTTTTACCCTCAAAAAAGAAAACCCCAATTAACTGAAAAAGGCAAAGGCCTTGCACATTAGTTTGGCACAATTACAATTTAGGTTAATTGCCTCGCCATAGCAACCCCATTTAGGTGGCTACAGGTAATTTACTTTGGACATAGTGGTTGAATGGGGGGAATGGCTACTACACTTTCCTTATCCCCATGGACACCACGCCAAGCTTGACTGGCAGATGCGACCATAAATCAGGAGAAGAGCACAGAAGATTAAATTGGCAATTACCGCTCAAAGAAACGCATAATTACCCAAGTGATGGTTAGGGTGAGCGCACACTGACTTAAACTGGAAACGAAGAACACGCTCCCCTAATTTCCCCACAGACAGGGAGGGGAGTAACATAAACTCAGTGGCACAGAGAGACACAACAGACTGACAAGTGACAAGGAAATCACTTGAAAAGTTGGGAGTGCATGAAAACCACAGCTTGAAACAGAATTTTCCAGAGTGCAGAAGAGAAGGATAAGAAGCTACTTCAATGACAGTGCGGTACTGTATAGAATACTGTAAAGCTCTTTTTTTCAGCTTGCAACTTAACTGTTTTGGTTCCACTCACATCGACTCTCATCTGTATTGTATTCTGAAGCTTAGCTTATTAGCTGTTAGTTAGGGAGCGCTGTGCAGCATGCAGCAGCTAAACAGCCAGATATTTCCCTCAGGAGTTGATTGAGAACTAAAACACAGCTAAAAGAGAATGGATATTGGACTTAAAAAACACCAGGAAGACGCAAACACTAATGTTAGTCTGTCTGCTGATTGTTTAAGTTGGCAACTGCTTGCTAGCATGTTCGCCATATGAACTCTTTAAGGGGATGTTGCACAGCAACTTACCGCTGCCCCAAAAGCCAAAAAACAGGTCAAATTATTGTTCGTAGGGCTCTTACTGAGGGTTGACAGACATTAAAGGGTTAATGTCTACAGTCAACAACAGCTTTCTGTTGTAGCCAAAGTTTGGAACAGCTTTTCATAAAGAAATCTGATTCTTATATTTACACAGATTTTCACAGTTTCAGTCTATTGAATTTCTTCCAAATGTTTTTGATCAGAACAATCAGCCTGTTTTTCTACTTAGGGTACATCTTGTTTGAGCAAAATAGCTTGTTCTGTCTTTGAGAAGAATCAACAACTGAGTGTGTGTGTGTGTGTGTGTGTGTGTGTGTGTGTGTGTGTGTGTGTGTGCGCGTGCGTGTGTGTCTTGCCTCTCCTTTGTGGTAGATACAGTGGGAAATTGACAGCGCAGTCCACAGAGGCTCCTCTTTCGATCCCCCTCCTGGGCATCGTTAAAAGTGGATTTAGTTTTTTTACAAAGCACAGTGATAACGAGCTGAGAGGGATGTCGTAAAGCTGGGTTAAATGAATTGTAATGTTTGAGCAATTATACATGAATATATAGGCTATGTTATTTTAAAATCACAAAGAAATAGTAAAGATACACGTTTTTACTTCCTTGCAAAGAGTACGTGAATATTGATAGCACCGTCATTTCAACCAGCAGCTGGTTAGCTTTAGATAAGCATAACAACTGTAAACAGTGAAGCAGCTAGCCTGGGTCTGTGCAAAGGCCATAAAAACAACGACCTAAACATCTCGACTCATGTAGTTGCGTTTTAGCATCACTTCGATCCGTTCATCCTTCCGTTGACCTTGTAAGCATTCACACTGCCTCTGTGCTATGCTAAGCTAACTGGCTGCTAGCTGTAGACTTACCTTAAACAGACAGATCTGAGTTTGTTTTTGGTCTTATTAATTAATTCACCGCACGGAAGTGAAAAAAAATATCCCCAAACTATTCCTTTTAAACACTTAAATTAATTGAAACGATGAGTAACTTCTTCCATGTGAGAGTGTCCTTTTATGTGGAACTGCTTGTGCTCCCAAAAACAAAAAGCATTATGCAACCTTTTACCAGCTACATGAATAATAACATTAACTTTGGAGATCTCTTTAATTGCAGAATAAGTGTTTGGACACACTTAATGGCTGATTGACAGTCATGGGGAAAATGAACGCAGCACACTGACGCGTCCTAATGCATTAGCTGGACTGCGTAAATCATACATTTCCGCTCCATTATCAGCTCTTTCATCGGGGAAGCCTAGATCTAGGAAGGTGTTGAACATGCTGGTAATTCATTTAACCTGCCTGTGCCAATGGTTACTTTTTCGGCCCTATGCTAAATGGCTTAAAAGTGCTTTCCAAAATGTATTCAGCAGACAAATTAAAATGTTAAACCACAGCAGTGACATTATTTGGGCAGAGTGACTTCTCTCATCATTTGTCCTGCATGTCTTGTATGTTAGAATATTTTTTTATTTGTATGTATGGCATATTGTAGATTAAAACTGGCATATGTATTCAGATTGTATAGACTTATACATAGTAATCAGTTAGTGTTTACAAGAAATATTCTCAAGTTTTTATATTTATTCCATGATAAATGCAAAAAAAAAAGAATGTTCAAGAAATATCAATCATTTAATATTAAAACCTTTTAAAAATTAAAAATATATTGAAGGTGGATAAAGAGCACTTGTAACCCTACTGATATACAACACTTAAATAAGCATGATTAGCATTTGAATTTATGTTTATTAATATAGGTATATTTAATGTCTTTGAGGTTCAACAAACACGCAGACGACATGACTTTACTATGACCCATTGAGACTTCTGTGGGCTCGCATACGTCACGACAGTTGTACAACTAAAGTTTGGTGCCCTTTGACGTGGTCACAGCTTTCATTTACTTCCCTGACTCCAAGGTTCAGGACTCCGACCTGCACACCTGAGCCGAAACCAACCTGTCAAAGCTCGGAGGCTTGACCTTCTGTTCATCCGTCAATCAGAGGGCATTATATGATGTTTCTCTTGACGTGGCGTTTCCGCTGCTTTCACACCAGGAGCAGATGTGGCAGACGCACACACAAACACAAGCACAAGGAACGTCAAGAGAATCGGCAGAGGTAGTTATATTGAACATGTTACATGGTTCGATAATTGCTTGAGATGGCTGTCAATGTCTGGTTATGTAAAAAAAAAAGCTAATAATTGTAAAGGCATATATGCACATTACATGTATTCAGTGATAACATCTAAAATGAGTCTTTGATTTGATTTAACACCAATGAAAAATAGCTTTCAGTAAAAAAAAATTGGGAATCGCATAGTTTCGTTTTATTTAATTCTTCAATATAAACCTTACATCAGGACCCCTTTACACAAATTACCTTCAGTTTGAAGCCGCCGCCCACGTAGACAAACATGGGGTTTTCGTTGCTCTATCTAAGTAATAGTAGTGCTCATGCTTACCAGAAATAACAGATTGTCATTACAGGACAATAGTGTCGCCAAAAGCAGTAATTTAGATGTCAGACTTGTGAGACTTTGCCTTTTCTCATTTGCTCTCCCAGTCCCATTTTTTGCACGTGACTGCCGAAGAGGGAAGATTTCAGGCAGCCTTGCTTGTAACTATTTCCTTTACAGTCTTGCATGTAAATTTGAAAAGTGTGATTCACGGCGGCGGAAAATTACGAGCCTTTTCATCTTAACAAATCTTTTCAAACTTATTGTCCAAACCAGGAGACTGATGAGAGGAGGGAGGAAACAAATTTGCATTTAAACACCTTGCTCGCTGAAGGACTCGCTCTGTGCAGACATGGTTTCTGATAATGACGATCCAACCTCCCAAGAGATTTGGTCATACTGCGTTTACCCAAAGGTGCCACATACAGCGTAGCAAACTATCATTGTTGCATTAATTGCAGGTATTTTGATCTGTCTAATTGCCATAAACAACCGGGACTTGTATTGGAGATGATTGGTAGCTGTCTTTTCTAATAGCACTGATATTGTTAGTGCCAATACTGATCAAAATGAATGACCATATTTCTCCTGAACGGCCACGGAGGCTGTCACTTTGCCATTTGTCCATCCTTGAGCTTGGTTAACGACAGCCTGTTCCTCTTGTGTGCCGCAAAGAAAAATCAGGGGATTTCTACCAAAATCTGACCTCGTTGTCTGAGTCACTTTAATTATTGAACATGCAGTAAATGTTTAATGAATAGAAGACGAGTTGAGACTGATACCACCCCAAGCACAGACTAATCCACTGTTTGTGCAATGAGAACTTCGATAAAGCTGCAAACAAGCAACGGAGGTCTAAGAGAAAACATCTCCAACTCTATGGTCTCTAGTTTATTTTGCTGTTTACATTTTGTTCATATTTTGAATTTGCTTTTAACACGTGATAAGATGGTAAGACTGGCATTATACGGTACGATACGATATGATACAATATACTTTATTGCCCCCTTAGAGAAATTTGTCTTGGACTCAAAATTGTTCCGATTGTCATCAAATATTGTTTACATTATCAACAATCCATTAGCCCATCTCTAATTAATTTCTGGCTTCTCTTTGGCACTCAAGCCCATTTGTTCCTAGTGAATCTCTAAAAATATTTCACAAACATACAGTATAAACCAGGAGTATGTCAGATAGACTCATCATAATAAATGAGGCTCATCTTAATGATAATGAACACAGAGGAACGGCATATCTAATTCATTTGTTTTTAATGGTTTTCGGACAACATTGGTTTTAGTATTTTACTTTTTCTTCTTCTTTTGGTAAGACAGTGAGAAATGTATTGAGTATTACCAGCCTTGTCTTTTAACCCACCGTGAACCACTGAGGGCTCATTATGTGAAATGCATCGTAGAGGATGTTAAACTGTATGTTCACAATAATTTGTATCACAATGAATGTTGTGAATCACTGATACATGCATGTAGAAGTAACAGTGGCATGAAGAGTATTGTTTCTGTGTTCATGATTTGTTTTTAATTTCCTAAAGTTAACTATCTACTAAGCTTCTTTTTCTGACGGCTCTTTGCTGGTCTAGTGGCAGAGGTGCACGCTGTTTAAAAAGCTCAAATGCATCCCCGAAGACCTTTCAGCTTGTCTTGTCCTAATCCACTTTGTGACAGGCATCTCCGGTTTACAATTCATCCACTGTGTTAACACTTTGTTCCACCTGAGGTTAAAACTCAAGAGCCAGCTAGGGATTCGAGATTATACTGAAATTAATGTCACTTTGGTGGAACCCTTTTGAGTCATTGGTGCATTATTTCGCTGGAAGAATTAGGGAAAGGGGTCTGCAACTTTCAACTAGAGGAGCCCAAGAAAACATGCTGCACTGTTTACACCAGACATGATAGGTGTTTGGATTTCTATTGTATATGACAGATTAGCCTATGCCCCTATCATCCACACTCCTTACGTTCTAGCCATTTAGCGAAGTGGTTGGCAACGTAGGTCGGTCGGATGGTCCATCACTTTGCTCCAGACTAGAAATATCTCAACACCAATTGGATGCGATTCAAACATGTACAACATTCATATTCCCCAGAGGATGAATTGTATGACTTGGGTGACTTTTCCTTTAATTTAGGCGCCACCAGCAGGTATGCATTTTCTATCTATTCTCCAACACGTATATAAATATAGTATCTCAACATCACCCTATGAGTGGCACAACATTCTGTACAGACAGACGTCAATGGTTCCCAGAAGATGCACTTTAATTACCTTGGTGGTTCACTGACTTTTCCTTCACCACCATTAGATTACCATTTGTGGATTTGGGTGAAATGATATGCAATGGAATTTGGTACGAAAAATCATGTTGCCCATAAGATGAATTGTAGTAACTTCTGTGATCATTGTTATCTAATGCCATCCGCAGGTCAAGAATTGTATTTGTCTATTTAAAACGCACAATGCAGTCCTGATAAATGAAGGACATTCCTAACAGATGTACTTTGCGTTTAGCCCCAATAAGCAACACTGGTGAAAATGGTAAACAGTATGCCATGCCTGCTTAACATCAGCAATAAGCAGCCTTTAGCTCAATACACCCATGTGCCTAAACACAGCCTCCAAAAGCTGATAGCATGACTTATGACTTTTAGTCATTGTTCTTAGCTGAAAACCCAACATGGCTTCTTACTTTAGTTTGGCTGCTTCAATAGCCGATGAGTTGTGCATTCACAGGATACAAATGTAGTCTCACCTGTGTCTTACACAGTGGAGCTAATGCTTCCATTCCTAACGATGGGACTTACTTTACCAATACTCATCCGTATGCTTAAGCAAACACTGACTGACCTCTCAACTTTGTCCATGTGCTTTATACATCTGCTTCATTCATGTCAGACACTTGCTCATTCACACGTAGGCCCAAGCTATTTGCTTAAAAAAGGTGTTTTTATTGAAGTGAGTGATTGAGAATGCGTATCCCCTGAAGAGGACTAGAAGTTCTAATTCCTGCCTGTGATCATCCCGATTCGCTCATGACTTTGTGCTGCGCGTTCTCTCGCTTGTGCCTCGTTCCTCGTCTCCCCTTTGGCATCCTGTTCCACACAAAAGGCCCTTAACACGTCCTCCGCACAACTTAAAGAAAGCTGCAATGCTGAATAATAGTGATTTTCAGAGATTATATGGCTGCGAGCTGGCACACAAAAGGATTATGAATGGGAGGTAAATGAAGCTCTTGGTGATACAGATTCATTTGAAGTGCTATTTGGGTTTTCTTATTAAGTGGGTTTCTTGTAAATTGGGCTCTTATTTGACTGACGTGTCTCAATGTTCACATTTGGGCCTTTTGTTCACATTGAGTGTCCCCGGTCTCTCTTTCCATCTGACGGAGTGAACTGCTAAATGAAATCAGTGGACTGATTCAGTCAAACAGCGTGTCAAAAAAAGGGGGGCTCGTGCACACGGGAGTCTGTTTGAGATGGGTTTTTTTTTTGTTCCAGATCAGCAGATGTGTCAATGCAGGAGCTTCTTAAGATTTATTTTGATGTTCGCCCACAGTGTGCCATTCTTTTTGTGGTTTCGCATAGGATTAATTATCTCATTTATGCAGATGAATCACCACTTGAATGTGAAATAATGTATCGCCTTCTTCTTAAAGGAGACACATTATGCTATTTTCTTGGGTTCAAATGTGTATTTCTGATGTCGGTAGAAAAGGTTTTCATTGTTTATTGTTAAAATGCATGCACCTGCTGATTAACTGTACCTGCCTACATGGGTGTTGGCACTGGCTGGCACGGATTCATCCATTCAGCTCTGGTGTGCTTGGATGCTGGTGGTAATGTGAGGATGAGCTAACATTGCAGCTTGCTTTTATTCTCTGTTGCTTAGCTTAGCAAGTCTGTGGCTCAGCTGTGGTTACCTATGAGGGTGTGTTGATATGCCAATGAACTGCGGAGTCTATGGCGTCTCATTTGGCGCTTTCCCGTGGGAGCGTAATAGCCTATGTTAATGAGCTTTGAATTGTGACACCACTTTTCGAAGCTTTTTGGAATAGTGTGTCAAATTTACAAATGTTTTCACATAAGCAGCGCAGAAGAAACTGACTGATTTGTCTTGTACACACCCCTGTATTTCAGACAGACTATAACGTTTGTTAGATTTCTAACACAGTAACTTATAATATCTCCAAAGGTATAGTGTGCATCAGTTGCTCAACAGTTAACGTATCAAAAGTTCTACAATGTTAACTTATCACTGTAATATCCATATACCATATAGGCCTATGGACACTTATGATTTTGTTTGGTTAAAATAAATGTAATGGCAGCATCTTTAAAAAAAGAACTACTTGATCCTTAATCCCTCTTGGTCTCGGTGGGAACAAGGCTTTTTAACTAAATGTATTTTTATTTCACATCTTTAAAATCAATGGAAACAGTTTTTTTTAACACGCTAATGACAGCATCACCATTGACGTCCACGTGAAGAAAGGCAGGGACTCGTTCTAAACGGCACAGCTCTGACGCGTTTTTGGAGCGCGTCTGGGGCACACATAGTATAAAACCCAGAGCGCACCAAGCACCCAGAAGAGACGCCTCAAGACAACGCGCAAATCTGACCTTCCAGGAAATGTAAGTACATTGATCAGCTATTTGATTCACCAAAACCTTGACATACGATTATGAAACTTATTTAAAGTCTTTTTACCTGACTTTGAATGATTGTCTGGTGGTTATGTTGCTTCAAAAGTCCTGTTGTCTGGAAATCTAGCACTAATACATTATGTTTGCATGTTTTCTTTTTTGGTTTTCTTTTCTTCTTTTTATTTTTTTATTCCGACCAACAACAATATCCCTTAAGCAATGGCTACAAGGCTAAACAACAGTAATCAGTCTTAGTTCAATAAATGGTATCAATTCATTGAAAGCACAGCTGGACTGTGATGTAACTGGGACTTACAGTTTTGACTGTTCCCGGTCAGATGCATCCTAACTTGGTGAGCTGGCTGGGGACTCTGGGGTTCCTGCTGTGGGCGCTGCTCTGCCTCGGCGCCCTGGCGGAGGGATACCCGGTGAAACCGGAGAACCCCGGGGACGACGCCCCGGCGGAGGATCTGGCCAAGTACTACTCAGCCCTGAGACACTACATCAACCTCATCACAAGACAGAGGTAGGCGGACTAATTACACCTCTCTGCAAGAATAGGATAGAACAGAGCGCGTATATTAGCAGAGCAGGAGCTCACTTGATTTTAGGATAACATTGAAAGGAGAACTTGGCAATACGTTTTCCCCTGAGATGATGTAAGCTATTTTTCCTTAAGTTTGCAGCTTTTGATTTTTTTTTTTATTATTATTTATTGTATTCTATTTTGTCCTAATTGTGCAAACGTTTGACCACTGAGCACACTAAATGACTACTATAAGACATTTAAGTTCAAATGTGCGTTAGCGGTGTATCTTGTTCTATTTTAATACATATATCAAAAACCCAGCAATAATGTGCCAGCTCCAAGTTCTGCCAAGTAGGAATGGATTTTAATTGGCAAGTTGTTTATCATAATAGTTGGAAGGAATGTTTCTCTTTCTCTCTCTCTCTCTCACACACACACACACACACACACACACCAATAAAACATAATAAAAACTATAATACTAGACCTAATAAAACATATTATTATTATAACTATTATTATAATTATAATCATTTTATTTAAATAATAAAATATTTTTACTCTGCTATCATCCAGCTAGACAACAACAGTCTTTGTAGGAGCTTTACTCAACAATTAGGCATTTTCTTTAACGGCCGCAAACCAGATGTTGACATAAATCAAAAAAAGAAACACCACAGAGAGCTTTTCCATAAATCCACCAAAGGTTTTGTTGGCTTCAGTCCCTCACACATTACAAAGCAGGAACACACAGCTGTCCATTTACCAAATATAAAACCTGCCACAGCCAACATGCCGTTTCAAACCACCTGCAGCTTTCAGCTTTGCCCTGAATGTCAGTGGTTTGGATGCCGCTGCAGGCGCTGTGCCACCCGGGGGGGCTGCAAACACACCGCCACGGCTTATCATCTGAGGCACAGAGAAGGAAATATGAACACCTGCTTTGCGAATCCTGTGTCTCTTCTCTGTATTCAGAGTTGACTCGGCTCATAATTGGGTGTATGACATGAACACATGTAATGGGGTCCAGTTATTTACTCCAGCCAAGGTCACCCTTTTGTATTTTTTACATTTGACAACCAAAAAAGTCTAAACTGGTGCTGAAACCATTTTATATGTCCCTTCAGCTTCATCTATATGCCTTTTTGTCCCCCTCCCCGCTTTCTGTGTGTCAGGTATGGAAAAAGGTCCAGTCCTGAGATTCTGGACACACTGGTCTCAGAGTTGCTGTTGAAGGAAAGCACAGACACGCGTCCACAGTCCAGGTGTGTGTGTGTGTGTGTGTAAACTGTGAGTGTTTAGAGCTATTAGTCGCTGTAACCCTCACAGGAAGCTGACCCTGACCCCCCTCTCTCTCTATTCCATCAGATATGACCCGTCATTGTGGTGATGCTGCCATCAGTCTAGGCCCCAACCTCCGCCACCGACAGTCTGACCTCTACTCATCTGTCGCTCCATCCCTAACCCCCTGACACCAAATGACCTCCCTGCCTCTGCACCTCTGCAGCTCTGAGCCGCCGTGTATAGTCAAACCCGGTCCTCCTTACCCATCAGCTATATACAGTCACAGCTGCTTACAGTATGTGCCAGAAGGTTGTAAATAGTGTATTCAGAGTTTTCATCTGTGAAACATAAAAGTTAAGTGGGGGAGGGCATGTTGATTGTACTGTATAATTGTGCCATTAAAGATTAGTTGTTTGAAGAAATGTGTTTTTCTTTGCATTTGTTTGATGGGGAAAATGTCAGAGTAAGAGTCAGATTTGAGACATTTGATTTCAAACAAACTGCTGTAAGGGTGTAATTTCACTAGGGTGTTGTAATAGGCCTATCTCTCTCACAACATAGGCTACCTGAGCAGATTTAAAGGGAGGGAATTAAGAACATTTTGAAATGTAGCAATGGCTGGTGTGTACCCTTCTGTAAATAAGGTAGGCTACTCTATGATATGTATTATTCAATATAGGTCACCCAGTTGTCAGATTAGATAATACAGAATGAGAATGCTCTCAGCATGAAAATATCTATTGTATTATTATTATTATTATTATTATTATTATTATTATTATTATTATTATTATTATTATTATTATTATTATTATTATATTTTTTGTTACTTTTACTTTTGTCTGCTGACACATAGCCTATCTCAGACACTGTTGCTTGATTTCTTTCCTCATGTGAGGATCACGTTTGGACTTGCTGTGCCACACTTTGCCTCTAAGCAGAAATCCGTGACTGTGGTGGCTAATGCAGCTCTATGGCACTGGAGAATGGAGCAATTGCAATTAAACTAGGCCACACGCATAAATGACCGAGTTAAACTGTATAGGATATATTGCCAGAAAACATCAGTCAATTTCAAGTTATTAATTATGCAGCAAACTGCGCCCTCTGGTGGCCACTGGGAGAAAAAGCCTATCTACGCCTAGGCTTCCTAAATTAAATGATGGGGAAAATGGCCTTTCCAGGAGCATGACTGCAATTATACGAGCTGTTAGCCCGCCGCCACCTGACATATACTCAGCCCACGTTGCACAAATCAAGCAGCTAAGAGGCACTGCAGACAAAAGGTCTGCAATGGAAATTAGATAAACCCGAACGAAGGACCAAAGAAACATGCACAAGTAGACCTAGTGAGTTATCGGTATTCAGTTGGTGACATCAAAACATAAGTTTGAAAAAATTAACCATGACTAAAACAGTAGTCTAACACCTGCCTATAAGCAGGCTAGAGTGGGTGAAAGTAGATGGAAATAATTGCGAACACTACGGTGAGGGATTTATAAAACAATTTACCCTGTGGGACCCAGCTATTGACCCCAAAAGTACCAATTAATTAGGCTAATTAAATGTGAAATTTAATTCCATTAATTGATGTTGCGCGATTGCTATACCTTGGCTAACAAGCTCTTGTTCTAGCATGAGTTGCACCTTATCAATAGGCTACATTAGCCTACTTCAATAGGCCTACTGATATATTACCGAGAAATCAAACAGACTTATAGGCTACTAGAGTGAATTTTGAGAAGACACTTTTTAACCTTAAATCTCATTGTAGGCTAATTTGCATACTTTTGGACTTAAGCTACTAATAGCTCTAGGGTAGCAGGCTATTTGTTGTCAAAACTGAATATTCGACCTTTAGCTGTAGGCTATGATGGTTGCAAAGAAGGCATTATTGATCTTCATTGAGTATGAAAGTAGCAACTAGTGCACTAGTCCTAGCCTATCTTTTAATGCCCGCCTACTTTTATTTTCAGAGCCAATGGCGCTTTGACATTATGCTAAAGTGTATTTATCTGAATGGACTATAAACTGCAAATTGGCGAGACTAGCGAGAAAATACTAGGCAAGGATTTATTCACTTCGAGGGTTGTACCTCAGCTGCCAATGGTCACTGGCGCGTGACGTCACGAGAGAAGGCGGGGTTTGTCTATTTGATTGGCGTCGTGTTCTCTGGTAG
The DNA here is from genome assembly GCF_949987685.1 of Ammodytes marinus. NCBI lineage: Eukaryota > Metazoa > Chordata > Actinopteri > Uranoscopiformes > Ammodytidae > Ammodytes > Ammodytes marinus. The sequence continues at coordinate 18,346,452 of NC_137221.1, forward strand.
TCTGCTGCGGGACCAGGACAGACAGCTGAGGGGGGCCTGAATGTCCAACCGGGACGGTCGGTGGAATACCGCGAACTCGCAAGCACTATTCACAGGTAAGTCTCGGCTCTTGATGATATTTGTGATGCGGAGATTTTGAATCAACTCCTCTCCCTGGCATTGAAACGGGAGACAAAGACACATGCCGTGTTTGAGGTGCAGCAGAGTTTGACAGAAGGGGAGGTTTGTCCCCTACAGAGCCCGCTCCACCGTGAGGACTAGCTTTATTCAGACAGATATCAATTTGCGATGGGCGTCTGTAGCCAGGTCGAACGCGTCCTTTCCCCCTTTTCCCGAAGAGGCTACACGAGGAATGATAGGGCAGATGGGTTGTAAGCGTAAGAGTGCGCACGCCACAATGGCTCGGATGGGTAACAAAAAATGGCCGCACGTGTGGCGAGATCAGTGTAAATGTACAGTGGTAGGTCAGCCAAAACAGCGCAAGCGTTTGGCACGGATGTGGCGCGCATGGTTCAAGCGCATGGATCTGTATGGCGCACGGATGTGGCCATGCGTTGGAACCGTGGTTTCGATCCGTGGTTGGGAAGAAAGGAGGGAAGAGCTGCAGGTTATACTCTATCGCTGACAGGATGGGGAGGCAGGAACGTGCCACCGTCCAGTAATGATAGACTGCTACATCTGCCAGCAAAGGGTGCTGGGCATGAGAAAATACATGTGTTTTACTATAAAGTCATACAAAGTAATCTGCTCCAGGTGCAAAATGTTCTCTTATTTTCTTTTCTTTGAAGCAAAAAGTTTTCAACAAATATCAGCAAAGATGTATTTGCATTGAGCTCATGCTGAATCAAAACGGACAAGGGAAGCGGAGTCTTGGCACAGGCTGGCAGACCGGAGGCGCAGCCAGACGCTCCTATTGATTTTTATTTTCTGTCCTCCACTGAGGTATGAGTGCACCATTTAGCAATAATGCACCAACACGATGTCAAGCCCACTTTATGTGAGCACTTAATTGAAACATAAATCCACTTACATATGGCAACACACTGTGCAGCTCTGAATGGGTCTTGGGACTTGCTTGCTCACTGGAGCACAGGGTCACTCACTTGGCAAGGTTTATAAGCTGTTTAGTCTGGGGCACGTGATGGGGGAAGCCCGTGCACATACGCAACATACTTGGGGATCCTTCCTGGGAGGGGCCATATAGACCACCACAGAGGGTCAGCATGGATCCGGTTGCATATAAACCAGAGTTGATGGGTCTTTCTCCCTTCCTTTCAATCTCATAAGAAGCCCTAATCAGATTTGTTGAATCTAATAGGAGGAACAAAAGAAGGAAGGGTAAGAGACAGAGACAGTGTAGTGCATTAGAGTAAAGCTGCGGTCTCTGGGCAGGCATGTCCAGTAGGTCTTTTGAGTCAGGATCCAGGAATGACCTTCATTGTTCTGCTGAAGTAGGACTAAGGCCGATAGTCAGTCTTCACAGCCTTCCTACGCATATTCCTTCCTGCCGGCAGGGCGGACTAGGACATGTATTTCAAGTTAAGCACGCGCTGTGTATACGTGAATTGTCAGTGAGTCAGTCATTCATGAAACACCAAATCCAACGCTCAGAAGCTTCTACTTTTCCATTATTGATACACAGCTATGGGAGATGTGGTGCAGAGCTGAAATAAGGAAGGGCTAGAGCAATAGAGAGATGGAGAAACAAGCGCACAAACACACACACGTCACACACACACATACACACACACACACACACACACACACACACCCACACACACACACACACACTGGAATGACTCAAACCTCCCGGCTATGAACAACAGTATCACAGGGCTGTCATCTTTTACATACCTACAATTAACCCTCCCTTCCCCAGGCTGCACCTCCCTCCAGTTCACACATAACTTATGCTATAACAGCTTTCATGAGTTAATTGCACCTCTGTACAGACAGTACACTACTGAGAGACTAACCTATACAGAGATAAACATGCTTTTGGAGGGAACCTTGCCTAAGAATAGCCACAAGGCAAATGTCTTTTTGTTTTTGCTCTAGCCTACAGTGCAGATTCATCACATTTCACCCATCACTGAGGCCTTAAAGGGCAAACCACTGCAGATAAACAATACAATTATCCATGACAGTTTGGTTTTTACACAAAAGCAAAGCCCTTTGTATTTCATCAACCAAATAAGGACAGAAATGTTGAACAAGGAACCCTCTTATGAGACTCCACTCACTGATTTAAGTATGGGAAAGGTGACAAAATAAGCATGCTTGTGAGATAACCAGCATTTCTGCTCCTGAAACTTCATCTGCAATGGTCCTATTCAGGATCATAATGTAAATAGACCAGCACAACGTCTCATTGATTTCTTCTGGAGTTGCTCCAGCTAGTTTAAATACCACAGTGTAGCCCTGGGGAGGAGATGTACTGTATGTCTTTTTAATGTCTTGCCAATTTAAAAAAAAAATATGACGAGATGAACTGTGAAAGGGGCAAACCCGCTGGGTAAGCTAATTTAGGAGTTATTTATTTTCCTTACCGCTTCTCTCTTCCGGCGCGTTTTCAGCATCCAACATCAAACAACATCAGTTTTCTCATTTTCAAACTTTGCAGTCACAAGAAGCGCTGTTGCATCACTTCACCCTCCCTCCCCCCCCCCATCCTATCCCCCACCCCGCATTTTCCTTATTACTAATTATCAGAAACAGGAGGCTGGGAATGAAGAGACTCTGAGAAGAAGCAGGCCCGGCCATGTGGCGGGTTAGATTATGTCACAGAGTGCTTGTTATCACTGCACATTCGATGCAGAAGGCTTTTGGCGAGCTGTGGGCGGCCGTGTAAATGATATCACCAAGCTGTGTGGCAAAGCACATATATCCCACCAACTGGATCCATGGGAGAATATGAGGTCATCTTTGGTGATGAGGGGAAATCTTTCTGTTAAAGGTGGAGTCAGCGATTCCGACAAATATTCGTTGTGAAAATCACTTTTTGTCAAAATCAGTGAATATCTCATGATCTGCTACCTGTCCGTACTTTGAGTGTGAGCTGAAAAAAAGACCCCCATCTGTGTTCATACACAGCCTAGGCTCTGTAAACGGGTATGTCAACCAAGGATATATAAACAAAGCAGGCCCACTGTAGCTAGCAACATGCCAGTTTACAGAGCATAGGCTGTGCATTACACTGGATTTCTATTTAGTGCACATAGTATGGACAGGTAGTGGATCACAAGGAGATATTCGCTTAATTTGACTCAAAGTGAACAGGCGTTTTCAAGAATGGCTGACTCCGCTTTTTAAACTGTGTTTATCTACATTGCCAGTGGCAGGTGAAGAGGTGACATGCATGAATCAGCAGAAAGATTTGAGCTGATTCCATCGACTTTCCACAGACTGCAGCATCAGCAGCAAGCGATAAAAAAACATGTTTGGTTACTGTCAATATTCGCCAGATATTGATCTGCTAAGATGGCCATCTTGGGGGTAGCAGTTGTAATCCTCTTATTGAGCGGCTGTGTTAACACATGGAGTGACCTACATAGGGTTTCTCTGGAGGCAGAGGGTGATGGGTGCGAGGCACGAGACGACAGGCTTGGCTCTGGGTGGTTGGTTGTATGAGCTACAAACACATGATGTCCACAAATACACACTGCTGTGTCCTTGTGCCCCAGCCTCAAGCACTCACTATCCTACTGGTGTACAGTGGTAGTGCTGCTGCAGCTCAGGGCTCCAAAGAGTTCGCTAATTGCTCTTTGCCAACCCTGGGGTCAGCCAGTGACGTGACATCTGGACAGAGTTCACCGGCCTCTTTTGTGATTCTCAAGTGACTGAAAAGAATTGAAAGTGACAACTGCCCATAGCGAAAAAATAACGTTTTTGTCAGACACAGAATAGAGGTGAAAAGAATATATGGACATGGACTGCATGGTTTCTTCAGGATGGATGCCACTCTGTCAGTGAATTTGTTTTTCACAGTTGGAGGGATATAGCATCGTGCTCCAATTGGAGACTATCATTTCGCAAAATGCACTCGTTGAGATGCCTAGTATTAGTCGGAGGTAGAGTGAGAGTTTGTGATAGATGATGTTTTTTTTTCCCGCATTTATTTATTGGATTTTTCATTTCAAGGACAACAAGAACAAACACAAGGAAAAACTGTCTCTGAGTTCAAATGAAATCAAAATACATCATAAAAAAATAAAATAATGAAAAATAACAATAATTAAAAAAAGGCTTTCAATCAAAAATGTGTAGAAATATACATGGAAAATCAAAAAACAAGCATCGACTAAATAAAGTTAGAAACACAAATAAACAGTTAAAAGAAAGTATAAAAATAAATAAAAAGAGGGGGGAGGGGTTGCTAGATGTTTTGGACAAAAACAAACCTCTGATCCCTCCATAATCCCCCTTCCGTGTGCTGTCCATCATCTAAGTGCTTGGCAACCAGAGGGCTTTGTTGACTCGCACTTATACCCACCAGCCAATTGCATCCAGGGATGGCAAGTGACCACTTCCTGGGATTTTTCCTTCTGTCCCAATCACAGGATAGAGGAGCGGACAGTAATGGTGACGAAAGGACACCAGGGGAGTCCCTAGTACGATGCATGCTCAGAGTTCAAAATCAATGATAGAAGAATCGACCTGGTTGGTTAAAAAAAAAGATAATTGCATGTTGTGACCCAGTTCCCAGTCCCTGAATTGACCTGACGAATAAGGGCAGACTCAAACTCTCCACATCTAGTCTATGCCAAACAAATTCTCAGAAAGCATTCAAAGGCATTCAGAAACGGCAAGATTTTCATTTAGTGCAACTATCAAGAGATAAACCACAGTTACCCTGGAGCTTCTAGAGACAGTGAAATGGATCACAAAAGGTTTTTGTATCAGACTACCCCTCCCACCAAAACCTTTTTCTCATCCGTGCTGCTCCTCTTCACATCCATCCAGGACCTGATAAGCTTTTTCTCACTGCTCCATCTAATCATCAAGGATTCTCCTCTTTTTCCTCTCCTTGGTCACTCAGTACATTCCTTTAAAATCAAATTGTGACCCTTCCCAAATTATTTCTGCCTCAAATGTGCCCCTCCCCTCCCTGTTCGGACCTTCGATTGACCCGGCTCCTGCTCCCTGGTGTGAAGAGCTTGGCCAGGAACTGCTGTGGTGGCATTGCCTCTATTAACATTCTTCCAAGGGATATCTTTCACTTCCAATGAGCGTGCCGGGCTTGATTGTAATCTGTGTTGTGTAATGAATCGACCCCTTCCTCTCTCTTCCTGTCACACAATAAAGGAGCAATTAGCTCAAGCGTGATGAGTGAAAAGACCCAGTAGTACAGCAAAAAGGAATAATAGCGAACCCGTAAAGTTTGTGGACTGCGTTGTAATCACCTTGTAAATATTTTGGCACATACGAAATTGTTTCCAGTGAAGACTGGGTTTGTATGAACCAGACTAGAGAGAGGAGCTTAAGGCCAAAAGTTAAGTGGACAGTGTGACCTGAGATGGGGGAGTTTGTCCAGGAGAGAGAATACAAAATATATAATGTTCCGAATTTTATGACATCTGGCAAATGTTTTTACACACTCATTTGCAAGTGAGTGAGCGGGTAGAACCTGTGATTTTTATAGTTCAATCGTTCCAGCCACAGCACTATCCTTCCATGCCTCTGGCAAAGAGAAAATGAAGCATGATAGAATGATAATCTATTGTTTTGTGGGTGATTTCAGGCATAATTTGTAATCACACCAACTAGTTTTTTTTTTGCCGGCATCTCACAATGGCTATTCAGAGCAGCATGAATGAGTTTAGCGCTGCCAGACATTGCAGGTCTCTTTAAGTATTTGGCATTGTGTACAGCATCTGCTTTTTGATATTGCCAGCAAGGACAACAATGAAGTTATCTCTTTGATAAGCCAGTATCAGACAGCTAATAATATTAATCCTTCAATACACAGGTCTAGTTCTACATGATGACACACATATAGAAGATGGCTTTGGATGTGTTTTTAGTATGCAAGTGAAAGTGAGAGGAGAGTCTTTATGGGAATGATTTCATACTGCTTTGTCATTACTTTCCGAGGATAGGGGCCATTTACTAGGCTGGCAGAACTGTGCGCCTGATGATGCAGGCGTCCTTGAATAGCTGAAGAATATGAATTGTCTTGGATGACTAAAGATCGCTCCGAGCGAACAACGTCCTTAGAGTGCAGACAAGACTCTTTATCTTTGACATAGACAGATGAAGCAGAAGGGGAGTAGTCCTAGGTCATCTAGTTGCATGTGAGCCTCACATGCAACCAGATGACTACAATGAGCACGAGTACATATCTGAAGTGTGTGTGTGAGGAAAGAGGACCACTGGCGTGCTGAAACGCCAGCTGGACTGAATGTCGAGGACAAGTCTCAAACATTCAAACGTGTGTCTTTCCTCTCTGTCTCTCCCTCTCTAGGTCTTCACAGTTGACTGATGAGTGGCCAATAGGACTGGGGTTGGACTACACCGACTGGCACAGGTAAACACAACTTCCTCCCCGCCTTTTTCCTCAGTAGGAACATGCTGGACACGCTAGTGGAAATGTTTTCTTACATCATAACACGATATTGTGGGTGTGGTGGGAGGCCTGCCAGTCTTTGAAGAAAGGTTGTGCTGGTCACTGTTCTTAAAAAAAAAACTTGCTCTCATTGAAGTACGGAAACAGCTGGGTTTTCCATGTGTGCTTACATTTCCTAGTGGATTACACGTTTGATAATACTTTTGCTTATTACTCGACGGACGGACTAGTATGCTTATATTTACTTACTTGCCTAAAAGAAAGCACAGTTATAACATAATTGGCCATTGTTGGTTACTATTATATTTATCTTAGTGAAGGTGAATGTATCATTTTTATCTTTAAATGTATCAACATGCTGATAACTATTCCACTCTATCAGATGTACAGCATTCTGACTAATACAGCCTCCTCTTACCACAGGGCTCTTTACCTACATATATTGGCTTTTTGATGAATAATCAAACAATTTGTGTGTGTGTGGGTGCGCACATGCGCGTGTTCAACAAACTGGACTGCATTGAGTTCGGTGGGCCATTCATCTTAATTTTTCTACTGACAAAAATATATTTTAACACTGTATGTCCAAAGGGAACAATCTTGCGCTTCCACCGTTAAATCACAGGCAATTTTCAGCATGCCACCGCTTTGTGTACATCAGCGGACCATTGGTATAACCAGGTGGCGTATGGCACCGTTTAACACGTAGAGATGTTTTGAATGCTGCTCGTGGTGAGAGAAGGATAGAGAGAGATTCTGTAATCCCGTACGTTCGTGGCCGGATTAAAATCCCATGTCCCAGGTTGGGGGAGGGGTGAAGGGAGGGGCAGGGCAGGGCAGGGCAGATTAAAGCCCGCAGATCTGCTTCCTGCACAGCTGTGGGACAGGCTTGATGGATGCTGAAAGGGGAGGAGCCTGTTTTAGATGACTGTGATACTGGCTGCCTCTATAGCCTTTACTCTGCATGCTGACAGCCTTGAAATATGAACAGATACGAGAAAGAAAACCAAAAGATATCTGATTAACTTTTGCATTTGGGTTGTGTAATGTTATACTGTAGCTAGAACTCTCATGTTTTCAGTGGCATCTTGATTTTGAGCTATACTGGCGGCACAGGGATGCCAGTGTTGGTCTTTGCGGAGCAGAAGATTTGATATTTGATAAACAGTATACGATATTCATGTTCCGCACCGGATGAATTGGAGAAAATCAAGGGTTTCTTGGACTTTTCATCCGTCACCATCCTCAGGCCAATTTTTAGTTTCTCCACTATTTTGCTTTAGGATCAAATTCCCACTGAACTTAACAGTCAGACAGTCCAATCAGCTTCTGCTGTACTACACAGTGAACTGAGATGGTTATATTTGCATGCACTGAGAGGAGAATATTTATTTAAAAAAATCATTGCACCAAGTAGCTTGCTCAACAGTATTTAAGCTCGGGTGCAGGGCAGTTTAACTAGCAGCCCCCCCCCCCCCCCCCAAAAAAAACTGCATAATCCACTCAGCACTTAAAGTCTACTGATTTAGAGATAAGTAAGGAGGTGAGGGCACATTGATTTAAGGAGAAAGGGGGGAAAAAGGAGAGAGAGAAAAAGGTCCCATTAGGCTGACACAAGCTGCTTTAGGGAGGTGGACGACCGCTGAGGGAATACGTACAAGCACAATCTGCTCACGCTGAGAGTTTCTCAACATCGCTGCTGCGGGGCCTCCAAACATTGAGCAGGGGTGAATGAGAGAAAGATGGAGGGGAAAGGATAGGAATGCAGGGTCAGGCCCCCTTCAGTAACACTTATGTAAGATTTCTTACATAATGACACCTTCAAGCTGTGTGTGTGTGTGTGTACGTGTGTGTGTGAGTGTACGTCTCTGTCTAGACATGTGGGGCAACTCACTTTGGTTGGGGTTTGGGAAACGAGAGGACGGGTACTCAAGCTAGCCCTCAACAGCAGGAGGGATTGCGGGATTACGTGTGTGTGTGTTATCAAAGGGGGGGGGGGGGGGAGTGTTGGTTAGGAAGGGTAGGTATTAAAGCCAGAGTGGAGAGAAGGGATGGACAAGCATTGAACGCATGTCCACATCTGTGTGTGCAATCCAGATTTTCACCTCCTCTCTGTCTCTTCTCATGCCTGTCCTTTTAAACTTATCTTCACTTATCAGCCTCTCCACTATTTCCCATTTCCCTGCTCTCCACTCCTCTATCCCTCCTCTCTTAATATCCCCTGATCCTAATTCCACTCTATTGTCGCTCTTTCTGTCTCTCATACTCTGTCCGCAACCCCCCCTACCTATCTCTCTCTTTCTCCACTCCACTCCTCTCTACTCTACACTCTGTCTCTCTGTGTTTTTGGGAGTTTAGCGGGTCACCAGTGCCAGACAAGACGATTGGAGGACAGAAGACATAGTTGCAGAACTACTGGTGGTTGAACTAGTGGTTAGCCGTAGCATACTTGTGGCTGCAGGGAGGAAGAAGGAGGGCTTGGCGATGGTCACAGCTATGGAGGATGCCTGTCCCAATGGGGTACGGGAAGAGGAGGAGGAGGTGGAGAGGACGCCCCCGGGACAGCCTGCTGTGGAGGGGCCCCCGGCCGTGCAGTCCACCCAGGGACCAGATACTTCTGGAGGTGAGGAAAGGGTAGTCTTTTGATTTTTAAATTGTTATTCGAGACAGAGGGATTGATGGGATGGGTTTTGTCAAATAAAAAGATGAATCTGAAGTGAGAGTTGTTTGTCGGGTAACTCTTACAAAGTGACATGGTTGTCAGGTTTTCTAGTTATCTTTAAATGAAGGTGATCTGACCATCATTAAGAGCACTGGTTCCCACCCTTAATTGTCTGATGTAGGCTATCCCCACAGCCCCGTCAGATGAACAAACCTAAGCATCAACCAAAGTGTTAATTTAAAACAATAATATTTTCAAATAATTCTTAATGTTACGGTTGGCTCATTCAGGTTTTCATTTGTAGCCTACATTTGTTGTTTTAGCTCAACATTCATAGCATTTATCCATGACTTTCAAATACTTTAAGCTTACTATTAAAACCTGTCGACTAAGTTGGCCTATCTGTTACTTTTATTTATTTAAACTGGTGTTAAACTAACAATTAATTTAGTTACTTACCTTATCAACAATCTTGGTTAACTGTTAGCTAAAAAGTGTTGGCTAACAGTTAACCAAGATTGTTAATGTTAAATGGATAATAAGGTAAGCAACTAAAATAATGGATGGCTAAAAGGTTTTAGCTAGCTATTGTAACTGTTTATCCATTCCTTTTTTCTAGCTATGTAGAGTTTATTCATTACTTTTTTCAATCCTAGCTGTTTTATACCATGTATGCATTACTTTCAGTCAACCATTTATCTATTAAATAACTATTTGGAATGTTTTTCTATTACTTTTAGCTTAGGCCTACTGTTTCGACTCCTTTGCTTATCAGCTAGTTTTTCACACACTCTCTATTGCAACAGGTAGCGTAGTGTCCAGGTTTTACTGCTGGCTCAATATATAGCTTTTTATTCCAACGAAAATGTAATTTGTATTTTATAATATTTTATTTTATTTTACAATATTGCCCCGTACATCCTAGCAACTTCTGGTGGGACTCACTGCTTGCTGTGAGAGTTGCCCATTTCACCTGGCGGTAGTTCAGTTGATAACCTGTAGGCTACCTGAAAAAGATGCATTGTTATACTTGTGTCCATCTTGGGAGCTCAAACAACAATGATAACCCCTCAATAGATGTTGCCATGTCTGTTCTCCTGGGATTTGTGTTTCATTCCTTGAGAAACAGAGTAAGGAATTATTAAGCAGGGACTCATTGTCTGTGTGTGTGCATTGGCATTCACCGCACACACACAGTGCTGCTAGGTCTACATGGACAGAGGCGATGGTTAGACAAACCAGAGTGCCACAGAGGGAGGAATTAAGAACAAGTTAACCGGATGATTCATTATGTGGATGAATGAACCTCCTTGAAAACCAACACTCCACTTTAACCGTCCATTGCTGCAATCTCTTAGCGTTTTACAACTTCTTCAGTCCAGGCCTATGGTCACGGCTTAGCATGAGGCTTGTATAGTAGGTAGGTGGTTGTATCTCCATGCCATATTTCATGGGGATTATATAGACTTTAGTTAGGAGGCTTAAGTCCATCTCCAATCTCTCACTGGATAGAAAAACATCTTGGGCAAGCTTGTTAGGATGAGTAATGTACAAGTACACGTAGCAAAGTGGGCTGAGCAAACATTCCAGTGGTCGAAGACACAGTGACACACTGAGCTGACCTAAAGTTTAAAGGTCAACATGGAGAGAACAGAAATTGGGCTGTTTGGGTGGATCGAGCTTTGTGTGTTTGTGTCAGCGTATTTCTGAGGTTTCGTAGTCTGATGTGTTCAAGTGTATTTAGGTCAGTTTAAACGCTCTTTCTTTCTTTGACAAAACAGGACAGCCTTACACGTTTTAGGAGCCCCTGTTGATTTCAGGAGGTCGAACCATGATTAATTGTAGGTGTGAGTGTAGTGCAATCAAGGTGGTGGTTTAATGCTTCCTTATGTGTTGGCACTCGGTAGTGTGTGTGTGGATGTGTTAACAACAATCTTAAGTGTGCCTAATATACAGTATATAGGGTTGAGTTTTGAATTGAATTGAGTTTTAGATTGTTATTGTCATATAGTGAATCTATTGCTTTATGGACATACAGGTTTTAATAGTCTGTAGTGCATTTTTGAACCTCCCTTCCCTATTTATTTGTCCTTCTTTAATAGGATCATAAATATTTAAGGTTTTTCCTTTGCATGGAGCCTGATGTTTATGCAGCCTGTCTGTGGTCTTTGGTTATCAAACCACAGTGAGGCCTCCACCCCGTTGTGAGATGAAAAGTATTTTCACTATTATTTCTCTCTTCCTTCTTAATCATGCGGATATGTGACTTTTTGTATATAAGATGCATGAATAATAAATGATAATTGAACTACTACTCCCGGGCTCTAGTTTGACTGATGGGAACATATTTGTGTTGCAAAGCAGAAAAAGTAGTATTTGAAACGAGACTCTCAGCGAAAATACAGAAACACTTTTGTTTTTAGATGAAAAATACCAGCCAACCCTTACAAAAGAAGCAAGTGTTTCATATTTTCACTTGAGAGACGTGTTGATCATACATTTCACATGTAAAATATGGGAAAACTACATTAATGTGAATTTAATGTGAACACTCTGCAACAGTGCACACCGCAGCAATATTTCGTCATTTGCATTTTCAAAGGCAGCAATTAAGTGTGACTTGTACGACTTGACTCTATGACAGAAAAGTGAGTCAAGGTTAAAGATAACAGGTAAGTAGAGCAAAACAGAGAAATCATAGACTGAATCCACTGTTATGAAGTGATGACTGAACATTTTTGCTACCCACAAAAGTGTATAATGACAGATAAATACACACTCACACACACGTTCTCAGGACTTAAAGTGTCTTAACTAAGCTTACATGCGCTTTGAGACCCTGGCATTGGAGCTTTGGCTGGCTGATACCTACTACACACCTCTCTCTCTTCCTCTCTCTGTTTGTGTGCCCAGAACAAAATACTCAACAGGGTTTATTTGTTAAGACTCTATCTAACAACTGAGAAACTGTGAAATCCTAGAGTTTTTCATCCCTCAGCATAATATACAAATGGTATGTAGTAGTTGGAACTTTAGTTTATATTTTCTGGTTCCCCAACTGTTATGCAGAACTCTGTATTAAGACAGTGAATGGCCTGCAAACATGCCTGATTATATCTAAATGATGTGTCTTTTAAAGGTGGAGTCAGTGATTCTGGCGCAGGCTTGTTGACACATCACTTTGTGTCAAAATCAGCGAGTATCTCCTGCTTTATCTGTAGGTACTGGGTGTGCGCTGGGGGATAAAAAATCCAGTGTTATTACACCGCGTAAACTCTGTAAACCGGTATGTAAACAAAGGGTATGTAAACAAAGGAGCCCACCGTAACATGCTTTTTTTAGCGCACACAAAGTATAGACAAGTAGCGGATCATGAAGAGATATTCACTGATTTTGACAAAAAAAAATCGGAATCGCTAACTCCACCTTTTTAATTGGAAGCATTTTGGCCCACTTTTGCAATAACTGCAACGTGAAAATAAGAGGCTGGTACTAACATTCAGTGTGTCCTGCTCTAAATCTCACATGCTGATCCTTCAACCCTGCTGTGTGCATGTTTTTACTTTCAATGACTTTCACGCCTGGCTAACTCTTCTTATCTCTCTCTCTCTCTCTCTGTCTGTCTATGTCTGCATCTTTGTCTCTCGCCCCTATCCGTCCAGCCATGCAGCAGGTGTTGGAAAACTCGAATGAGCCTCCCACCTCCTCGGGTGCCAAAGACATTGACCTGCTCTTCCTGCGTGGCATCATGGAAAGTCCCAATGTACGCTCCCCGGCTACGGTAGCACACACATACACACGCACGGCACGCACTCTCACTCTCACTCGTGCTTTGCTTGCTGCTGTGGTTGAGGTCCTGAAGTATTGGTAAGGCTTGGACTAACACACAGTGCAACTGCACACAGAGGAATTGTACAAATGCAGACATACGGTCAGCAATTCAGCTTTAAAAAAAATCTGACAGTGCATGTAGTTCAACGCCCCCTGCATATAAGCTATTTGCTCCACCACACAACACTGCTTCACTGATGTCTAGTGTGCAGTTAAGCTGTAGGTGAACAGGGTAATTTTTTAAAAACTTATAGATATCATCATACGACTTTGCCAGTTGATTACTTACATTAATACAACTATTTTTGGTATTACAATTTTGTACAGACTTTTTTGAATAAATATGATCATTTGGGAATATCTCTTTTAAAAAAAAATCTAGATGTTGGATGAAGCCAGAGATGTCATTTTCTGCCATCCAATCGCCTCACACAGCTGGACCTGTAGAGGTGACAGATGACTGTACACATAAACAAATACTCCTTTTAACTTTGAACATTGTGTCGTGATGCAGACAGCTTGCTTCTAATATCATGTCAGCAATCACTTTTACACAGCGAGAGTCACTTTTCATGCATTCATCCGCACAATCCAATTAAATATTAACGTAACACACAGAGTCATAAGGGAGCACCTATTCAGATCCCATCAGCTTCTCTCTGTCTGCCCCCCCCCCCCCCCCCCCAGGCCCATGAACATCTGGAGGAAGTCAAGCTGGAGGCAGTGCAGGACAACAACATGGAGCTGGTGACTGAGATCCTGGGCGACATCAGCGGACTCGATGTTAAAGACGACAGCGCGGCAGAACTGTCCCGGATCCTCAAAGAGCCCCACTTCCAGGTGAGCGAAACAAACACTCCTCTTGTATACACACACACACATGAAAAGGTTAAAACAGACATGGTTTCTGCCTTGGCGTCACTGTGGGACACATTAATCGAGTGGAAAAATGTTAGTTGGTTAAAATAGATTAAACTATTTAAGTGTCTCGGCCACACAAAGAGTCTACTTGAAAACTTGAGTATTGTGTCAACTGGTATTTAATTGGCCAACTCTCATCTACACTCCAATTTGGGGAAAGAGTGTTCAGTCCGAACAGACACGGATGTGATCGGCCTGCATGATGTCTAATGTAGGCTGATCTTGATTTTTTTTTGTTTTGTTTTTACTATCTTTTACAATGTAATTTCTAATGTCTAATCATGATGTATTTTATGCCCCTGTAAAGCACTTTGAATGGCCTTGTGTCTGAATTGTGCTATATAAATACACTTGCCTTGCCTTGCCTAATGTATCTTTCTACACCACTGATTGTCTTTATAAATAGGGGTATTCAGCACAGCAGAATTGCTTTTCAAATGATGAAGCAAAATCAATTGTGTACACATGAATACTGTAATTTGTCTCTGTATGCACATGTAATCGAGAGATAAGTCTTTATCAACATGTCTCTCTTGAGAATGAGTCCCTGTTTCTCTATAAGATTAACTTTATAAATGAGGGTTATATTTTTTCAATAAAAAATGCATAGTTATCATACGCACAGTGTATGAACAGTGAGCATTAAACTCGTACGTAATGTTGAAATGTTTTGACTGTAGTTACAGTAGCGTAGAGATGGTGTTTTTGGATCCCATTCTCATGCATCAGTAGAATATTAACCTTTATCCGTGCACCTACCAGGGGCTTTACACAGACTAGACCAATAGGAGTTAGACTTCTGAGCCCGGCAAAGCCTCTGCACCAATCAGGGCCCTTTGTGCTGTAAGCTGAAAGGATAAGACCCTTTTGACCTACTGAGAGAGAGAGAGAGAGACACACAGGCAGGGAGAGAGGCAAGCTGGGACGAGAAGAGAGAGAGAGGGAGAGAGGGAAACTAATATTACATCATATATTTACTATGTGTTTACAAAGTTGTTTTCTTTCATCAATTTGTCTAATCGTTGGAAAGATATTTTTTATTTAGTGCTGCTCGCATCTCACAAAAATAGGCGTGGATCAGAGTCAAGGCAACCAAAGAATTAACTGCTTATATTTTGCTGGTAATCCATATTTGGGATTTGAAACATTAGATGATTAGTTTTTTTTAGGTACATCCTGGACTTCCTAGTACAGTGTTTAATTGGGTGTTAACTTTTCAGTTTTCTCATGTTGGAAGACGACTGGAGTTGACATCTCTCTGTAATAGCCACCTCTCCCTCCTTCTCACTTTGTCCTCCCTCTCTTGTCTTTCAGTCCCTTTTGGAGGCACACGACATGGTTGCCTCTAAGTGCTACGAAGTCCCGCCCCCGACTGAGATGACCAATGACGCGGCGGTGAACAGCGCTCTGATGCAGGCCGACGCCGTGCGCATGATCGGCATCCGAAAGAAGGCCGGAGAGCCGCTGGTGAGCAGAGAAAGACGTGTGTGTGTGTGTGTGTGTGTGTGTGTGTGTGTGTGTGCGCGTGTGCGTGTGTGTGTGTGTTTCTCGAGGGGGATGGTTGAGTACACACACACACAACCAAGTGAATCATTCATTGTGTGAGTAGATGTCAGAAGAACAGGAAGATTGTGGGTGAAGGGCAGTGAAAGAGAGTTGCGTGTGCACCTGCTGCTACAAACAAACAAACGTCTCTCCCCTTACTCTTAGGGAGTGACTTTTCGCGTGGAGAAAGAAGACCTGGTCATTGCGAGAATCCTGCACGGCGGTATGATTGACAGGCAGGGTCTGCTACACGTGGGCGACATCATCAAGGAAGTGAACGGGAAAGATGTGGGCAACAACCCCACCGAGCTTCAGGAGATGCTCAAGGACTGCAGTGGCGGGATCACGCTGAAAATACTCCCCAGCTATCGGGACGCTCCCGCACCTCCGCAGGTAAAACACACTGCACCACACTATGCCATATGGGGCAGATGTTGGGCAGATGTTGCACTCTGGGCTGGTTGATCTATCTACCGAGGCCCTCCCACAATGCCCTGCGCACAAATGTGAACCCTGGGAGCCCTATTAATAACACTCCACGTGCTATCTAGGTCACACTAGCTGTTTCTGTCTCTTTGCACACACTCCAAACACACACACACACACACACACACACACACACACACACTCACACACTCGCACACACTCGCTTCCTGTAATCCCCATGCTCCCGCTAAAATGGGATGTACATTCATTTATGATATGTATAGATATTTTCCCTCAAGCGTGAAGCATAAATTATTCGACCAGTTCTGGCTCCCGCGTAATAATAAAACAAACAAAGAGAAAACCTGGAGACATTTTTTTGCATCCTGAACAAATAATACATAAACTTGCTCAGAAATGCCTATTGGGATTAAATGGAAAAGAACAGCAGTAAAAACTGAATGAGACATTATGCAAAATGACATCCTGCTCTGTGGCTCATGGCGCGCTGCACACAGTGTATTTTACTGGCTGGTTTCACTGCTTCCTCTGACTGCTGGTTTAATCTAATACCGTGGCCAGAGCACTTACCCTTTCTGGCAACAGCCTCTACTGTTGGAGCGCAGCGGGAAACAGCTTTGCCCAATGCAGTGCGGGACGGGTGACATTATGGGTGTGAATGAGCCCATGTTAACTGTGTCAGTGTGTGAGGCAGCAGCCTGAGCTTGAATCTCGTTGTTTTCCTGATTTCTATATGCCCACAAACCCCCCCGCCCCCTCCCAAATAAAATGAATGACCTCTTGCAAAGACTCAAAATTATGCATATCACAGGTGTACGTGCGGCCATATTTTGACTATAACCCGGCCAATGACAACCTGATTCCATGTCGAGAGGCCGGCATGACCTTCAACAGAGGTGACATTCTTCAGATTGTCAACAGAGAGGATCCCAACTGGTGGCAGGTGAGCTTCCATGTTAAGTTTATTACCTTTTCGATTTTCAATCATTGACCGTCACAGGGAGGGAGATAAAATGGACTGATCATTAATCTGTGCCCAGGCATGCCAACTGGTCGGCGGGGCTACGGGACTGATACCCAGTCAGTTCTTGGAAGAGAAGAGGAAAGCTTTCGTCCCTCGAGACCTTGATGGATCAGGTATGTCAGACAGTGTGTGCTTTTCTCATGTGACCTTTGGATTAAACACTGTTAATTCCATTCAATGAACTTCATTTTTGGTCAGGCACATACAAACAAAACATACTTCAACAATAAATAGTCAGTAATCATGTACAAGAATAAATGAATGGTGCTTTGATTAGAGCTACAACTTTTAAATGGTCCAAAGTCTGTTGTCAGGACTTTTATTTCTCTTGCTTTTACCACTAAAAATTGATTTACAGCAAGAAGACTTCACTGTTTCCAATGTGTAAAAAGTGTGGTCCAAGCCTGCCCTCTTCTGGACAAATGCTGTATAAACACCACAGACATGCAATTGCAAAAAAAAAGAAAAAGTTGTCTCTTTTTCTAGGGATCCTTTGTGGAACCATTGCTGGGAAAAAGAAGAAGAAGATGATGTACCTGACAGCCAAGAATGCAGGTCAGAAGACTTTTCATTCTGTTGATTTGTGTCTAACCAAATGTTCTTTCATCGGTTAAAACGTGTTCCTGTGTGTTTTTAAACGGTTTAAACAGATTTTGACAGACATGAGCTGCAGATCTATGAAGAAGTGGCCAAGGTGCCACCGTTCCAGAGGAAGACGCTGGTTCTGATTGGTGCTCAGGGCGTGGGCAGACGCAGCCTGAAGAACCGACTGATGGTCCTCCAACCCACGCTCTTTGGCACCACCATGCCATGTATGTCGTGTTGCCTGATAGTTCTACATTCTGTTACACACCCAGAGATAGTGGGAAAACTTCCTAAGACCCAGCCACTATGGGGGAGCCAATAACCTAACTAAGCTAATCTTTATTTTGAACCAAAACACTCACTATAACGTATTATAACAATTTATTTATTGTAACTTGAGTGAAACACATCCTTTTTCATCTGAAAAGAACAATTCTTTTTTTTACCTAGTAAACTTTCCGGCAATCTTGAAATACTCAACCAAACAAGCGCTCAATATGCTTTTAATGTGTAAATGTGTGTAAATGCTTCACATATAAAATTGAGACCCCCTTTCTCTCTCCAAATATATGTCTGTGTTTATGTTCGATAAGCGCATGTACAGGCATTGATAGGAGTAACAAAAAATAGTAAAGGGGCACAGACATTTGTGTGGACAGGCCTGTACACACCCAACACAAAACAATTAGAAATGGCGATCGGAGATTTAACTGATTTGTTTTGTTAAAGACACTTCCCGGAGACCACGCGATGAAGAGCTGGACGGCAACTCCTACCACTTCACAACCAGGACAGAGATGGAGCACGACGTGAAGGCCGGGCGCTTCCTGGAGCACGGAGAGTATGATGGGAACCTGTATGGCACCAAGATAGAGTCCATACATGAGGTGGTGACCACAGGACGCACCTGTATCCTGGATGTAAACCCACAGGTAAGACCAGATGTGGAGTGGTACATATCTCAGTGTTGAGGGTCTTTGGCTGCATTAGTAGGGTGGATTACAGAGAAGGGAAATGCAATGAATGATGGCTGTTAACGTCACCTATCCCTGTCTCCCCTCCTCAGGCTCTGAAAGTTCTGAAGACAGCGGAGTTCATGCCATACGTGGTGTTCATCGCAGCGCCGGATTTTGAGACTCTCAAGGGCATGCACAAAGCAGTGGTGGACGCAGGCATCACCACCAAGCAGCTCACGGTGGGTGCTCACTCACTCACTCACTCACTATGACGTGATTACGCTACCCACTCTGAACCGACAGAAAAAGACAATCAGACATGAATACCTTTTATGAATAAGATTGTTGAGAAATATCACAGACACAAACAGACAAAGTTTAGTTAAATAAAAACCTCTTATCAGTATGAAAGAAGACTTGTTATGGAAGCCCAAACTATTAATTAAATGGCGTGCCTGCAGGGTCTGGCCTTAAGTACAGTTATTGAGCAATGATCAGACATCCAAAACGTTCCTTTTGATTCAAAGTCGCAGTGGCACATTAAACTCTTGAGACAACTAGTCTGAGATGTGTGTGGAGGGTTTCTGGTGTCTATGACTCACCTGTCCTTTGTGCGTGTGCAGGACGTCGACCTGAGGAAGACGGTGGATGAGAGCGCCCGCATCCAGAGGGCGTACAGCCACTACTTTGACCTGACCATCACCAACGACAACCTGGACAAGGCCTTTGAGACGTTACAGGCCAATGTGGACAAACTGTGCAGTGAGACCCAGTGGGTGCCGGTCAACTGGGTGTACTGAGGACCAGGCAGCTACTGTGCTCCCACCGAACCACTCTGAGCAGGACCCACAGCATGTTTGTGTGTGTGTGTGTGTTTCTGACCACAAAGGCCAAAGAAGAGGAGAAAGGGGGGGGGCAGTGATGCTAAATAATGATAAAACTAAATGAATACTCCTCAAATAGCTCATTCTCCTCTCGGGCCTGCACGCCGTGCAACTTTTTTTTACTACTCAGAACTCAAAGGGAAAGAGTGCTTATTTATTTTATAACTTTTTATGAAAGATCTTTCTATTCAATGTGGAATTCATTGTGAGAATGAAACACAAAAAAAAAATCTGGTCACATCACCTGGGCCATATTTTTGCATTAATTTATTGTTGTAGTTACACGTCTTTATTTTGTAGTATTTTCCCCTTTATTTCAAGTTTAAGTTTTTTTCTTCATGGACAGCGCAGGATTTCTGGTCACCATCTTCCACGCTCCAACGTGAAGACGAGGAAAGGGGATGGAATAGAAGATATCTGAGCGCCACTGTCCAAGACAACCCGCCAGTGTCTTTGCCATGTCTGAGCAACCTGTGTAGCTGTCTTTTATTTTTTATGTCCGTACAACTTAGTGTTTTTACGTAGCCAGCCCCAAACTCTCCTATCAGCGTCTTACGCAGGCCCAACTGGGCATGAACAAAGAGGTTAGAAGGCCCATTTGTTAACACCACAAATATATAAAAGGAAACTACTTTATAATGTACGTTTTCAAGCTCAATCACTGTGCATTTCTGTTCATTTTGTAGTCTTGTTTTCCTATAGTAGTTTTTCAACAGTGGTGGTTTATAGAATGTAGTGGTTTTCGTCACACATGGTCCTCTTGATTTGTTTTTTAATTATCCTGTCATCCAGCCGTCTCTGTCTGGAGTGAGACCATCAGCATTGTCATTAAATGTCATCTTTGTTGTCTACATAAGCCAATTTGTTGATGTTTTATTATGTAAATGTGGCACAAACCAACTCCCTCCTTATGGTCCTTATCCTTGCAGTATGCCAAAGCCCTGATCATACTCCAAATAAAGTTTGAAATTTATAAATGTTAAATCTGATTGGTATTTCAACAGTCTGTAATGAAAATGTATAATTTAACACATTAGTACTTTGGAAGGTTAATGCATATAGCAAAGCCGAAGGGTAAAACCAGTGCTCTTGTTTCTTAGAATTTTATAAATCATTCTGAAAACTGTCTTCACAGCTATATTTAAAAACCCAATGAATGAAAAATATATATTTCAAAATCCCGAGGCTTATCTGTGCCACATGTAAGAGAATATCCCCACTGCCTGTAAAAATCTTTCTACATCAACGTCATGTCTACAGGTTTGTTTTTACATTTTTACCAACAGTGACAAATAAACTTAAATAAACCTCACAAATAAAGTAGCTATTTTAACTTTTGTGTATATATTATTTTAATGTAAACCTCCCAAGATGAATAACTTGCACATAGACATAAGGCTGGGTATCAAATCTCACTTGACTACTTTTTCTGTGTGTAGCTGTGTTGGTTCTGTAGCATGAAATATTGAAAAGTTACTACTGAATGCTTGGTTGAGTTCGTAGTTCTTTTTAGTTATTCTTTGGTCAGATTGGCATTATTTAAATTAATCTAGGCTTGTGTTAGTTGAAACAGAATATTTGAAACTTGGTTGAAATATTCAGAATTATAGATGCAACCCTGAAGCTGTTTTTTTTATTTTATTGTGACGATTTCTTTAGTAAAAAGTCGTGGAGCTTTGGGCACCAGAGGAAAATCCTTATAAACCTTTCACACAGAGGGCATCCTGACTTGTCACAGTAGGAAAAACACACTGACGATGTGCCATTATTTGAGTGTCTTCTGTTACCAGGTAAAACACCTGTTGTGTTGGTGTGCTGACAGAACATTTACTAAAACAATGCCAAAAAGGCACACCACGGGAAAATGTGTCGTTTCAGTGAACTGTCCCTTCAATTCGCTTTCAACCCAGTTTGTGAAGAAAGCCTCCTACAACCCCCCTTCAAAAATACTGAACTATCCCTTTAAATGTAGCAGCACAAGCCGAGTCTCCCCCCCCCCCATGCCCTTTAAATTTAATTGTGAGCCAATGTATTATGACAGATTATCGCAATTACAGCATACTGTATGGTGGCGCTGATTTATAAGGGCAAAATGTTTAACAACATGATTTACACCTGTAACGAACTGATTGAAATGTCACAGTGAAAAATCCCAGGTGTACATTTTTTTTTAAGAATGATGGCTGACTGAAAGCTAACTGCTTTTGTTTAAGGGTCTTGGTATTGTTCATGCCTACTTACTGGGAATCTTTAACAAAGCCATTGTTTGTTAGAAAACAAATGTGCTTTTTTTCTGCAATGACTAGGCAAAATGTCTATTGTGCAAACAAGTTGAATCATGAATCATTAAATGATTAAAAACATAAAATTACTAAAATGATTAAAACAGAAGTCACCACACAATAGGAAAATCTTTTTAACATTTTTATTAATTAACGCAACTTACAGTCAAGCCGAAGAGTGAACTATATTAAGTGATACGTATTCACATTATGTCCTAACAGGGTTTACAGCATATCTTGTGTTCTGTAAGCATAATTTGTTAACAAAATAAAATAAGGAAATGTAAAATAGAAATCAAAGCTTACAACTTTACAACAACAAGAACAAGGAGCTTAGCAGTGGATGTGAACAAATTAAATGAGCAATATAAAGACCCTCACCAGAACAGGAATGACAGCAAATTCAGTTTTGGCATGTCGTGGTTTAAATAAGGGAAAGAAGAAAAGAGAGATAGAAAAAAGAAAGAAAAAAAAAACTCAGAACTGAGTTTAAAATGACACAAATGAAGGGAGGTTTGAATTCACGCGACTGTGCGGGGCTGCCTTTGCAGAGACTTTGGTCACTTTGCTTCTCCACCATGGCTTACAACAACAAAAAGCACAACGTATAAAATGAAGATGGCCAATGAGAAGGGGTGAAAAACAAAAATGGAGTGTCCTGGAATCAGCTCTATGTATGGATGAATAGGGGAGTATATTTTATATTTTAGTGAAGAATCTACAGATGATAGTCTGTTGTTCTTAAATGAGCGCGTAAATCAAAAAGAAAAGTTTTGCGACTACTCAACTACAACTCCAGGACAGCTCCTACATTCATAGGAGGTAGATAACATGGCAACGACACAAACTCTTAGGGGGAGAAAAAAAGTATCTGAGTGGGAATCAAGCTCTGTCTAGTCTGTGAAATTGTAGTGCATAATTTGTTCAACTTTTTAAGGCCAAATAGGAACCTCAGGTGTAGTTCTAAGGCTAGTTTAAGACAAAGGTGCAGGGCAGAGAAGGGGTAGGGGGGGTTTTGTGTGTGTGTTGGGATAGGGACACAGTAAGCAGATACAGCCCTTTCGCGACAATACCTGAGTCAACAGTCGTGTGATACCACAGAGCCTCGCAGGATGCTTGGTGCACCTCGACCCCTTCGTCAACTTAAACCCGATATATATATATATTTATATATCATTTTTGGCGACACAGAGAATATGTAAAGAACAAAGCTCGAGGGCACAGAAATGGGACATGGCTACAACAGAGATATTCGGATGAGACTTAAATTGCGCATAAATTGCATAAATGACACACATTTTCAATTGGCCACAAGGTGTAACATACTGGAACATGTTGAACTTGGTTGTGGCACATGCACAGCCTGCAGTGACATTCAAACCTCCCAAAAAGGTAAAATTTTATTGGACAATATGAAGTACATTACAGAAGAAGAAAAGAAAAAAAAAACTCAATGCAGCATATACCAGGCTTATGAGGTACTTCATGAATATATATAGATATATCAACCTTTTTTTTTAAGAAAAGCTCTTCAAAGTCATATTATTCCTTATAATTCCTATTGATAGCATAAAATACCTCGTCAGTTACTTATTTTTGCCCAACCTCGAGTGGGCGATTACTTTTTTGAGAGAGAGAGACTGATTTGAAAGTGCAAAACACAAATACTGATCGTTCTATGCAGCATCTACAAACAAGGTTGCATGATCATAAAAAACAAAAAAAAACAAAAATGAAATAATTTTTTTATGCGCTGCAGCAGATTTTCAAACCTTTGTTTATGTTGAAAGGACTCACAAACCCAATGTCGGGGGAAGATAGAGAAGAGAGAGAGAGAGAGAGAGAGAGAGAGAGAGAGAGAGAGAGAGAGAGAGCGAGAGAGTGATTTCTGACAAAAAAAAGGCACACATAAAAACGACTACAAACACGCTGGATGTTTTCCGTTTACGCCAAGTTACCACACACAACCTCATATGTATCTTTCATTAGAGTCCACAATGTTCTGACACACTGAAGTATGTTTAAATGTGTATATTCCCTTTGTATACCCTCGACAAAAGAAAAATGGCTAATCGTAGGAGAAGTGGACATGATCTGAGTGCTGATTCTTATTGCAGTACTGGGTTAACAACGGCAGAGGATTGTAGGCTTTTCATTATATGAGTGGCTCTATCCGGTACGAAACCATAATATTTCAACTTTCTGGTGAATCAAGAAAAGAAAAGGCTTGTTCTAAATATTGAGACAAAGTATCGTCCTGCTAACTAAAAGTCTAGTGTTGACTGAGACTGGAAAGACAAACATTTACCAACGATCCGCAGCCCACGCACCAACGTTATTGCTGTACATACATGTTTCCCCACCAACCTTCACTGCCACTACACACATTCCCTCAATATCGGCAACATTTTTCTGGAATATCATTTCATCGTCTTAGTGAATAGCAATTAATGTCAATAGCACGTTTGTCAATCTATGATCCGGTCATGATTACAGTTAACTTCACCACATGAATGAGTTCTAACTTGTGCTGGGTTGCTTTTTGTCTCCGACCTTTGAAACATGAAGGACTTGCATGAAACGATGAGACTCCCAACTACAAACATTTTGGTCCCCTAAAATGTAACCAACTAAAGCAACCAACCAGTCATTCCATTTATTACGGTTAAAAAGGAAAAGGAACAGTACTCCCACACGATATTGGCTTGTATTGGTTTGGTCACAACCATTTTTATTTTGTTATTATAATAAATTAGGGCTAATAATAGCTAGCACCCGACGCTGCTCTCTGAGGTAGTTTTCTCCAAGTTGGTAAATAAAAAGCCAAGTCGTTCTGAATGAACTAGAAATGCTTTGAAATTACAAAAAGAGCCACATGAGAGTTACATGACTGGATGCCTGTAAATCAGCCGGATGGCATTAGTTTGGTTTGGTTTGGTGGTGAAACTCGGTAACAGTTCTCCACAGTCAATTTACTGAAGTCCTGAGCCTAATGCCAAACGTCCACTGGAAGCAGCTGCATCACATCTTCACATCAGTCTTAACTATTCCCATCATCACTCATGCCTCTTTTCTCTGCAGTTTGAAATTCAGTTGTGAATGTACATACATGCCTATATTTGCTGGACAACTGGCAGAAAATAAACTAGGCCATATAATATTCAGCCTTTAAGTATTTGCTACCAAAATGATCAAACCTGAGCTGCAAATGTGCTTTCAATATGTAAAATAGCCATGCTATCAGCTCTGTGAGGCGGAACTTTTAGGCACTTAGGTACTTTGAGCTAAATGCTTAATGTTAGCTAGCTAACAATGACAATGCTTATCTTTAGCAGCTATAGCGTTTACTAATGTCACAGACTTATTTTAGCGTGCTAGCATGCTAAAATAAGATGCTGTCATAAGTAAAAGGTTATAACCCAACTGAGGCAGTTGGGAAATGTAATTCATTTTTAGTTAAAATAATCAAGAACATTTTTGTGAGAATCCATTGAATAAGACGTTAAGATATTTCACTAGATTAGTGAAAACATTCACACACTGCTAGCGATAGCATTGGTAAAACTATCTGCACAACTACAATGGATATGTAGACGCTTATAGAGAGTAAAACGAAGACATGACAGATAAAAATGCAAAGTAGCTGCTTCCAGTGGACATGAGGTGTGCTGGTTCTTAGTGTCAGCCAGTACCCCATTTGAATATGTGCTCAATACTTATTCTGACTTGTTCCTAAAAAAACATCTTATAGGCAAACTTTAACTGCTTAGACCCTGTGGACACAACACCTGTGTCACATGCCTATGGGTAATTGGGTGGACATTGGCATGATAAAGCCTGACTGTCAAGGACAAAGCGATGATTCAGAAAGCTTCATCTAAAAATAAGAAATAGGAAAATGATGCTTGCTATGCTGGAAAAAAACCTTAGCTTCTTAAGTTCTTTGCTTCCAAGTGGCACTGCGCTAATGAGTCAGGAAGCTCAACTTTAGAGAAGTTTGCAGATTTTTTAAGGATGGGGATATAAAGATTGGGGGCTGAAGCAGAAGCCAAAAATCAAACGGGCGAAAGGGATCACACACCAAAGCAACCATTGTATATATACACACACACACATACCCACCACAACACAGCTCTTATGGTACAGCACCTCACACAAGCATGAAGCCAGAACACAAAGGATGAATGCTCTTTGCACCAGTGTGAAACGTTTGTCTCTAAAACTACAGTAGCCAAGACATCTCAGCCACAGACTTGTATTATCTCCTGTGAATCAGTGTAACAATTGATAGGGATGATGTAGGCGATATCTAAAACATTTTTTTTAAATGAAATATTAAAAGAAAATACTTTCTGCAATTATTAAAGCCTATAAATAGGAGGGGAAAAGGAAAGAAAGACTGTACAGAGGAAGCAAACATGAGTATAAAATAAATGCTTACTTAGATGTGCTTGTATACAGAGTAGTATTAACTGTCTACAAGTTCATAATAGCCTGTATACAAGAACACATTTAATTGAATTTATTAATTTAGTTAGACTAAATGAACCTTTTTGGACTATGAGTATAAATGTACTGGGTGGATAAGCCTATACAATATTTTAAAAAACACACAGGCTCCAAGTACATTCAGTGTTATTATTTGGAGCTAGGAAAATAGGTTCTACTCTACAAGAGGTTTTTTTTTTCTTACATCAGCAATTGTTTTCTCTACAAGAGATGGATGCGAGGCAGAGAGGAGAGACAAAACTATACAGAACAGAGGGTGATGGGTTTAGAATAAAATGTCGTATAGGGTTGCTGCTTAAAAATTGGACTCCGTTTTATTCCAAGACCATTCAAATGCAAACATTTTTTGTAAAAACAGGCTAGGCTGATCGTTATAACTAGGAGGAATTTTATCTCAGCCTCTTTCAACTCTACATTTGAAAATACTTTCAAAAACATGGTAAAAAAAGAAAAAGAAAAAGAAAAAAAGTGATCAATTCAATAAGCGTTCAGTTTACAAACCAGCTATTTCTAGGACCTGTTTTGTCCTAGTATCAGCCCACTCCTAAAGATAAGAGGAAAAAACAGCCAAAGTAAGGTGTAGTGTCCGGTAAGGTCAGCGAGGATTTCCAATGCAGATGTCAATTTGAATGGCTAAGCACCTTGGGCACCATTGAACTTACAAAGAAAGTAGTGCCACATTCAACCAGGCTGGTGTATTCATTCGTTTGTTTTGTACACATTCTTGATTTAGCTCATTGTGATCTAGCAGGTTTCTGTAAAAGAAAATTAAAGAAGAAAAGAAAAGAAAACGCCTCCTCCGGCTCTTGATATGTACAGTCTGGTGTTGTCTGACACATACAAAGAGACCTCACATGATTTATTCTATGCACATTGCAGGATTGAACTAGGGACTGTAACCTTGTCAAACTTTTCCTGCAAACTTAATCCTCACACAACACTTTGGCATCCACATCGACAAATCTTATCGTCCTTAGCTTAAAAAACTAAAATAAACAATTCCTTTTTACAACCACTGTCAGTTTTTTTGTGTCGCACAAAAGCACCTTTCTCCCACATTACTATACAAAGGCAAACCAACCCACGAGTCTCATTCTTTCGTTAACATTTAATGAGGCATAAGGATAGCTCTCAAAGACGGTCGGCTTTATGTTTGTTGCTCCTTTCTTTGATAATAATACAATTAAAATTAAAAGACTGCCAGCCTGCCATCAGGATAAATACTCTTAATGCGGTGACAGCTACAAAAATCCATTCTTGTTTAGTGCAAAAACAACAGTGTCAAATGTTTTAGTTTTATCTCCAGGAAATGCAATGCCACTCTGATCTGCTATTTTTAAGGTGCTGGTAAAAAAAAAAGGTAATGTTAAAAACAAAAGAAGCAGTAACACTAAATACAAAGGCATCTCCTTAAAAAAAAGAAGACACCTTGATGTTCTGAACTTCCTTGGCTTTCCCCACCTCCTGCACAATTTGACAGGACATTCAAATCTGTGACAGGTCTCAACCTGACAACAGTCTCCACGACACAAAATCTTGATTTTGATCAAATCTTGATATGTGCACTTATCATTCCTTATGTGGGGGCTTTTCATTTGATGTTACACTGCTAAAGGTGGAAAATCAAGGTGTCAAAAAAAATAAAAAATACTATTAAGTCTGTCATTTAACTGGTGCATAGGATACAAAGGAAAAAGAAAGAAGGGAAAGCTGTGTGTGAATACGAACACACTTCAAGAATTTGGTCGTACAGCTCAACGCTCGAAACAACTAAAAGAAAGAAAGAGCTCATTCTCTCTTATCAATTTGAGTAAAACTATGAGAAAAAAATAATTAAAAATCACACAACTAACATACTGAGAAAGCGCGTTTACCATCATGCACACCAAGCAATTAAAACCCTCTACTGTCAATGCAAGACGCAAACAATGCCAAATAGATAGATAGCAGGGGTAATTATACAGAAATGGCCAGCAGTGTGATGTTACCATAACACTTTTAACAGGTAACAGGAGGTAGAACACACGGCCATTTCCATACAATTACACCAGTGTCACACACAGTATGGCCAGAGCCTCTTGCTTTCAATAGAGGAACACGCATCTATATAGAGGTCATGTCAAAGTTTTCTGCTATCAAAAGTGCATCCAAATGTACATGTTGTGAGACCAGCACCGATAAGAACAATATTGACATCATAACAGTAAATATCAAGTACATGATTTTTTTTTTTCATTTGTTTTTTCAGAATGCCCCACAAACACAGTCAGTCGGATTTTTTCTAGTTGCTTTACAGGTAAATGAGTTCAAAAGGGATAACACGCACAGAGGTTGTCAAACAGGAGAGAGATAAAAAAAGATCCTCAAGAATGATGAAGCATCTTTTTGAAACACACACACAAGTTAAAAAGCCTCGTTGACCAGTCCAGTGAGGAGGATTTAAGGTGGTTTACAGTGAAAACTTCTAGCACCTAGAATCAAGATGTCCTCTTGTGCTTCCATGTCTTTTTTTTGAAATATTATAATCATGTAAAAGTTTGTAATCTTGTTTGGCTAAGAAAGATTGCGTGTTACAAAGGATACACCCAATTTTTTTCCAGGCTATAAAATCTATGATACAAATGACCACATAAATACTTCATCCCATTAGAAAGGGAACGAAGGAATGCTGATAGACACTAAGAAACGCTACGTAATGCAACATGCTAAAATAATAAGAAAATAAAAAACTGATTATCTACCTATATAAATGACCAAAATTCATGTGAGACAACCCCCACCCCCTCCCAAACCACACACACAATGCTAAATCTCTTGGTTAAAAATTATGCATAGTTAGAAAATGTACACTACTCGCTTCCAATCAAGACTACGAGCACATTCGCCCACTTCATTTAGTAGTAAAACTTAGGTGGGATGTTAGGAAATGTCTAGAGTTATTAACAAGACTGTAACAGTCTTAGAAGGCAAGATAATATTTGCATTTAAAATCTGTATACAAATAGAAAGTGTTAATTTAGACTACATGTGGGCCAGTTATTTAAAAAAAAGAAAAAAGATCTCTATCATATTTTCAGCAGCCTCCCACTGAAAGCTTATTCAAAATATATCTTATGACCAACATTACTATATATAGTATAAAGATATTTGCATAAAACCCAAGCTTTGTGCGACGACTGACCCTAGCTATTTTTTTTAAGGGAATTTCGATTAGTTAAACTCTAAAATGTTGCAGCTTTCACCCCACTGTACCGAGTGCCTGGATATCGAGACACCACACAAATATCCCGCTCTGACAAAAGACACTGCAGCTATATACATTAAAACATACAAGTAGGGTTAATGTGTATAAAGGAAGAAATAAACTCACAAATGCCTAAATGTCTAAAACATGAGTCAGCTACATGCATATTCATTACAAAAAAAATATTGAAATTAAATTAGACTATAAAAACAGAAGGGGGAAAAAACAAACATTTCATCAAGTTCCCCTCTATGTTGATTTGTACATCATGTGTCTTTATCAACTCGGCTCAGAGTACATTATTAGAAAGGTGTCCTTGTTGGGAACCAGTCCCAATACACTATTTCTCAGAATGGGAACTAGGTTACTGGTGCAACTCTCAGTTCAGACTAATAAGAGGCAGAGAAGGATAAAATTGCTGTTTCTTTCAATCTCTATCGGAACACTAAAAGCCCTCATCTTGAATAAACTAAGTGATGGGTTCAAGGGTTTATAACCAATCTGATGCAAAGCAGTTAGTCGTCACCAGATTTGGCATTACATGGTTGTCAGTGTCAATCAAGGACAAATACTGAAAACCCAGCAAACGTGGTCCTAATAATTCATAGTTTCACACGGAAGTGACAACAGAAAGTTGGTCTTCAATGGCACTTTTCATCACACACAACCCCTCAATATAATAAGTACTTTTGTCCTGATTCAAGTACCCATTCTGGTCAGTGCATTTTGCTTTGATTGGCTGATAAATAATGGTTTGTCAGAGAAGCATAATCTTTAGGCATATAAACAGTGAACAGGCGCCCCGTCAGCTTTTGATGAATTTGATACTTCTCCTTTCAAGCACCAAGACCCCAACAAACAATAGAAACAGGAGGAGGGCAAACAGCTTCTTTAAAATTATTAATGGCCCCGACGTAAGAAATGGTAGGTTTCATCTATCAGTGTAAGAACTTTTCCTTTTCCGTTCATACTTTGCAACGTTTTTCCCTACAACAAATACAAACACACTAATGCACAACATGTAAATAATACCTCTTCCAGCTCAAACCCCCAAGGAAGAGGGATTCTTTTACATCTTAAAGTCTAAAAGCTGGATTGGTTTTTGGGGGTGGGTCAGGGGCTGAAGTACAATTGTAGACAAATGTGTAACTGACAGGTCTGTTCGGAAGGGAGATCACAATGTGAAACCACTGTGGTGCTATCTACAGCTGACAGTGAGACAGCGAGGGGTAGTGTGTTTCATCAGTGGGGTCTCACCAACGCCAACCTAGGCCTGCCTCAGGCAAAGTACATGGTGCGCAGGGTGTCCTGGTGGATCTGAACGGCCTTGGCCAAGGCTTGTTGGTCTCGCCCGTTACTCTGGCCTGATGTATGACTGCCCTCAGCACTGAAATAAAACAGCAACATACATGTTGGTCATTAGGTCAGACTTACCTGAATATATGTATATAAAGTTGTTCAAAAAGGTGGCAGCAAATGGCTCCAGGTCCTTACCTGTCATGCTCTTTGTCCACCAAGTGATAGCGAGCACGGAAAGCCACCAAATGGGCGTAGTAAGCTGGTGCTGGGATGGACACTGAGCGGGTGCAGCGCACATAGGTGTGGCATAGCTGGTAGGTAAGGACCTGCAATTCATCTGAGTTGAAGTGGTTGTCGTCCCAGAGCACATGGTAGTGAGACGGCCTGCTGGTACCCTGCAAGGAGTCACAGTGGATAACAGCTGTTGCTTTTGCATTCCAGGAGGGGAAACACTACAAACATTTGGCTGATGATTCATTTATTTTGCATGCATAGTATAGTCCAGATCCATTTGATATGCCCCTACATTTCTATTCCTTTTCATAAAATACTTCAGAGGCACATGGTCTGTGAAACCCATTAGTTCAATTACAGTTGATCCCATTTCATCTCTTACCTGTATGCCAGCGTGACTGCAAAGGTAGAAGTCAAATTCTGATGGGTGAGTGATTTTGGTGTCCACTGTGGTGCCTGCAGGAATGTTGCCACTTTTCCCAACCTGTTAAAACACACACGCACGCTTAAGTGAATTAGGATGGTCTGTTTACATGTTTGATAACAAACTAAATACAGTGGATGTAAGGGCACCACATAGGGGAGAACGGGGTAAGTAGGCACACTTTTTACTCTAGTGAGAATTGCTCATCACCAAAACATCTGTCAATAGCCATTCCTACATTAAATTGAAGCTTAAGGTGTTGGCTAGAAATGTGCGTCTCTCTTTTTTTCCAACTTATTGTAATGAAGAAGTAATTTACCATCAAAGACACTCTGACACATTGTGACAACCAACCCCATCAAGGGGTCGGTTGTCACACACTATGGGGTTGTTTGTCACAATGTTATCTTAATGGGAAAAATCTTAAAAAGAAGGCAAGGAGGCAGAACCAAATTTGAATGTTTAATTGCATTGTCAAGTTGACAAATAGGCCTACATAACGTTCTGTAGCCTTGGCAGCTGGTCTAGTTTGGGATGCACTGGGTTGTTTTGATTTTGTTGCCCTTTTTTCTTTTGGTTGCTAGCTGCCTTTTCCTGCTCTATTCTTTCCTTCTCTGGGGTGTCAGTGAGGATACAGCTTGACAATTTCTTTCGTTATTGGGTTCCTTTTCTGGCTGCAGCCTTGAGATAACATGTGACAACCAACCCCCCAAAAAATTTGACGACCAACCCCAACTTGAATTTCTTGCTAGCATCAAGGCCAACAACCATCTGACAACTAATTAGCTTGCTAACCACAATCTAAACTATAGTTTACCCTTCACACTTTCTGAGGGTAACAAGTGTTTTGTTATAAACCCATTGTGTAAAAGCCTAGAAGAAAAATACTGAGAAGCAAAATATTTTGAATTTGACATGAAAAACACAAAACATCCTCTCACCTGAAATGCAGCAGTCTAACTCCAAGGAAGTCTATGTATGTGACCTCTGATCCCAATTCTGGACCTTTTTTATATCAACATTTCAGAGCTAGCGCGCTCTGGTGGCGAGATATAACGAATGTGACATCCAACCCATGTGACAAATTACCCCGTTCTCCCCTACAAGTTCCACATTTGCATAGCTTCTTCTTCTTCAATCTATTTTTTATTTTATTTCAATTTCCAGATATGGAAAAGCCATTACCAAGTAAGATTTATAATTCTAGTATCGTGCTGGTGGTCACCAAATGATTTGGTATTACCTAACGTCCCTTATTTAATCACTTCCTAATATAGTTGGTTACAATACTGATACAATTCCAAACCCTTTCAATAGCACAATACTGACCCTCTCGTTTCTGTCCATACAGAACAGTCTTGTGTGGTGTCTCTTCTGCACCACCACGAAGGTGATCCCAGGCTGGTAGTCCTTCTCCAGTTTTATGCAGGCCTCACGGATCGCCAGCAGCTCGTGCTGAAGGACCTGAGCCAGTTTAAGTCAAAATATTGAGGGTTAACATCTGAAAAGTAACTTATACAAATGTTCTTATACTGCTACTATGTTTTTCTGACATAGTTTATACTGTACATCAATGTGTATCACCTGGTTGAACTGGCCCTCAGAGATGCCATCACGGTAGTAAATAATTCTGGTGGGCTTGAAGCGGGTGGACTTGTAGAACTGGATGAGCAGCTCCCTCACCATGGTGGCCAGGTCCTGGATTATGTCCTGGCGGTGCTGCTGCACCCGCACTGTGGCACAGTATCTGCTGGGATGGGCATCCATACTACCAACAACCTGAAAAGGAAATATCCTTTAGTACCGAATGAAAGGACATTACATTTCCTTATCAACACTCTGGTAACTTTATCTTACAATTTGAAGAGCTGCATAGATGGTTGGTGATTCTCTCTGAGATTTTGGCATTTATGTTTTACCCCATTTCACTTTCTTTTTTTGTGAAGAAGGGTAGACGTTCATGTTGTGTGGTGTGGAGTGATGCTACTTACAGCAGCGATGGAAGGCTTTTTCCCATCTCCAGCAGGCGGATGTGTAACATCTGCACCAAGGAAGATCACGGGCTGCTGGAACACTAAAGGCCTGGAACAAAAAGGCAGACAATTTTGTAAAAATATATAAATACAGAAAAATTAAAATTTTGGATAGCAGTTGATAGGCGTCACATTTCGAAGATATGCACATTCATTCACATTTTAGAATGATATAATCAGCAACTTCACCGACCTGCCCTGCGGGAGGAGGATGTTGTTGACACCGCCCAGCTTCACGTTAATCTTCAGACAGAGGTTGGAGAGGGTCTGAGGGGTCGTCTTCTGAACATTCTTCACCTGCACACACTGCGTTGCCATGCCCAGCACTGTGTCCCCGACACGTTTCACCTCGGCTGCAACACACATCAGGACCATAAGGACATGTCAGTTAATGCAACCTGATCAGTTATGATGTTTGGGACTGTAGGTACGTACTAGCCCACGAGTACAACAAAACGTTTAATGAAATGTTTTCTTTACAGCGATAAATCTTTTACTTTGGTTGTTAGCTACCAATAGGACTGGAATGTTGATTTTAAAGCCACTAAGGACTGGAATGCTGATTTTAAAGCCAGTACGAGTAACTTCTAAATATCTTTAAAACAGCCTAATTTTTCCTCTGATAATCATAAATGACCTTTAACAGCAAACGAGACCATCAGTGCAAAGAAAGACGTTTTTATAACTGCATTTGGTCTGGTCGCACACCCAGTCCGATTTTCGGCTTGCGCATGCAGGCTCTATGGTCACATATTCGTATTGGTCTCAGATTTCAGTCTAGCGCAGCAACGCGATTTGAGTAGCCTATCCCTCCAGGTGAGGGAAGGGGAGCGGGAGCCTTGTTTGAGACAGTTATTTGTCGTCATAATGACAATAACAGGGCTGAACCATCAAAGAAAAAAAGAAAATTCAATTAAGAAAAGCTAAAAGGGAGAGTGATAGACGGGCGTGAGGAGGGCATTGCCAAGCAACGTGTACATAATTTCACGGGAGTGAACTAGACTGCAGTGTTTACTCCTAAGTGAATGAGCGGTACTAAAACAAAGTTTACTTTGCTTCATCATCATCAGATGACCATTATTCATCTGAAAGCCATTATTTACAACAACATAAACACATTACCTCATCGTGATCCATACTGCCGTCTTTCGTTCATTCGCTTTCTGTGAGGACACGGAATCTTTCAGCTCCGTGAGAGTGGTTAGTAGGGTTGCAAAGGGGTGGAAAATTTCCGGAAACTTTCCACGGGAACTTTCGCTCGGGAATTTTGGGAATATTCAAAATTGGGAATTATAGGAATTAACTAAATGGCGGACATTTAAATGATTTTTTTTCCATATCCAAACATTAATCTTAACATATAAACATTATGTTTTGTCATAGGCAGACATCCATGCAAACTTATACAATAAAAAAAACATTACATTTGACCCAACCCATTCAATAAATTAAGTAAATTGCCCCCCCATGTGATGGAGGAATGCACAGTGCATGTAGGGGGCATGGCCTCAGTACCCCTGCAGTAGGATGTGTGCTATGTGCAACTTGCCAAGTGTACAGGTGAAACTCGAAAAATTTGAATATCGTGCAAAAGTTCATTTATTTCAGTAATTCAACTTTAAGGTGAAAATAATATATTATACAGACTCATTACATGCAAAGTGAGACCTTTATTTGTTATAATTGTGATTATTATGGCTTACAGTTTATAAAAACCCCAAATTCAAAATCTCAGAAAATTAGAATATTACAATAAAATCAATACAAAAAGGTTTTTAAATACAGAAATGTCGGCCCTCTAGAAAGTATAAGCATGCATATGCATATGTACTAAGTACTTGGTTTGGGCCCCTTTTGCATGAATTCTTGCCTCAATGCGGCGTGACATGGATGCTATCAGCCTGTGGCACTGCTGAGGTGTTGCTTTGATAGGCCTTCAGCTCATCTGTAGTGTTGGGTCTGGTGTGTCTCATCTGCCTCTTGACAATAGCCCATAGATTCTATGGAGTTCAGGTCAAGAGAGTTGTCTGGCCAATCCAGCCCAGTAATACCATGGTCAGCTAACCAGTTACTAGTGGTTTCTGGCACTGTGGACAGGTGCCAAGTCTTGCTGGAAAAGGAAATTGTCATCTCCATAAAGCTTGTCAACAGACAGAAGCATGAAAGTGCTCTAAAATCTTCTGGTAGATGGCTGTGGTGACTTTGGACTTGATAACACAGTGGACCAACACCAGCCGATGACATGATACCTCAAATCATCACTGATCCTAATGAAATGTTGCGTTTCATTTGGAAATCAAGGTCCCACAGTCTAGAGGAAGAGTGGAGAGGCAAAACATCCATCTTGCTTGAAGACCACTGTCAAGTTTCAACTGTCAGTGATGATTTTGATAGCATCCATGCCACGTTGCATTGAGGCAGGAATTCATGCAAAAGGGGCCCAAACCAAGTACATTTGTATGATTATAGTTTATAGAGGGCCGACATTTCTGTATCTAAAATCCCTTTTTTATTGATTTCATGTAATATTAAAATGTTCAGAGATTTTGGGGTTTTCATAAGCTGTAAACCATAATCATCAAAATTATAACAAATTAAGGCTTGACATATCTCACTTTGCATGTAATGAGTCTATATAATATATTAGTTTCAACTTTTAAGTTCAAATACAGAAATAAATTAACTTTTGCACGATATTCTAATTTTTCGAGTTTCACCTGTACTTGCATGACATCTGGTTGTTAGTCAAGATTATGCTAAAATATATTTTCCCAAACTATATTTAAAATCACTGTTTAAGCCTCTGTAAACCTAGTCTAGTAAAAAGCAATCTATGATATCAAATTGATATCATAGAATGCAAAAAAATCAGATTTGAAGTTAAATGTTCATAAATATAATAAAACGTAGTTGAAAAAAATGCTTTTTACAGTCTAGAACGTTTGCCAGGACTGAAATAACATAGTTAGAAGGATTTAGTGCATTTGGTTTGCTTTATATTTAGTAAATTCCCGTTAATTCCCATAAATTCCCGTTAATTCCCATGGAAAGTTTCCAACTTTGAAAATTCCCGAAATTTTGCAACCCTAGTGGTTAGTGACACTGCATCAACTCATTGCAATCAGGTGTGTGTGGCACTGACTGGCATTAGTTGATGCAGTGTCACTAACCACTCTCACAGAGCCGAAAAGAGTCTGTGCCCTCACTCTTTCAACCAACACACAGACATGCACTATACTGCGTCCCAATCATTTGACACTTGCACGGCCGGCACGCGCTAGAAAACAGCTTTACGACAGCTGGCGTCGTAAAAATACTACCGCTTTTGTCCAAAGGGGCCGCCAACCGACAAAGTTACTCGAAGCCACTTTAAATATAGAGAAAATCAAAGAGAGCATGCAGCTTTAATTGGCCTGTATTCCCTTGTGGTTATTTCCTAAAGCAGAAATAGAAGTTGTTAAACTTGCTTAGCAGACACAAAATCAGCAGGCAGATACACCATGCCAACTGCCAAAGCCTAGAGTAGGAATCTCTAATCACACAATTCCTCACTTATTTGGAAAAAGCATGTCTTTTTAGCATTGCCTTGTCACGGCAGAAACACTTGCTATATACAACTATAGTCAGGTTATTAGAATTAAGGTTATTTATGTCAGCCTTAAGAAGACAAACTGAGTAAATGTGGAGGAAGTCCTATCGATATAAATATATATCACGTCCAAAACTAAATGACACAAAAACAGCCGGCAGATCCCTCACCATAGACAGGGGTCTTCCCCGGTAGGATGACGACCACCAGCTGCAGGCCCTGGTAGGTGTACTTGAGGTGCCTGAACATGGGCTCCACACTGTCCGCTCCCTGGGCGTATTTACAGAAGCATGGCTGACCCTGGATGGGCATCCCTGCATCCCTCGAGATCTTCCTCAGTTGATCTGTGAATGCTCTAAGACACAAAAGAAACTTGTTTAATTGGTTTTGTTATTTATGTTGTAAAACTAAATAATCACAAGTGCCATCAAAACAAAAATCAAGGATAAGTCCAGTAGTGAAGTGTGTATAACTTACAGACAATATAGCGAAAGACTCATGAAACGTGGCTGTCATGACAGTTGTGAAAGACCCAACAGAGGCACAGCTCAAAGAAAAACAGCTTTAACTGTCTATGTTACAAACTGCAACTAGTCTTGTTTTATGTGTATACTTTTACGAAGTGAATTTCAAGCCACATGCCATGCTCAAAACTTAATATTTTAACTACAACATTAAATACATTTTGCGATACTCTGGAGCACTTCACTTACTTGAGTAGGAGTTCAGTGCACTGTCTCTGTGGAGCAAAACAGGCGATGGCCCAGACTTTGATCTCAATGCCAGTGTGGAACTGCTTGTTCCTCATGTCCCATACTCCCTGGATTGGCGTGGCTATTGCTTTGTTCTGCAAACCACAATGACAGCAGACTGGTTAGTTGCTTAGTCACGGTTCACAAGATGTAGCTATTCAAACCAAACGCAATATCCTTAAATGAACTGTGCTGCAGTTACATGCCTGAGGAGTACATTAACTCCAGGCCACCATCAACACATTGGTACTGGTGATCTACATACCCTGCCTCCATACAGAATGGAAGGTGCTTGTAGGACACGGCCATTCACTTCCGTCATCTCGTCCCTCACCATCACTCCAAATTCACGAACGTAAGGGTCATTGTTGAAGTTGGCACTTCTCATCTGAGAAGAGAAGAACACAGCAGTTTGACCAAGTTAACAAGTTCTCAAAATGCAGTCATGATGTATAAAGGCAAATTAATCATTTCTTCATATATGTAAACTACATGTTTTCAGTTTCTCGTTTCATGAATGAGATATATAACTTATCCTTGTAAATCTCTGTTAGGTTGGTAATAAGTCAAGAAACTGGTCATACAACCACTGAACAATTTGTCAAAAGTATATTTTCTTTTGCTGCTACCAAGTTCATCTTTCTTGTATCTTGAGTCCTGACAGGTTTTTGGACAATCATGTATTGAGAGTGAAACAACTATAAAACAAAAGCCTCAATAAGAATATTTGATGATTGGCTGTTCTTTGAGGAAAGTCAACTACAGACTTGTTTGTTTTTGGTAGTGTTTCCAGCATTGGCCTGATTGGGGAACTGGGCTCTTGAGTTCAAAACTTGACTGTTTGCTATTCTCAGAAATCAGGCAAGCACCATTGATGACTACTGGCTAGTAGAAATAGTCTAAATCGGTTTTCATGCACACAGATAACTTCTGAATTGCATTCAGTAAAAATGTTCTCACCAATTTACTAATCTCATCTTGACGGTCTGGTGCCGATCGGGCTGTGGCACGGATCATAGTGGAGGTCTGATTGTCTGTCAGCTTTTTGATGCAGCGCTGTCCTGCCACTATGTTACACACCTAGTTCACAGACGAAAAACACAAGAGGTTTTATAGGTAAATCAATAATGTATCAGGTCATTTAAAAAAGCTAATAAGTAGAGGAGGTTGGTAATGCTTACCTCTAGAGGTAGGTAGGTGTGCTTCTGCTCCTGTCCCACCTGTAGACATGGGAGGTGGGGGTATCTCAGGATGAGCTTGTACTTGTCTTTGAAATACTGTGCTACTGTGCATTCAATAGTTTGGCCATTCTCTTGCTGCAGGGGGAACCTGAGGGAAGCACACGCAAGAAATAATAAGAAGAAGAAGACACATCAATCAACTTTTTATTGTCGCTGGACGGCAGGCTACGTACTTAAGCAACAGTGCAGTTTACCAATAACAAATTGTGAACCAAAATGAGATAGAGAAGCTTTCTTACGTTTGGTGGCTGGCTGGTCTTCTGGTCACATTGCACACTCTGTACTTCCTCTTCATCTGCCCACAGTGAGTGATCTCTACCTTCAGGCCTGGATGGAGAAATCCCAATAAAATCATTTTAAATACCCAAAACTAAAATAAAGGTCAATTTTGAATGGCCACGCAACAAAAGACATGTGCCATTGACTTCAATAGCCTCTGCTGCGTATGTTCTTGAGCTTTGCTTACCTTTGATTTCTTTTGTAAATTTCACTCGTTGAGAGTCTGTTAAGGGTTTCTGTTGTTCTTCGATGCTTTTGAAATCTAACACCTCACACATGAACTCAATGACAGGCTGGGCTTTGTAGAACGCAGTGGCTGAAACTGCAAACAGAACAAAGTTCTGGAGATGAGATTAATGGGAACAATTTTTTACTTTATACAATTTTATGCACAATCTTCATGGGAAATTACCATCAATGTTGAGCATCATTTTCCAAAGCGAGGGCCTGACCGACTGGTGGAAGCCAAACCACACCTCCCGGCCGCCCCCGAGGGGGTTCGAACATCCCTCTGAAGGGGTGAAAAAAGAACGGCCCACTGGGGTATACCTGGAAAAGAGAACGGTCCGTGGTGAAACCTGATTAACATGTTCTGAGAAGCAGAAA
The DNA here is from genome assembly GCF_949987685.1 of Ammodytes marinus. NCBI lineage: Eukaryota > Metazoa > Chordata > Actinopteri > Uranoscopiformes > Ammodytidae > Ammodytes > Ammodytes marinus. The sequence goes on from NC_137221.1 coordinate 18,386,364, forward strand.
CTATTCAGCAGACTGGTTAAAAGACAGACAGTTACTAAAAGAAACAAAGAGCTCTGTGATACAGGGTGGCAAAGGAGGGTTTGCATAACAATAAGAATCAGAACTGGCCAACCTGGCAGTAATACAAGCATGACAGTTTACATATTACATGAACGTTTTAAGACACTTTAATTTGACTGTCACACCACACTGTAAAGCAATCTCTGTGTGGAAATGTGCTCTGAAAAGGAATCACTGATGGTACAACACTTTTCTTTAATGCAATGTTTTCTTCTTTTAGCTAGATTGTCTTTATCAGGGCGGTAGATTTATTTCATATCTTTTTATGTAAATACAACTGGGCAATCACACTTATTGTTATCGACTAGACTGTCTCTTATTTCAATGGGCTATTTTTGTGACAAAAAAGCTAAGGACCATAAAGACAATCCATTATCCCAAAACGAATCAACATCTAATAATAAATAACTCACCTCATAGAGGGCAAATGTCTCATGACCACATCTAAGGCTTGGACAGTCTCAAAGGGGACGCTGGGTAGCCGTCCAGCCAACGCCTCGTGTAGAGCCTGCAGGCTGACGATGGACACCCACTTGATGGAAACTTTAAAGCTGCGGTCTTTGCCTTCCCCGGGAATGGTTACCTCAAGCTCCACCTGTGTGGTAGTTGGGAAAGAAAGTCAATGCTGCAATATTTTTAAGACCAGGTTTTAACAAATGTTTATGCAATGTCTCCAAAGGTGGATATTTCATTGTTGCAGGTTGCCCTGGCAAAAAAACACATACTTTCTCTCTGCCAATGGGCAAGGGCATGGCAGTGTAGAGATTCTTCCTCCCGTCATACACTGGCTTCCGGTCACCAAAGATTTGTGTTTTAAAGTGCTGGACCATGTGCTCCACAATTTCACTGATGACAAATTGAAACAAAACAAAAATTAGCACAACGCCCGGGACATTCCAACGACTGGTCCACCACTTGCCAGGAGCTGCTGATGAATAATACATATGTGTATGTACCGATTGACCCTTCTGGGACATTTCTCAGGCTTTATGTCGATGTCATAATGGTAGACCTCCAGTTTGGGGATTTCCATCTCGAAGAAGTTGGCTTGGAGCTTGATTGTCCTGCCCATGGTGCCAAAGTCTGGCCGCGACGGTGGCTTGAACACATATTCTGGCACTGGGGAAGATGGCGGGTCTACAACAAGGGGGTCAAATGATTGAAAGGGACAGAATGCAGAATTAAAATCACATTACACAGACATCAGAAAGTTCACAGGATCTTATAAGTATTTTTAACCAGATAAATGAGTTGTGTTGTACTGTATTTCACAGATTTTCTTTCAATTGACAATTTTTTTCCCACATAACATTTCTAGTAAGGTTTCCTTAGAAAAGAACAATATAAATAAACTATTATTATTAAAAATGTGTATTATTGAATCTTCATGTTCCATGACATCACAAAACATTAGACGCCATTAACTAAAGAATGAGTGAGAAACTTTTCTAAGGCAAACATTCTTTGCCAAGTTAAGAGGTCTAGATTTTTTTTTCTTAAGGGTCCATTTTGCAAAAACTATCCGAGACATGTTTTATGTAACGTGGGAGTGTCACAACCTGTTCTGTCAACCTGTTCAGCCATGTCAATTAATAAGGCTCTTACATGTGGCAGGTCATTCAACTTTTGTTGTTTAGACAAACTCAGGTGGGATCTATTTAAAACAAACCATTATGGGATACTAGAACATATTATATTTTATTTAAAAAGGCAACGGTCATCCCATATTTGATTGGCAGTGGTACTTTTTATAGCATTGTAAAGCAAATTTGGAATCATCATGATGAGGTGCGTCATCGATGGACAAAATGACAAAGGAGCAAGCAATTAGGTCAAAAGTTTAATTTCATTGATGTGTGATCTTTACTGAAACCTTATCATCAATTGTTACTACATCTTGTTGTTAAAGCATTGCACTAATGAGTGCAGTCCTGGTCTTTATTTCCCAGTTAATAAAAAGGGAAAATGACCGCCATCAAACGTGCAATTTAACTTTTTTTAGTTTCTGAATTGGTCTGAGGTGAGACATGAGCACAGTGACAGAATCACATCTCTTTTTACATGTAAGGCAGCGAGTCAAGTCATAATCCAACACTGCCACTTAGTTCAGATATTGTATTTCCACTTCCAGCTGGCACTCTGACTTGATTATTTGAATGTATATTCCAGATGAATATCTTCTTGTCAGTATTAAGCTTGTGAATTGATCAATTAATCAAAACTCAAACTGTCAGCTGGTTACTAGGACCTTCATGAATCCATATCAGAAGCACTCTGTTCTTCTAATATGCTGAAATAGTTCTCTAGTTGTCCTGTGTTTTATTTATCCCGGAGAAAGTGCACCGAGCTCTTTTCATGGACCAAGAAGCTCCATAACTGCAATGTGAGATATTGTAGTGAGACTGTGAGGACAGACTATCCATGTCCCTTAGTGTGTTATCTTTGCGACCCAGCTGTGTTCATTCAAACAGAATAACACCCCATGAAACCTATGGATTGAATAACCTTTAGCGAATGAAAGTGCACCGTCACGCGCAGCACAAAATTAGATACATTTACACAAAACTGAATATCTACAAGGACATTGTCTTCTTTAGAATCTCTTAGCGCCAAATCACCCATGTCGCATTCCCGGTACAATTTGATTATTCAGTCAGAAGGTTCAATTGTACTGCCGATGAGTACATTACTTTGATGATAACGGGTGTAAAAAGAAAATGAAATAAAAAAGGGGGAATAAAAAGTTCTCATTTACACTGGACCAGACCATGCTGGGCCCAGTTTATAGCTTTCAAAGCCCAAATATGGGAAAAGCTTACCAGAGCTTGCTGACCCAGTGGAACGGGGTCCCTCAGACATCTCTGTAGCTACAGGGGACAGAAATTGACATGTTATGAATGCACAAGTAAGCTATTTAATCTGATACACACAGTACTTACATAGAGTGGTCAAAATGTACATTAGAGTCACTCAAAATGGGGCAATAATCTAGGGTTACCACTTATCAAGTTAACATCAACAATTTCCTTATGTAGCCGGTATCAAAGAGGGGCACAGTACAGAAGGCTTCTCGTCTATACGTCTACATTTCCATTGGAAACACTTGCTGCTTCATTTCAGTATGTCTTGCTCTTGCTTATCGTTACCACAACACCATCTTCCACAATCAAGGGCAACTTTTTTTCTTCTTCAAAACCTCTTATCAATGTGCACACAGCAGGAGTCAAGCAAGCTGGCAATCTAGCTATGTTGAAGCCACCCATTCTCCTTGTAGTAGCCTAATAATGGTGCATGCCAGTTGGTATTTAAATATATTACAAAAGAGAACAGTGATGCCTTTTTGCGACATAGAAACCAAACCCTGAGGTAGCAACTACCTTTAAGATACATGACATCGTTTTGATAGGCTGCTGTTTACAGGCTACTGTTTGTTGCTCAGGATATATATTTTTTTAAATCAGCTAATGTTTGAGTTTAAAAAATAAGAACAAGAAATGCTGCGATATTGGGAGATAACATGCCTACATTTCCAAATGAGGGTTAACTGATACCCTGCAACTGTACCTAGCTTCAGTTATGTAGGCTATTCTTCATATTCTTGTTTAACCTTTATGGTCAATGTCATAAACGTCCGTTGGAAGAACGAGTTGATGGCGCCCAGACATTTATTACGTGGGCCAAGAACATTAAGATAAAACATCCGTTAATGTATCAAGTTTAAGTTGGATAGTTAGCCAGCAATAGCTAAGACTGGTGATGAGATTAGATAGCATGGTCGGCCGCTAAATATTTCCTCCCGACCTGCCCTTAGTGTAAAACTGCGAGACACTCAAAACAATGACCTGCGTGTGTGTATTTGTGTTATTTGTTAAGAAAATGTAAAAGCCATATCGAAATCACACTGAAAAGCTGAGTAACAACAAGTTCAGTAGTAAGTCCCCGCTGAAGCTAGCCATGGCTAGCAGAAGCTTCTTGCATGCTAGCTAAGCTTTGCCTCTACTACTAATGCCTTCACTTAAGACTGGGACGACATGTTCTTCATTACATGAGCTAGTTGTATAATACCTGGTTAAGTTAAACAGGAATTGAGTCTGTATTAAACTCATGGCTCGATGAGAGGTAGCAGAGTAGCAGTTTGAACTATTGTGTTATTTTTTTCTGGTGAGCGGCATCTTTTAGCCGACGCTAGTGTTAGCTGCACCACTTACCTCCAGTAGAGGAATACATTTTGTCGACTTTTTCAAGCGTGTGTCGTGGACGTGAAGATACTCCACTTTAATTCGGCCGAATTCCACCCAAACTCATACGTGGTCGAAAAGTATGTATATGTACAAGAGCACAGGAGGAAGTCCAGTTCAGAAATAAAACATATTTAGTTAGCCAAGTGGTAAATATTTGGAGTGTCTCATCCTCGGCACTGCCCCATCCCCCCAACACACAAAACGGGAGCCGAGAGAAAAGATAGCACGGAAAAGACCCACGCAGGGCAAGAGGATTACCTCCCATCTACTTCCGTTTTTGGGTACTTCCCGTTTAGCAGCCTACACTTTTATATTTCTTATGTTGTTTTATTTATTTTTTATTTCACTTAACAGTATATGCTTAACATGCATTTATCTCACCAGTGCAGTAGTTTCAGTTGTTTATACGCCAATAGTATTGATATCTGCTTAAACTGAACACATTTATGTAAAATAAAATATTGCAACAGTTACTACAATATGTACTGCTTTTTGTTTGTTTACCTTTTTTTCAACCGATAACTTTTTTTGACAGCCATTCATACCGCTAACCAGTTAACAAGGGCTTTAAGTGTAGATCCATGCCGTGCAATTTCCCTCTACAGACCAAACAGTTTATTTAAACATGACAAAGAGGGGAACTATCTTGCTGCTTGAACTCTTCTGTGATGTCAGACGCACGCTGCGCGCTCTCTGCCTTCACCTGAATTCAAATGGAAAAAAACAGCAAAGCTTATAATAAAATATAAATATAACGGCCTTTTATTTTGGCCAGCTACATTGCCCTGGTTTAACAAAACATGTAGCCTAACACAAACTGAGTTACTAGTTCATTATAACGTGTCAACCATAGATAGAATTTTGTAAGCTAATATTAAAGTAATAAAACTATCTTACAAAGCCTAGCCCTTTTTTTATTATATAGGCCTATATAACAGCATAACAATGAGTAGGCCTACAGAATATGTTGAACAATAGGCTACCCTATTAAAAACGCTGAAACCACACGCGCACGCGCGCACATACTATGAAATGAAATATAGCAAAAATACACATACAGGACCTCAAAACAGAACAGGGAGGGACACATTTTTTGTACAGTGTTGTAAATAAATAAAGTCATAAAGGCCATAAATAAAGGAATCCAGGTTTTTATTGCTTAATTGATAGTGTAACAAGGTTATCTATCTATCTATCTATCTATCTATCTATCTATCTATCTATCTATCTATCTATCTATCTATCTATCTATCTATCTATCTATCTATCTATCTATCTATCTATCTATCTATCTATCTATCTATCTATCTATCTATCTATCTATCTATCTATCTATCTATCTATCTATCTATCTATCTATCTTAGTAGTTGTATATGATAGGCTACTGGAAACAGTATGCTTATAAATTTAGTTTGTGTTGCTCATCATTATCATAAACTTGCCTATCCAAAAATCGAATTAATCCATTTGTCACGTCATTTCTCTGTGGGTTTGCTACTAGACTGAGCTTTAAATGCAGTTTCTCAGTTTGTCCACTGGTCGGCGCTGTCCACCGCTCAATGTGTAGCCTACACCGAGCGGCTGAGGGTTGATTGACTTGGCATGCTCATTGGCAGGCTTTAAGGTGAGATAAGAAACTTAAATGATCCCGTCGGGGAGGCTGTTAAATTTGTTGGGTATTATTATACACGCCAATCAAAAAAGAAAAAAAAAAAAAAAAAAAAAAAAAAAAAAAGCAGCTGGTTTGGATTTGAAAAAGACTGCTTCTTATGCGCTATGGGAGTGTAACTATTGTTTATATCATTGACTATATTTTATGTAGCACATTACAGATGTTGAATGTGCTGATTATGTGTGCTGTAGCTATAATTGGGCATTTAACACTGTGTTATATGTAAGGCTATACTTCACGAATGGGGCTGTTTAGAATATTAATCATAAGTCTTACGTGACTGTTAAAATAGAAAATAATAACCAAATGGGCTCAATCATCATCCTTAATTATTCTGTTTTATTTTCATTTAATGTGAGATGATTGAAATATTTGATTTAATGCTGAGGGTTGATGGGCGCTAAAAGGTTAAAAGAACAACGTTGTTAAAAAGCATAAAAAGACTAATGAAGACAATAAGCGGACAATCTTGGAGCAGGAGGAGGCCATGTTGGATAATGAGGTTCTAATTCATCCTTGTGAAAACGTCGATCGGCCACACGGGCCAACACTTTAGTTGCTCCCATTGATTGATAGTATAAAAACACAACAATGCAGCCACATAGCCCGGGTGGTTTCCCCCCCTATAAGAAAGCTGGCTGAGTGAATTGGGTGTAGCTGTAGTCTGTGTGCGCCTTGGCCAATGGAACCAGATCCTCCCTGCAGTGCGTAAGAGCGCGATTTAGGATTTAACCAAGTCTTTGCTGCGGGGCTGGCTGCAGTCTTCACTAGAGCCCCGACGGCCCGAGAGCCTTTTCGACATTGCCAGTGTAGTTTTTCACACACACCACTTTTTGGAGTCAAGACTGCATCGTTTCTTCTTCTGCTAATCAAATCAAGCAAACCTTCACGCGAGTTCCCTTTTTCAAAGTTATGACTGGAGTATTCGACCGGAGGATCCCGAGTTTGAAACCCGCCGACTTCCAGAGCTCCTTTCAACTCTCCACCATGCACCATCCGTCTCAGGAATCTCCTACGTTACCCGAGTCCACCGCCACGGATTCTGGCTACTACAGTCCCGCCGGTGGAGTCCCTCACGGCTACTGCTCGCCCAGCTCCGGCTCGTACGGCAAGCCTCTCAATGCCTACCAGTACCAGTACCCCGGTGTCAATGGATCCGCTGGAAATTACTCGACAAAATCCTACACTGATTACAGCTCGTACACGACGCCCGCCGCCTACCATCAGTATGCTGGGACTTACAGCAGAGTGCAAGCCGCGCCGAGTCCACAAGGTAGGGATCTTTATTTTGTAAGAAGAACATTATTGTATGTTAACATTATCACTCGGTAATTACCCTACCCACACTAATTAGATAATCGAATCATCACATTTTAATTTTATTTGATATTTTCTATGCATTTTTTCTGACTATTCTCTCTCGCGTAAAAATCGAGAAGAAAAAGTGCAACCTGAAGCTAAACGAATACATAAGGAATATATTCTTATATCTTTTTGCAAATAGGATTTTTAAGTAAACTATAAAGATAATAACATGTGTTCATTATATGCCGGCCAGGAATTTAATCCGGTTTATGCAATTGTATTTATTTTGAATAAAGGGTTATTGGCGACAACAAACCAAGACAATAGCAAAACAAAACAAAAAAATATATATATTTTGATATCCGCACACATGCTTATTTTCACGATCATTATTATTACCACAGAAAAAGAGATAAGCGAGCCCGAGGTGAGGATGGTGAACGGCAAGCCGAAGAAAGTGAGGAAACCCCGGACCATCTACTCCAGCTTCCAGCTGGCCGCCCTGCAGAGGCGGTTTCAGAACACACAATACCTGGCGCTGCCGGAGAGAGCCGAGCTGGCTGCCTCGATGGGACTCACGCAAACACAGGTGGGATTTTTACGTCCAATTCATTCCTAACACACATGTTTAGTTTGAATTATAATATTTGTTAAAAAATAAATAAATAACATGCCTAATAACTGTAATGAAAGAGCGTCCGTGCGCCTTTACGCACCGTGCCATTTCGAAATCTATTGTTTCCGAGCTTATATGTGGGATATTAATGGAGCTTTTTTTCCGCCACTTTTCCAGGTCAAAATCTGGTTCCAGAACAGGAGATCAAAATTGAAGAAGATCATGAAAAACGGCGAGCTTCCACCGGAGCACAGCCCCAGCTCCAGCGACCCCATGGCGTGCAACTCTCCACAGTCCCCGGCCATCTGGGACACACAGGGCTCCACCAGGCCGCACAGCTTACAGGCACAAAGTATCAACACGACGGCGGCTAACTTTTTGGAAAACGCGGGATCATGGTACACCTCGGCCGCCAACTCCATGACCTCCCACCTGCAGACCCCCAACTCGATACAGCACTCGTTGGTTCTTGGAGCGGGGACGTTATATTGATAACTTAATACAAGAAAAACCCCTTGTTGTTAATTTCAATTTTTTTTCTCGCTCTCCTTCTATGGGACTCGTGTTCAAATTTCAGAGGAATATGCAATGTATTTGATGACATAGAAGAAATGTGTAAAATGTGTAAATGTGTGCATGTAATTTATTGCATTTTTTTTTGGAAGACTATTAAACGTTTAAATGGACAATGGAACTTTGATATCCCCGGCCTTGCTGCAGTCTCTTGTTATTTTAACCCTTTAGTTATTTACCTCGAAAATCACGACCAAAGACTCACACGCATAAATAACGAGCATGAGCCTCAGGTGACATTTCAACACGAGGCTGTAAATCACATCTGCTCAGTATTTGACAGTGAACCTAGAATATGTCGTGAATCATTTTCATTCGCCATAACACCAACGATCTTTATTTATTCCGTGTACTACTTTGTATTTGATTTTTATTATAGGCCTAGATATCAAACATACTTTTTCAGATTGGGATGGAAAATATCTGCCATTTGTTTGTAAGAAATGTTCCTTTATTTTCCAGTGTGCTCCGGCTCAGTTTAGTCTACATTTGCGATGTTATGGAAAAGGAAATGAATTGAAGTGCAAATGTGTGACTTTATTAAACAGACATTTCGCCAAAACGTGTTTTTTGTAAATACATTTCTTAGGAAACATGGCTACTGTGTGGTAAGCCTGTTAACAATTACACTTACCTTGTTTATTGAACCGGATTGATTTGTGTTGTTGTGGTTTCTGCAGAATACCATTACAATGACCATATAGGCCTATCAATATAGATTTCATATGGACTAATTTTGCGTCTGTGGAGGTCCACTGTGGCTCATTTATTTGATATCTACACATTCTTAAATAAACCTAGTGTTATAGTTATCCCCCAAGTATTGTGCTGCTTATTTACCCTTATTTTAACAATCTGAAATCGTAGAAATATTATTATTATTATTATTATTATTATTATTATTATTATTATTATTATTATTATTATTATTATTATTATTATTATTATTATTATTATTATTATTATTATTATTATATTCCCTATACTGCCTCTGGTCGCCACGAATGCAGAGATCACCTTTTTATCATCCATATCGTGTTTTTAGAGGGGAACCTGATTGAGCCTTTCAGCTCGTCTGTGAGGGGGTAAAAAGCCTGCTCCTCGCAGCAGACAGTCTGCAGTCGCTCTCGCTTTGTGTCCCCTACAATTAGCCGCTTTGAATGGCAGAGAGAAGGCGAGGGGGGCGGCACGGAGATCTGAGACAATCCGCATTCCTGTGGGGGTAGACCGGCTCCAGAGCTCTGCCACTCCCGGCCGCAGCCCACCTTCCGGGTAAAATGAAAAAGAAAAAAAACGAAGAAAGAAAGAAAAAAAGAAGGAAAATCCTCCACAATTTCACCATGTTATTAGCAGGCAGTTATACCAGCGCTATACCCACTGCAAAAACCACCAAACAAAACCGCGCCACTGTGAGAAACATTGGGGATTCGAAAACTGATCTAATTGAATTTTCCCGGCCATGTGCGCAGACACCATCTATAAACTGAGTTTTTAAAACAAACATGTTAC
>NC_137221.1:18398840-18489147 GCF_949987685.1 Ammodytes marinus
CAGTCACATGAGCGCTTTGGATTTATTTAAAATGTTTGCTATGACGAAACGGGCTTTTATGATCACCGAGCACTGTGTCATAGTGTGTGACATAGGCGTGTGCACACCAGGGTGCACGGGAAATAGGCCTGTTATATTAATGTGATGTTGGCCCAATATGAAGCATTAATTTAAGCATTTTCTTAATCAAAAGAAATAAAGCATTTTGAAATCACGCAACAGGCAGGCATCTTGTTTTTTGAGTCACGGTTTACTCAAACTGAACAAAACATAAAAAGTGTATTTACAACTAAAATCGCAGATTATTTTACAGACAGACAATTTGCTTGGTTTTGCATGTTGAAGAATTACAACACCCCCTCCCCCCCTCTCAAAAAAGGAAACCAAACATAAAAATAGCAGTCAGTCAGGAGTCAGTCCACCATGGCTAAAGGTTCTGGCTGGGCGTGTGTGTGTGTGTATAAGAAGTCCTTGCCCACCAAAAATTGGCTCAAATGTCACTGATAATATTTGGTATATTGACGTTCAAGATGTTGACATGAATGAAAGCATAACAAATATGCGAGCCCACTGAACAGCCACGTACGCTGAGAGAGAAAAACAAGTTAGTCCCCACTTGTTTGTGTCATCACACCGAGGCTTCAGCTGCGTCTTGTCCCTCAGCAGAGAAGCAGTGGAGGATTTCTTCTTCTTCATCCACTCTCTGCACTGACAAAAACATTTAAAAAAAATTGCAGGCTGTAGGCCTACGTTGTTGGAAACTGCATGGCGGACGGAGATCAGAAAGGGGCCTCCAGACAGACAGACAGACAGCTTGCTGCATGACCCCCTTTTTTAAAAATAAGCCTCACTCGGGTTTATCTTTGCATTGAGTCCTGGTGTGGGGACGAGTACCAGTGAGAATAGCCGGGCATGTAGCTGTTGGCCGGCATGTTTACTCCTTTGGACGAGGCCGTGACGTCCCAGATGGGAGGGATGGTGGGAGAGCGAGGCGAGAGCGACATGGAGCCCGGCATGGGGTCGCTCTCGAGCGGGTTGCCGCCTTGCTTCAGCAGCTTCTTGAACTTTGACCTCTTATTCTGGAACCAAATCTTTACCTGCGGGAGAGAGAGGGGAGGGGATGAGGGAGAAGGGGAGGAGTGGTGCACGAAATCAGTATTATGTGAATATAAAGAGTCTATGTGGTGATCATGTGAGAAATGGCTGCTATTAGTTTCTGAATAGTTACAAATATTTCACCATTAATACTGGAAAAAAACAAACGAAATAAAAACACAAACAGAATAATAATATTAATATTAATATCCAGATTTGTATTCTAATTGTAGGCCTATGCATGGGGATTTCCTGGTGTTTTTGTGCAAAATTCTTCATACTATACCTGGGTTTGTGTCAGTCCTAGAGAGGCAGCCAGCTCGGCGCGCTCCGGTAAAGCGAGGTACTGGGTTTGCTGGAAACGGTGGTTCAGTGCTTGGAGCTGCAAACTGGAATAAATTGTCCGGGGCTTGCGGATCTTCTTGCCTTTCCCATTAAAACGAATCTCCCCGTTTTCGATCACCGTCGTCTTCTGCTGCTCTGCAACAAAAACAATCAACGTTATTTTACATTCAGAAAAGCAGCAGGCATGGACACCTTCCCTATCTAACCGTCTTGAATATCCCTGGTGAAAGGTTGAAAATAAATTGCAGAGGCGCCGACTGAAACCGTGTAAAGAAAAAAAATATTAAAATGCAGGCTGATAAACGTTGACGTCTCGCATTGCATTTTAAAAACGCCCCGGCAAGCCACAATCCTCATACGCTGTCATATTTAGGATATTGCTGGTAATGACATGTCAATTAAATGCTAATTACAACATTCAAGGCGTGCGGGCTGCCCTAATTTTCACGAGTAGTTGGTGAGGATTGCACGGCCGTGATGATCACACCCCAGGCATTAAAACATTTTTTTTAGTCTGTGTGAGAGCGGAGGGGAGAGCTAAACGGGACAGCAAAACATTCTGGGAAGGTAATAAGGCTGCATGGATCCGCGAATTATCCGGTGCCTTTTACGGACGCTTTTTTCTTCGATTTAATCGCCCAACTAGCTTGAATAGAGCATTCGTCCGAATTTGATAGTGGCCCGGCGCCGGTGTGACTATGGGCACGACACCAACACTGGCAGAAGAGACACGGGTTGATCCCCCCACTGCGGGCCACCCGTATTTTAAAAAAGGAGAAGAAAAAAATGGAAGGTAATGGTACTGTCAGACACCGGCGCGGTGCATTTTTCCCCTCCACTTGGCTTGGTTTTAAAATGGGGGGTCTCTTACCTGTGCCGTCTAACCTTGTCTGTCCTCCCGTGTTGTTGTGATAGGATGGCAGGTACGGGCTGTGGTGCGCGTGGCTCACGTAAGGGTAGGCTAGCGACCTGTTGTAGGTGTTGGTCCCGGTGTATGGGGTGTTGTCGTGCTGGTGGTGAGCGTGCGAGCCGGAGTGCAGACAGTGCAGCGGGTAGTGGCCGCTGCCCATCGACGGGGAGCTCTGCTGTGAGTGCGACTGCTGCCCAAACTCCATGAAAGCCGACTTGGACGAGTCCTGAGCCTCCAGACCGTCAGCCATCGTAGTCATGGTCATCATCGAATTTTCCGCCTTGAGAGCACTCACCCCCCTCTCTCTTTCTCTCTCTCTCTCTCTCAAGACCAAATCGCTTTTTTTTCTCCCTCGCGCGCGCTGCTGTGCTGTTGTCTCTCTCCCCCTCTCCACCGCGAACCAGATATTGTCCTATTAACACCCCGAATTCTCCAAGAAGGCGTCATTCATGTTCCCCCTCGTCCTAGTGATATTCTCGCTCAAAGTGGCGGAAGGTATAAGGCATAAGCTAAGGAAGAGATTTTTAGGTGGATTCTGTTAAAATTGAGCCCTTGCTTCCAGACTTGATGCAGACACTACAAGTAAAATGGTTTGTCTCCAAAGGGCAGCGCCTCCCGATTGGTCATCCAACCCCAACGTCATCAGTGCTCTGCGCTTTCACGGAGACTTGAGCTGGAGTTAACCCACCTTACCAGCTCCCCACCACAACTATGGGGGGGAATAATATATGGTGGGAAAGACGCATAATTCCAACAGACAAGCTTCACACGTAAAAACCAGCTCTTTTGGGATTGCCAAGTCGGTTTTTGTTTTTTGTTTTCTTACCCAAACCCCCAAATTACGCACGACGCGCGACATATAGTGCGCACTTTGATTTCGCCTGATGAGCCAACAGTCTATATGTGCCTCTCTTTTTTCTCTCTCTCTCGCAGCTTCTAACTCCTCCTCTCCTTAGGAATTAATTACTCGTAGGAAACCATCACACAAACATCCAGTTTAAAAGAATCAAAAAAATATTGAAGTCAATTTCCAAACCAAATACCAAAAAGAGCATTTGCAAGGTAGCCAAACAGGAAAACATATCCATCTTCTGTCACGTCACCTATCATCGATTGGAAGGATTCAGTATTTTTTTTATCAGCATTTTTAGCATTTACAAACCAGTGTGGAATAATAAAGCTTACATTAAAAGTGTTTTCTTCAAGCCTTTAGGCTACTATTTTTGAAATTTCAATTCATACAAAAAAAAGTGATCGGATTTATGTCAATGAAACTCCTGAAACAGGTGGCATTAGACAACTGAAAGTAGGCCCTTCAACTCCACAAAGTTCTCAATTTACATTTAAACCTTTAGTACTTATTTTCTATAAAGATAATTGATTATTAACTCACTTATTTCTTACAGGGTATAGCCTTTCTTTGGTGTCGCCTGATGAGCATAAACCCCTCTTTACCCCCCCTCCCTCTGCTCCGCAAGTAACATATATCATAACCGTTGGTTTTCTCCTGAGGCTACTGACCATGTGATTAAGGATCTTCATTCAATTCAAAATACGGCACATGTGACACATCAAATAACAATATGCCCGGGGTACAATGGGTTATTTTGCAGATAGAAGGGTGGATACCGAGATAAACTGACAGTGTCTTTTATCCTTGTTGTAATATGAGGCCCAGTAGGGTCCTCAATATATGTAAATTAAATAGTTTTCCTGTGAGGGCTGCAATGTTCGATTCGCAAATAATAATGCCATAGCTAGGTATTCAAATCATGTTTGCATCACTTTCAGCGCATTTTTATGTTATTATTATCATTTTTTTTATAGCAGTGTGGCATTCAGCGAATTCACCAGCAATAAAGGGCGCTGAAAAAATAATTATGGTTGCAATCAGGTTACTACGAAAACCTATTTGATTAGCCGGCACACTTTACTCAAATTGCAGCTATAAAATTAAGAACAATTCGTCTGTAATGATTATGGACTGGATTTATTTGGGGAGGGTGGAATAAAAGTGGATATAGCATAAATTATCCCCTAATTATACGCCAGTGTCGCCCCAATTATCCTCTTATCAAAAATGGTTGTCTAAATGCAGCGTTTAGTTTCAATTTTCTCCTTTTTTTCTGTAACAAGAACTTGGTACCTTGCTATTATCGCCAGCTCCGGTTGTTATTTACTTTGTGGGGATTTAAAAAGTGCACAACCCAGCCGAGTAATCATTTTACAGCAGCGGACAAGGAGAGCAGCACAGAGGCGAAGGGATGTGAGCAGCGAGACACCCTGGCGGATTGCTTTTTATTCTTTCACATTCTCTTAGATTCATTTCAAAGGTTTTTATATATAAAAATCCGAGGGCTTATTTTGTCGTTGGGAGGGCTGCAGGTAAGGCCACTATTCAATGCTCCTTTTGTGTCCACTGACATTGACGAATGCTTTTTTTTATTGCCTGTCTGATCATTCTGTATTTTAGGCACACGGTAGACCTTTGCAGGAGTCAGCGCACCTTGGTCACCCCTCAGTGATCTAACATAGTGGCCAATTCCCCCTGTCCGGCGTTCCACTTGGACACGCAGAGGAGAAACCAGATCCTATACCTTTTTTTCTAATCGCCTTTTGAGTGCTGTTATACAAAGACATACATGCTTTTGCAGTGATGGTTAGTTGCTTTCCCCTCGCGGGCGAAAATATCTCCGGGCTATATAGCCTTAAGATCGGATGAGACGTCTTCCTTCTTCAGGTTTTTGCAGCAGTAGTAGCCAGCAGTAGTAGCCTATGTGCGTATACATGCGCCACTTGCAGGATTATTATGTTGAGGGTATATCGTCAAAGTGTTGGTGTCCCGCAGGCGTGTTGGGAGGCTTTTTTCTGTGCAGATTAAGGGAAGTGGTGAAAGGACGGATTTGTCTGAATAGAGAGAACATGACATACTCGACCTTGGTGCGTTGGAAATGTTTAAGATGTAGCCTGGTGCATGCATGCTGCTGCTGACAGCCATGTCTAATTGCAAGGCACACGGTTAAACCATCGGCCTGTGGTACAAGCCACAGGATGTTATCAGTGGACGGGTTTTACAAAGGGTCAATTTTTTTTCGTTTCAGGTCAATTTGAAATTTGTGAAAGAAAAAATATAAAAATAAAATGTGTTTTTAATTTATATAAATGAGACACCATGACCCCCTTCCCTCCAAATAAGCACGCTACACCTGCTGTATCATGCCTCCTGTTGTAGCCTATACTCTGCCCTGTTTGGAGTCCACAGCCTTCATTTGGAGGGGAAATTATTGTATAGCCAATTTACTTTGTCCCAAAAATGTCAATCAGCAAAATGAACAGCGTTCATGGCTGCGAATCTACAACTCACTTTGTCCCTAAGTAGATGATTGACCTTCAGCACAATCAATGGCCGTGGTGGCTTTAACAGAAGTGGTCTTTATTTCCAGCTGTCTTATGAACACTGATGAATGACTCTCTAAAAATCACTCCAGCATGGGATTTCCCTCACATGCACTGGGTGCACGAATATTATTAAGTACACAATATTTAAAAAATATTATTGACGCGTGATATATCGGCACCTTTCATTAATTGGTCATTTTAGTGTACACACTGACATATAAGGTCCTTTTACGCACATACAACTCCGATTAATGCACAAATTGCCACAAATGATAACTAATCCCTTTTCTTCTCTCTCCGAGTGTGTCACTGGCTTTTTTAACACCGCCTGTCTTCTCTCGTCTACCTGGCCCCGTGTGTTAATCATATCTGAGCGTTAACACGGAGTTTCAGAAAAGACACAGGCCATAATTGTAGCGAGTGGCTGGGCGTTTTGCGGTCGGTCTCTATACAGTCAGTCACTTGGCGCTCGCCATATAAAAGCCACCTCTTTGGCTGTTCATGTGGACCCGACCCGGGGCTGAGGCTTGTGTCACTGCAGAAGGAGGAAACCCGAAGACACTTAAACAACATCTCTCCCTTCTCCGCAGCACAAAGCCACTGGCGCTGCGCAGACAGCCAGCCAGGCGTCCACGGCTCCCCATCTCTGGTGGCGAGTAGCCTACTACCCACAGCTGTCAGTATAACATGGCTCATTGTAACTAGATTCATAGGGAGCACACCCCTTCTATCCCTCACACGCACGCACGCACACACACACACACACACACACACACACACACACACACACACACACACACACACACACACACACACACACACACACACAGCAAGCCCCCCCAAAATGATCACCGATCAGCCCTTTAATGCTCCAGTAGAATTAATCCGTGCCCAAATGGTGGCGCGCCGCTTTTACGCACATAAATTGCGCGCAGCGGACTAATGCAAAGCCACTTATGCAAAAGCTTTGATGTGTTTTGTAAAAGCGTGCAACTACACCGAGAGACAGAGAGAGAGAGAGAAAAAAAACACCAGTGTGGTTTTGTCATAAAGAAAACCATGCTCTCTCCCTCGGCGGACGACTGTGTTTACAATAAGTTTTGCATCTTAAATCGGGTAAATAGCAAAATTGGCATATGCATGGCCCCCAGGTGCAGGCGAGGGCCTTCAAGATGAACCCAGCGTAGCGTGATGGTAGCGGTAGCTAAATGGCCACAAATAAGCAAAGGGCCTGCACCACTGAGTCTTCACAGCCTCTCAGAGACTAATGGATTTAATTTGGCACGGCTGACGCTGCACTGGTCCCACTCAGGGCCCGTGTTCTAATTGAGACTCGCTTGTTTCTCTTGTTGCTGCACCTCCAGGTTCACCTGAGTTATTGCGTTGCTCGTTTTGCAGTGCAATATTCGTAGGCTTACGGTTTTCTGTTTCTGAAATAGTAAAAAAGAAAGCGAAGGACACATGCGTTAAAATGCTCAATAGCAGAAGGAAAATGGCCACGGTATTCTCACATTTCTGCCAATATTATTGTCAATAAATGTAGAAATAGCTAAGGGTGGGGAAATATATGATGTTTTTAATAACATACAAGTGTTGTCTCCTAGTCGCTTTTTTAAGCCCAGAATATCTGTATACAATCGGCTATATTCTTCTACATGTTAAGACTGAATTATGAGTGCACCTTACATATAGGCCTAATAAAGCCTACCATGTCGATAGCAAAAGAGCCATAGGCTATATAAAATAAAAAAATCTGATCTGATTCACCCCCCCCCCCCCCCTCCCTTTGGTAACAAATAAGACTATAGTGAGTGCCGGGGAGAGCATTGGTTCCCCCGCTTTTTCCTCTCTCGACTTAATACGCGACATTATTAGGTCTGACAGCACAGTGGTCGGTCTTGAAGGAGAGGATTTGGTCGATAGATGACAGACAGGAAGGCGAGCAATCATGGGCTCTTTTTTTATCAGAATGTACTGTTCGATGCCGTTTATCCCTGATGATAGAAAATTGCTCTGTTGCCAGGACGCTGCCGCCGAAATAGAGGGCAGGAGCAACATTTCCATTTTCCAGTTTGAAAGCCATTGAAATGAATTAGTAAAAAAAAAAAAAAAAGAGGGAAAATGAGAAAGAATCCTCTGGTAAACAAAGGGGAGCAAACAAAGATACCATTTTCTTTTGCCGAGAAACCACCCTCCTCATTTCCCTCATTTCTCTCTCTCTCTCTCTCTCTCTCTCTCTCCCTGCAGCAGAGTGAGGGGTTTTACTTCAACAGTTGCAAATCACATGCTTGGCTTCTAATGTAGTCCAAGGCCCGGGCCTACTTCAAAGACAATCATTTATTTCCCAACCTCCTGGAATAATTAGAGCGCCTTTTCATCTGTCGTGACAGAGGAGAAAAAAAAGAGAGTGGGGAGAAATTAAGAAATAATTACTCGACGACGAGGAATATTAGGCAAACTCCAATAATATTTCACCGTTAACACACAGTGGGATATATATATATTTTTTTTAAATGGCGGAATATTGAAGAAAATCTGATCAGAATTCAGAAAAAAACTGTGGTGTAAAAGGCTAATAAGCGTCTGTCTTCATCACACAAAATGTGTAAAAAAATTATTTCCTGCATTTAAACATTAATATATTATTATTAGCCCATTATTATAAAGTTAATTTATATTGTTGATATTATAATTTCTGCCATAATAATCCGTATTACGGTTTTGCATTCTTCATATCATCAGTTTAGAGCATTTTAAACCTTCTTTTTGGTGTTATGCTGCATACAACATACTGTAGCCTTGAACAAATGCTGTCAGTAAAAAAGTCAAATGCGTAGACTGAGAACATTTGAATTTAACAGAAGTACTGCATGAGCCTAAAAACCAAGCAAAAAAAAGAATACATGCTGAAGATTAAACATGTATTATAAGCATCTGCTAGGGTGTTTTTTTCTTCTTTCGTTTAGGTTATATACTAATGGGATTATTTATCAGAGACACAGACGCATCCTGTGGGGAGGCCTTCGTCTGAGATAGGGGAAAAAGGTGGTGGTAGGGGGGGCGGGGGGGAGGGGTGTAACGTCTTGTGTCCGAGCACATGGCAGGTGGCTTAAAACCTCCACAGGCCACTGATAGATGGAGAAGTGACACCCGACGCACTGCATTATAGAGAGGCCGTAGAAGGCATTAGAATTCACTGTGGTAGGAATCAACATGGTGAGAGGCTGATGAAGTGTAGATTTATTATTATTAGTCCAGGAACATTATTATGATTTCATTAAATGATCTGGGATTCTTGATTAGGTTTGGTAGCCTCGAAGTACAACTCCACCAATCTTACAAATGCTAAGGATTTTAAAGACTGTTTTTCGCTGAATAATGGCTAAATGATTTACTTACTCAGTAGTTCCACGCAATTCCTTGCTTCAGGCCACACAACATGCATTCTGTAATAGTCCTACACGTATCACCATGACCCTTTCATTGCAAATAATGCTATATGCTTCGTGAAGCCTGCTTGGACTTGTGAACACATCTTTTATTAGGATAAGCCCGAGTAAACATACATTGTATACATAATCTTTATAGGCTAATGCTGGCAGTGGAACTTGGAGCATATGCTGGATAAATAAAGTCACTATTGACCAATTTAAAAGGCTCAATTAGGAGGCTCATCTGCAAATGAAGCCAGATGATCCTCATAAAAAAGGGGAAATAAACAGAGAGAGAGAGAACCAAACTCCAAGAAGTACTTTAAATGGATAAAGAGAGAATACAGACAGCTACTAACTTTAAAGTTTATCTTATACGGGATGCCATTTTTGTAGACACATCCATCCTTATTAAAAAGTACAAAACTAATCCTAGGCAACATATTGTGTGTATTTGTTTGTGTGTGCTCCAACAAGAAGGTCTAGGTTCTCGTATATAGGAATGATAACCCCCACTGGAGGAAGTGTTGCACACAACAATAGCCAACGCTGACTGGGAATTAAAAGAGTTTGAAATTTAAGAGCACGGTGTGATCTGAAGTGGAAGGGAAGGTGAAGAGAAAGGAGAGTCACACCTGGTGGAATATGGTGTGGTGGGCTATAGTGAGTCTCACACTGCTCTGGTTCTAAGGGGCCCATGGGTTGTATGGGAGTTTGTCAGGTGATAGCATGGGGACCCTTTGTCATGCTGCACCCTTGGACACTCCTACCTGAAACTGCATTTTTTGTGTGTTCCAGATCAAGGCTGGATTTTGGTTGGTCCTCTGAAGTCATGGCTTTGCTCTCAGAAAGAAGTTGGTGCCACCCAGTTAGTAATGTGTGACGTTTGGGGCCAAGCAAACACTCTGCATTTCATTTTTGGTTATTTTTTTTTCGCATTGAAGAAAAAGGGGAAAAAAGAAAGAAAACACTCCTGCTCTCTTCAGGCTGAAAAATGTCCCAATGAGTAAAAAACGCAAACATCCCACAAATGACCTATTTAAAAAAAAAAATCCTTTAAAGGACACATGAGATCACACAAACAAACACATTGCTTTTTTTTCTCACTCCAAAATTCTAATTCTACCCTGCAAAATAATATTCAAGCTTTTTAACAAAGTGCTTTTGGGTCTATTCATTTATAGAAAGCATGTTTTTAGCATACACTCGAAATACGTTTTTGTACTAAAAAACAATTAAACATCCTAATTTCTTTCTGCAACTTACCTGCAAAATCATTCCCCATCACCATCATTATAAACAATATCATTACTATTATTTCTATTCTCTGGCTCTTGATGTTTATTATGGTGCTTCTGTTGTTTGCTGTGGCTGCTATAATCATCATAATCACCCTCCTCATTACATTCTTCACATCCCTAGTTCATTTAAAGCCTTTGGATTTTACCCTTGCCATTGTACTGCAGCTAATCTTTAAAACAATCCAATGAAAGAAAAGGACACATCTAAATATTAGAAAACAACTTTCAAATATATATGTTTTTAAAAGGAAAAGGGTACCTCATCTCTAAGGCACCATGGAGACACATTTAAAATCATTTTAAATTATGTCACAGGATAAACCCACATTAAAAGTTCCTTTTTAATAAACTACTATGTTAGTCACACTGTGATACACATAAGACAGTTGAAGGGACATAGTTATGAGCTTTATTTAAAATGAGATCGTCTGTCAACCAATAACTGATTGTACATTATCACCCTTCAGTATAACATTTTCAAAAAAATTATGCTAAAGCATATTTAGCATTTTTTGGGAGGAAAAAATAATTCAACGTTTTGAAAAATAAGGACAAAATCTCATCCACTCAATGGCCTTTCAGATACCGACCTGAAGAATTACAAGAAATGTTTCCTTTTTTGGGGAATTAAAACAGTGTCATTTAAGAATAATAACCACATAACTATGAACACCAAAAAATGAACATACAAATCAATTACATGGCTCATCATACAAGCAGGACACTCCATAGTCCTCCAAGTTAACACACCACAGATCACAGATCAGCTTAATGATTTGATCATGTCTGCAGCCGGCCTCATAATATCAGAGTTATTAATTTGTTGCATGGAAAGCCCTCAGAGCCTTTATTTTCATTTGCTCTTAACTGTTGGATTGGAGAGGAGAGACTTTTTTTTATTCAATTTTTTGTAGGACTTTGTCCGTTCTGGTGAAGTGAAGGTAGCCAATTATTGTCATCATTGCCCTTGAAAATGCATTACGCCTCACCTGAGAGCTCACTCAATCAAAGAGACTGAAGGGCCGATTAACAGATGACTCCTGACCTTAATCCATCGCAAAATCCCCCAAAAGAGCCAGGCTGCATTCAACATTTGCTTACTGAGTTTCACGTTGCAAACTTTTCTCATTGTTGACACCTAGCCTTGGTCGTCGTCCTGGCAGCTTAGAGTTGGGACCTTGAACATGGTCTTTCATTTATTATTTTTGGAAAAACAGAAAACATCCATTCAACGTTTGCTTAACCTCAAATATTTTTGAGTCAATTAAATGGAGCAATTTTCAGAATGGCAGCTTTTTTGTTTAATTTTTTTCATGAGAAATGTGTCGAATGCATGATTTATTTGGCAATACCTTTATTTTATGCTCCCTGATTAAGCAATCCTTATCAGTGTTCAAATATTTAATGTACTGTTTGTAATAACGCACTAGTTGAAAGCAGAAAGATGGACATTTTAAGTGTTTATTAATACGGCAATTCTCCCTTTCTATATTATTACAGCTGTGTTTTACCATATTGTCATTAACTACATGTTTATACAGCAGTCTCCACAGGTGGAGTTAGGGTTGTTGAAAATGCTATTACTAAACACTTAAATGCGCTTATACTTTCACTAGAATTTGTGCTTTCAGTCAAGCAGGTCTGACATTAGAATGTGAGTTTTTTTTTGCCTCCATCTGAATAATTAAAAAGAGGATGAAGCGAGTGATATTTCTGTGTGATGTTTTTTTGTTTTTTTCAACATTCGGCAAAAATGTGAAATTGACATTTATTTCTAAGCTACATGCTCACTAATCACTGATTTTCCCCCCCTTCCCCCTTTCTGTCTCCCTGTCTCCCT
The DNA here is from genome assembly GCF_949987685.1 of Ammodytes marinus. Taxonomy (NCBI): domain Eukaryota; kingdom Metazoa; phylum Chordata; class Actinopteri; order Uranoscopiformes; family Ammodytidae; genus Ammodytes; species Ammodytes marinus. The sequence goes on from NC_137221.1 coordinate 18,411,162, forward strand.
GTCCCCTGTCCAATATCTCTCCCTGGCTTTTCCATCACACCCACCTTTCCTCTTAATGCTCCCGCATGTCCAGCCACTGGTCTCCATCTCTCCCTCTCTCCCTCCCTCCCGTCCCCCACTCTCTCCTCTCCATATTCCTCTTCATACCCACTCTACCCCTCTCTTCCTCTGCTCTCAACCTCGCTCCCTCTCTCCCTAACCCCGCACACCTCTCTCCCCCCTTTTCCTCTAGGTACACGCCTCCATCCCCTCTTGGCAGCTCCATCTCCTCCCTCCTTCTCCCTGGTTGGTTTCCACAGCTGTGGTGAGTGAGGGGCAGATGACCGGAGAATTGGCCCCTGGGAGAGCGCTGAGCCATCCTGGTGCTATTAGGCTCGTGGCTAATAATAGGTGTTTCAGACCAGGGGAAGATCAATCAAGGGGAATCATGGGGAATGTTCGGAGCAGCGCTTTTTACACATCGGCCCAGATGGATGAAATTACACTTGTCAGTTTTTAGTTGCATTACTCCCAAATTGGTTGTCTGCTCTTTTTTCTCTCTCTCTCTCTCTCTCCCTCCCCCTCTCTCCTTTCTCTTTCACTCTCTCTCTCTCTCTTTGCCCTCATTCATGTGTCAATGGCCTGCTAAAGGGATTCGATGGTGAAATCCCTGTCATTTTTGTCTTTTCCCTGTTTAGCCCCTTCCTCGGCCAGCGGCTCTCTGTTGACTGCGTATGCACTTAGAAGAAATCACTCTAAGATCTTGTCTTATGGCTTGGGCAATTTCCATGTTAAAGGAAAGAGTGTGCAGCTGACAGCCTCTCTGTGTGTGTGTGTGTGTGTGTGTGTGTGTGTGTGTGTGTGTGTGTGTGTGTGTGTGTGTGTGTGTGTGTGTGTGTGTGTGTGTGTGTGTGTGTGTGTGTGTATGTGTGTGTGTGTGTGTGTGTGTGTGTGTGTGTGTGTGTGGGACACGTATAATAAACCAATTTGATCGACTCGTCCTCAGAGAAAAGTCAAAATGAGTGCTGTGATAAACAGGGAAGTAACTAATTGCCAACCGATTTGATAATCAATTATTTCACAGATTTTTGAAGCCAAGAAGACAAATGTTCACTGGCTTGCAGCATTCCCAATGCGAGCCTGTGCTGCCTTTGTCTGTTTTATATCATAGTGAACTGAATATGTATGGATTCTTAGACTGCTGGTCAGACAAAACAAGAGGATCTTTGAGGATTTAGCCTTGGGCTCTTAGAACTGTGTTGGAATTTCTTTTCCCTTTTTTTATGACATTTCATGAACTAAAGCATTAATATATAGAATATAATTGTTAACCATCAGGTTAAGGATTATAATGCATTTCTAATATATAATTGATTTACACATTTTACAAACAAACTGATGCATGTGTAACGTGCAATATTTTTATTGTGATTGCAGGTAAATCTTGTCTATATTTGCAATGATAAATGAAACCTTTTGGCTGTATTTCACTGCTTGAAACAGAATAAAACCCACCACACAATACTCTACTCTCTTTGGTGTTTATTTTGAACATGTCTATTTTCCCTAAATGACTGGAAGGAAGCTCAGTTTTTTGAGGATGGGAAAAACAAAATGAAACAAATGAAATGAAGCCGTTAGAGGATTACAATGGGTGAAAATCGAGACACAGAGAAGCACAATGCTTCATTACCACTCCCACCCAAATGCGAGGAACTCCTCCTCCTATGATTGATTGATTTAGATGTTAAAACGTTTCATCTAATAGAGCAGCTCCACCGTAGGCTATTGTAGCCTAGCCCTCGCAGAGCCGGAGATGCAGGTAATTGAATGGCCTTTGGCTGTAGTATTTTTGTGCAGTTGCAGGTAGGCTACACAACAAGTTCAGTAAAAGTGAAAGGTGTTAATGCCTGGCGGTGCATGCTAGCCAAATAGCGTATCATCTAAACCCTTTTAAGCTCCTGATGTGTTACATGATAACCAGCGTGGCGTGTCAATCAGAAAAGGTGACTATGGAGGCTGAGAGGGGTCATTTTTTGTGGCAGCCACACAACAGCTATTTGTTTCAGTGATTTCCACATTGGACGTTGACGGACTAAAATGTTTAGTGTGTTTACAAATGCTTTTTTTTCTTGCAACTTGTCGCAGCAGTAGCTTTTCCCCCGTTGACGCGGCTTCCAGCTAAGTCTCCAGGCTCAGAGGGGGGTATGGCATTGATATATTAAAGTGCTTGCTTGTGTTACCCCTGTGCAAGACAAGCGGCTACTACACCCTGCCATCAAAACACCGGCATGACAATCACAGCAGAAGATTGGCTGTATGTGCTAAAGTAGCCGCTCTGAATAGCTCACACGGGAGACGTCCCCCCCCCCCCCCCACACTGGAAATCAGCACAACACCCAGATGTTGGGGTCCACTCCCCCCCACCCCTCCCCCTCCCACACACAACCGTCCACAGGGTCTGGCCTGATGCGGAGATGTTCCCCAATGTCTGATTGCACAACGGAGAAGACTGGGAAACAGAAAGGCTCCTTTGACTGAAAGCACGGTGACCATGGGGGAGGGAACCGGGGCCTCTTGTGAGAGCGAGAGAGAGAGAGAGTCTCCTTAGCAACGGGGAGAAAATTAACATTGACGTCCTGACTTCCCAGCAAAACTCGTCCCAGGGCTTCTGCTGCTGCATGGATATTTCCATGGGGCGAGCAAAGAAAAAAGAAAAAGAAGAGATGTTCAAAAGCTGATATAAAGACACACACTCCCTGCTTGTCATCCATTTATATTGAAATGAGTTTTTTTTCCTCCCTCAGCTCGGCTTGTGTGTAGTGAATACAGAGAGTCCTAATGTATGTATTTTGCTCATTTTACAGTGTCTGGCGTTTCCGCGCCTCTCCTCCTGCGACTCTGTGTTTGCCTCCTGCTGTGGTAAACACAACATTGCCATGATAGCACATGCATTTCAGAAGGCTCAAAACACCAGCAGAGGAGCCGAAACATTCATTCTCTCCCAATCTCTTTTACCCCCCCCCCCCTCTCTCTCTCCCTCAGCCCTCTCCCTTCACTTCCAGCCAAGGTATTCAGCTCCCATGATTGCAAACACGCATAATGACAGCACCTCCCGGGGGCCAGCGGAGGTACCCCACTGATGCCGAGAGACTCTATCCTGTCGTCACATTGCAGGAAATATGTTGACAGTGCACGCCGGAGCCTGGTGAGCTTTGGCAAGGCACCACCGAGGAGCTTGGGGCTGGCTGTTTTTTGTTAATAAAATGAAGTGCAAATTGTGCCGGGACTCATATGCGTTGGAACAGCTCACTGCTTCCTCCCATTACGAGGCCAGGGCGAGCGCCATGGAAGCATAAGCGTGAATACATTATAAAGTAATGAGGAAACATCCAGGAGAGGGTCACGGGGGGCGTCAAGCGGCTCCAGAGGCCTCACCGAGAGCTTTCAGTGTGTGCTCCGCCGATGGATTAGTCATCCGCGTTTTGAAGAGCGAGCGAGAGGTGGAGTTCAACAATGTTACACATAGCAACAGTTGCTAAGAGTTTGCAGCGAGCGAGGCCTATTCAGTTTGTGAATATGTACAGTTTGCTGCCGAGCAGGAATATAGGTGAATAGAGATTGGGCTGTTTTGTGTATCAATGATGATGATGGTGACATTTGCAACAGTGCCACATCATATTCATGAACATGGAAACTCTGCTAGGAGCCATGGGTAGTGGAGAGGATAATAATGTGGACCATTCATACCATGGCGGCAGGAGAGTGCTTAAGACAAGATGTCACTGATATTTGGAATTGGAAGCAAATCATGCTCTGTGGATGTCAAAGTGACACCCCATGGCTGCAGCTGGAGCATAGCGTTGTAAAGAATCCCTAACACCACCCCAGAAAAAGCTGAAAACCCATACAACCTGGTACTTAGAGGGCTTGTGGTTTGATATGCAGAAAGGCTACAACATGCAAATCCATCAGCTAACCAGCAAATCATTCGCCCAACAGGAATTATCAAGGCGTATATTTTAAAACCCAGAGGACGTCGAATTTCGCAGTGACACACTTAGCCGAGAGACAGCCAGGCCTTGAGTGCCTTTACATAGATTTCCCCCTGTCAATCAAGCATCACAGAAGCAGGTCACTTTTCTATACATTCCCGTAAGGCTGGGGTGGGTGGCAGGCAAAGGGAAAAGGGGAGGGAGGCTTTAGAGCCACTTTCGGTTTTCTCCACGGCAGAAAACGCCCTCCCATTGGCATCCTCTCTCTGATGAGCCCGCCGCGCCGCAATGGAGTCGCCTGATGGAACGCCATGGCAACGGCCGACACCTGGCAAGAGTTCATCCCACCACCTCCTCCTCTCTCTCTCTCTCTCTCTCTCTCTCCATCTCTCCTCCATCATCCCCCTTTCCCTTCCCCCCTCCCCCCCAGATGCTGGAACATATTTCCCTCAGACTGACTGAAAGCCCCTGTGAACAAATAATGGGTGCACGCCAGTCTAAATAAAGTGCGGTTTATGAGTTGCGGTCAGAAATGTCTCCCTCTGCCCCTCTCTCTCTCTCGCTCTCTTTTTAATGTTCTGCACAAAAAAACAGTTGCCAAATTTTTTTTCTCCCTTTTTGGAGGGGATGGAGGGGTGGTGGGGGGTGCATATGGCTGGTTGGTGATTATACAAAGCCATTTTTTCCTTTCTCACAGTCAGGCACATAGTCAAATAAAAGAGAGCGGCTCCACACCAGTAGTCTGCAAAAACCCAATTCGTACAATGGAACAAGGCTCCCATGCCAAAACAAACCCAACGTGTCCCCTTGCCATTTCTCAGTCTCAGATTTTCAATAATATCGTAGACCTCGAATAAATCTTCTTGCAGCAAGCTTCGACTCTGCTGTGTTATCAATTAATCAAATTAATCAAGACTGGAGGGAGTTTTTGCAAAGGCCTTGTAATTCACTGAGAGGTTGCGTAAATAGTCAAATAAACCAATGTTTGATGGAAATCATTAATCACACAAACCCAACGTTGTAAATGATGGAAGACCCTGTAATGTTGTTTCTGAGTTCTTCGCGCAGAAGTCCGTTTTAGGTTTGGATGAGAAACACTAGTGCAGCGCCTGTTCGGGACATGCCTGGCCCCCGCTTAGATCCTAGTGAGTGTCTGTTCACACTTCTATGGGAGCTTCACACAAATGTGAAACAGTGATCCAAACAACTTAACACTCAGCAATGCACTCCCTTGGATTCTCAGCAGAACAACATGCCAATTGTGAAAGCAACAGGATGAACGGCTGGCAAGTTATTAGAAGAACAGACAGAAATACATACACAGATGTCTTCCTATTATATGAAATGAGTAGTTGAGCATTACTTTATCTGTCCAAGAGTGACCTGAGAAGACTGAAGACAATGATTTATACTGAGCCAAAGTCAAAAACTGTTTAGTCAAACCGGAGACAGCTAGCTTGGCTCTGTCGAAAGTGAGGAATTAAGCCTTCCAAAATGTCTGACTGATGGCTGACTAATGAACACATAGTATCATTGTACATTTAGCTTGTAAATAAACTGGAAGATGGACAATTGGTTTCAGGGGGGAGTTTTGTGCTGAATCGTTGCTAACGAGAGAGAGAGAGAGAAAGCTAACAATCCATGCAGAACGGATAAAGATGACACCAAGCCGTCTGAGAAGTAATCTCGTACAGCCACACCAAATTACAGCTATTTACTGAGTTTGTAAAACTGAAAACTGGAACTGAAATGTATCTGGACTTTACTGGACACTAAGCAGGCTAACACACTGTTGTTTTGTCAAGAAGATGATATCAATCTTCTCATCTCACTCTTGAAAAGAAAGCAAATAAGTGTATTTCACAAAATGTTGGAATACTCCTTTTTTGATTTCAATCGTCATGGTTCTGAAGAATGCTTTCCCATTTAGACTAATTGAGATATCAAGTAACGTAAGTGATGCGTCATAACAAGGTACACCTGATACGCCATCATACGTAAAGCATCACTACAGCTGACAAGATGAATCCCTGTCAGACAAATAGTAAACTGGAGCAGCGGAAGTACATGTAACGGACTATTTTCACTTAGTTCATAAATACACCAGCTATCAAGACTTGGTTTAACAACCTGTGATTAGTGTCTGGTTCACTGCTATGGTTTGGTGAAGCCCTCAGTCTCAATGTCTTAGGGTCTGGCAGCATTTACGAGGCTCATTTTGTACCCTAAAAACCAATCCATGGAGGCAAATCACACCAGTAGAGAAATCAAGATGGCTACTGCTGTAAAATCAAGGGAAAAGTTTTGTGGTTTTAGAAAGAACGGCAGGATGAATCATCACTATAAATGTAACACGTCTACCAGAAATCATGTCCTTCATTTTCTACAACTCCCTGTTAAAGTAACCCAACACAGCGCTTTCTTTCCATCTCTTCTAATGTTTCTGCAGGGACGCATGTGGCAATCACCCAATCATGCATGATCAGTGTTGGGAATAACGCCGTTTAAAATAACGGCGTTAGGTAACGCCGTTCTTTTTTCAGTAACGGGGTAATCTAACTAATTACTTTTTCCGTCGTTACAACGCCGTTATCGTTACTGAACGTTAAATGCGGTGCGTTACTATGAATTGATTGAATAAACTGTGTAATCCGAACGCACCCCTGGCTCCATACTACACAAACTGCTAGTGAGGAGACCGGTGTGTTTTATTCAGTGTGGATGACATTATAACTGTCAGTTAGCGCCGTCACGTCAGTCAGCCGGAGCGCCTGTTAAGTGAAGTTTCTTTTTCTTTCTCTCTCTGTTGTGTGAGCTTGCACGTTGCCGCACTAACCACCTATCAATCCACGGTTGAAACGTGCTCTCCCTGAGTTTGTTTGCATCGCCCTTGTGAGTAAGTGCATGGAGTTTCCCGATCTCTATAAATTGTAATTTATGCACGTTATTAAACGGCCGCGATTCGCCGGTTGCATCAGCTGTTTAGCGTGTCATCACGAGCCGAATATTGCTATTGTTCTTTTCCTGGGATCTGTATGCTGCTGTGCATGTTAAAGAAGGAAATAAACAGGATAAATCCTCTCCTCCTCTCATCGTCTCATGCTTCATAGTCTGACGTTTTTGGCTGTTTTAGCCGACACCCCTGAAGTGAATCCAGTGATATTAGCAGATCAGCACGGTACATCCAGCAGTTTCCTCTACTACTTTTGTTGAGAACAAAATAGGCCTACTTGAAGTGCAGGATAGGCCTAAACCTCTTGCTGTCTGTTGATGTGCAATAAATATTGAAGGTTATGTAGCCTACAAGTAGGCCTACCTGTCTGTTCTACTCATTTCAACTGACTTGTGAAAACTGCTCAGAAAAATCCAAATTGACAACTTTTTTTTTTTTTTTTTTTTTTACACTAGGCTAACGCAAATAGTTACTTTCCCTGGTAACTAATTACTTCTATTGTAAAGTAATTCAGTTACTAACTCAGTTACTTTTTGGAACAAGTAGTGAGTAACTATAACTAATTACTTTTTCAAAGTAACGTTCCCAACACTGTGCATGATGCTAAATTGCCAGAGACTACTATAAGGGCCAAAGTTACAGTGGAACAGAGCAAACTTGAGAAAAATGTTGAACGGTAGCTCATAAAATTATGAGACGGAGTAATAATTTTAAGTAGTGTAATAGAGCTAGGTTTATTTCTAGTAGGTGATCATGCTGCTCTCACCATCCCCACATTAATGCACGCACGCAAGGTTGGAAAATACCTATTTGTAGGTCTATTACGACGTTACTGTGCTAACAATCGCTGTGAGAGCCTCACAACACACAGCAAATTTGATATTTTTCCTCTGAGCTCAGTAACAACAATCTATTACTTGTAACCTTCAGGGAAACTGAACAACCTGTGCATAGGTGGTAAAGGATGGCCTACAGGAAGAGGGACTGACTAAAACTAGTGGTGGCTGGTATTACATCTACGGTATACCCACCATCTCTACCATTGTGTTTCCGAAGTGTGGTAACTTGAGAGGGGAAATGCGATATGATACATTTCAATGTGACTTGTGTAACTTGACTAATACATAAAATAAACTTAAATTGCCATTGCTGTTCAAAACTTTGCAGAAAATGTAATGTTCAATGTAATTTTACTAAAATAATGTTTAATACATGGTGTTGAATGTTCTTCTTTAAGTCGCTCAGTGTCAAATTATGTTTAAAGGTTGGGTCAGCGAAACTGGGGAACGCTTGTTGTCAAAATTACTTATTTTGTCAAATTCAGTGAATATCTCCTCAAAATCAGCTTGCTGAACATGATGCTATGTGTAAAAAAAAACAAGGGCTAATACACAGCTTAGGCTCTTTAAACTGTTATGTAAACTAAGGGGCCAACCTTAGCTAGTAACATGCACGTTTTCAGAGCCTATGGTTGAGTATTAACACTGGATTTTTTTCAGCGCACAAACAGTACTGACGATCGTGAGGAGATATTCACTGATTTTGACAAAAAGCATTTTCGAGAATCGCTGACTCCACGTTAAATGTGAAATATAATGTATGTTTAAAATCAATACCCATAGCAGCATATTAACTCCATACCTATGGAGGCTTAAGAGGGTCTGGATAGTATCTAGACATTGTGGCCCTTGCTTAAAGGCCTACTTCACCGGTTGGAATATGAAGGTGTATTGAACTCGGAGATCCTATTTAGTATAAATGTGCAAAAAAAAATTTAATCGGATCATCTTAGCCTGAGAAAAGGCAGAAAGAATGTTTTATGGTCTCACTGTCTAACCCTATATTTTCCTTACTGTGACATCACAGTAAGGGTCAGGATTAACAGGACAGCTGGGCCCAGGGAAGACTAAGGGAAGACTGAGGGAAGAAAAACCTCATTCATTATATTATAATAGTTATTTTATAATGATAGAACGCTGGTTCCGTATGGGTGAAGTATTCCTTTAAAAAGAGGTGTGTCAGAAAGATACACTTACTTACAGTATGCAACAAAATATCAGAGTAATGTCAGCTAAATTACATTTAAAGTGACACACTTTGAGAATAATTTTTTTCCCCAATTGATACATGTTTTCGTTTTAGCTTTTTGTCAGCTTGAGGGACAAGTAGCCAGGATTGAAACCCAGGCCTGAGAGGACCCAGAAGTGTTAATGAGCATTAAAAAGCTCTTAAAGTGTAATCATCTCCATAGAACCCTCACTCTGAGGTAATGCTTATCACATGGCCTCAGTTGGCACCCTCACTCCTGACCACAACCCACTCTCACTACAATGTTAAATGAGTTTCCATTCACATGCAATATGGTGATTAAAAGAGAAGATGCAGCTATGATACAATTGCATCAAGTATAAACAATCTACTTTAGATTATGTTTGGATGTTGGAATTAATAAATGTCAATCAAAGTCATTCATTGGACAAACTCCTCTGTTGGCTGTTTATGAATCATAAACAGTCTACTGTCTACGTGGGAACAATTATTAGGGTAGTCGGTCTTTTGTGTAAATTGGACAATCACATATTTGTCCATTCAGTGGGAAAACGAGTACCGATCACATAACAGGAAAAAATGACCCTACCTTCACACTGCTGAATGGACAGGCTGGAATAGATGTGAATGACAGGTGTGAAGTGGCCAAAATATTCCACACACAACGGAAAACAATAGTCTTTGTGTTTGCTGGAGTTCAGACAAACCGGTGACGAAGAGTTTGTCACGCCAAATCAATGTCACAATGAACAGCCTGAAGTATTGGAGGCAGTCTGTTTTTCCTAGGATGGACTACTTCTTTCTGGAGGGTAAGAAAATGAAGTGAATACTCTTTTGTTTAACAACAGTTTCAACAACCTTGAAAAGAGAATGAAAAATAAGTTGTTATATACGAAATGTTCTTTAAACTAGCTAACATAACACCCTAAATAACATTAACCTTAGGCTACTTGTGAGGGGGGTTTTGTGCTTTTTACCCATGCTGAATGTTAATAGTTTGGGACCCACACAGACCAATTTCTGTCTACTTTCAAGAGCTAACTTTTAGTAAGCAATGCTATTTGGCTCGCTGTCATTTTTATGTGTGCCATTAGCTAGCTACAATAGCTATACGTGCACCGGCAGTGAGACCATGGAGTGTGAGTGAGACGAGTGGCGGTTTGTAGCGTTCTCTCTTCTGATTGGATAAACATTTCGGGATACTCCAATACGTTTATTTGCCGATTACATGCAAAGCAGCTGACTGAGGGGTCGGCTTTATGAAACGCACACATTATGTAAGTGATCACTGTATGAATAAAGAGCGATTTTACACTTATATTAACATAGCCTAAATAAACCGCTTACTTCACCTTTAACACTTTCTTTATTTTTTCTGCACTAAAAATGTCTATTCATACGCTATCACGACATTGAGGCAGTAAGTGTTCTTACACCTAAACCGTAAGCGGGAAACCTGATACTGTGGCCAACCGCACACTCTTACCCCTTTGTAGAAATAAATATGTGTAGGGGAATATATAATTTCAGCACACACTGATACCAAAGTTCTTTTCACTTGTGAAGTGCATCAACACCTACTGGGTGTGACTAATTTTTTGTCGTAACAACAGTTACAGTAACACTAACTCACGCTACCTCTGGGATTTTTATGGCTTTCAGTGCAAAAATTAAACAAGTCTGCTTTTACATAACCACCTCCAAATGGCCAATCGTAAATTATCACACATTAACAGACGCCTGTGGTGTGTAACAGCGTTGCACCATGGCTGTAAGAGAAGTCGGGTACAGTGAGCCCGAGTGGTAGGCTACAAACATCGCTCTGTCCACTTGATTACAACAAATAAATACTACTGGGAGAGGGATACATCTTCCGTGAGAGCGTATCTGGAGCACGGCATCGGGGATTTAATGTATGAATTGGAGCAAAGAAAACTTGAAATGTCAATCTCCCGGCAAGCAGCAGGGCAGACATGGTTAGTTACAGAACATTTTCTGACTCACTCATTCAAACTTATGTTTTACAGCGCTGACACGCACTCCTGACAAGCAGCTAAAACGCTGCCTAATAAATATCGCCTCCGTTTTTATGCCTGCTTTGAGGTAGCCTTAATTAACCAGGCACTACACGCGCTCCCCAGTGACATATGTCCCAGCCCGGGCCAAAAATAACACTGCCCTGAGGGAAGACGGAGGAGAAGGCGCTTTGTAGTGTGTCGAGGTTGCATGCGTAGGTATCTGTCTTACATACTGCATGAGTGTGTCTCTCTGTGCCAAGAGAAAAAAAAAATTTCCAAGGGCCACAGTCTCTTGGATTTGAGTGTGGCTGCACATTTGCATTAAGAGTGCAGGCCTGGGTCTCTGGTGGAATCTCCCAGAGGAGTGCTTCAGAGGCCGAGGCCCCCGGGGCGACCAGAAGAGCCTGCTTCCATGTGAGCAAGGCTGGGGCACAGCCACCTGTGAGACGGGGGGGTTGAGGAGGTGGAAGGGGAAAAGGAGAGACCTTGGGAGGAAGACATGGTGATAAATGAGGACAGAGGAGGAGAGAAAAAATAGCCAGTGTATAAACTCATCCCTACATATGGATGCGTGTCACTGTGGCTTGCAGAGGTGCAAGTGAAGCGGACACAAAATTGTGGTGCTGAAGGGCAGAGGAGGGCTGAGCAGGTCCTATAATCCCAATTGACAGTGCAGTGAGGTGAGGAAACAAGCAATACGTTATCACAGGGGTTTCTGCACATAAAGAGCAGTGTGTGTGTGTGTCTCCTCCACACACCTGTAACAACCTTCTCTGCTAAACGGTTGTTTGCTCTGCTTCTTCACTTCGACCCCTTCACTCCATTTTCCTCTTTCATTTACATAAGACATTTTTTTTCTTCTTTAAAAGATGTCGGCACACTTGATTCACCCTCAGTTCTGACCTTGTGCATCCATGTATAGTGCCAAACGACAGAAAATCACAGGAAAGTTGTAAATATTAAATGTTGTACCTTGTGGCCTAGTCGGCTTTTAGCTCTTTTTTAGTCGCCACCACCAAACAATCTGTCTCTTTAACTGTTAAATGCTCCAAAACAGCTAGTCACTAACTTCGTCTCCCTGCTGTTTAGTGCTGAGCAGTTAGCGTGCAGTCTTCGTTTTCAGAGTCACTTTTTTCTGCTGAACGAGCTATCCGCCACAGCTACATGTGGTGAGATTTAATCAGGTTTTAGCAGAAAAAAAAGACTACATTTTCAATTTGCTAAAATAATTGAAAACGCTGCATAGTGGTGAGGGGAACTGAGAAATCGTACAATTATCTGTTTGTCACTATAAGAAATAGACACAGTTAGCTAGGGTAGTTAAAACCCTAGTGGTTTTACTACCCTGGCTGATTTTCATCGGTGAGCGTACCCATGACAAAGGCACTAAGAAATATATATAAAAATGGCATTCTTTGCACTGATGGTTGTGATGATGCTTGTTTGCTGTAACATTTAATTTATGATCATCAGAGAAAAAATGCAACTGTTTCAGAAATATAAAAAATTCCTCGTAGCACCTTTAATTAGTTAATGATTTATTAATCTTTAACTAAGCTGTTATTAACGATACGTTAATGCTTAATTAATGCTTATTACGCATTTACTAAGCATGAACTAATAGTTAATTAATGTACCCTTATTGTTGAGTGTTACCGTAAAAATATAGATTAGTGCAGCTACAGTAGCTGTCTTACAGCTGCAGCTGCTAGCCTGTTTTTCGTAGTTCCCATCAGATTTGTTTTATGTCACTCCTGATTTGAGTCAATTTGACAGTAATGACAGAAAATGTTATTGGAAAATGGTTGAAATATAGACTTCATGAATTCAAATGTACCCAATTCCTCAAACTAATTGTAACTCTGCGCTGTTAGAGTAATATGGCACTGCGCTGCTGAATCCAAACCCAGACATGTACCACTAACCCAAGAGTTGAAAAGCTGATCCTTTTAATCCAAGAGTGATAATTGGTTGTGCCAAGTCTGGATACAAAAGTGCGGTTTCGAGAAACAGCTGTTTCTTATACATCACCTACCAGGAGGCAGGGAGAAAAGAAAAATCAACATTTGCACCTAAATGTGCCCCATAATGTTCACCAAGAGCCAGAACTCCAGATCCAAAACATAAACTGCTTTTTTAGTAGCCAAGAGCTAATTGATATTTTTCCACCAACAGCATCCAGTAAAGTTCTCTAATGGCCTTAAATCTTAATCATTGCAGTTGCTCTAGACCAGACATGACATCATGGCAACAGGTAGCCCAGTTTGTTCCACGGGTCTTTAATCATCAAGATTGCCATCATAATGGTTGAGTGGGCCACTGATTCACCAAAGAAGGCCTCTCTGTGTGGAGGAGTCAGATAAGGTATGTCTCTGCTTCTAACAGCCTCGGAACAGAAGACAGGAGAACAGTGTTTCCTTTATTTTGATGACCTCGTATTCTATGATACTCCAAAACTGTTCCATTTACGAGTACCTGGAAGTACTAACAATAACCGGCGGCACTGGAAAGGAACATAACAGCATTTTTATCACAGCAATGAAGATGCTTTCTAAACATGGTAAAGTGGAAATGACTAAACAACTACAGATGGTCGCCTTACATTTTCTCCCAGGACAATCACCGACCAGTTATGGATTCAAAACCATCACCAATGACCAGGCCCCTGCCAAAACACAATCAACTCCCTGTCAACACACTCGCTGCACTTCTTCCTCTCTTCTCTTCTCCTCTTCTCCTTAGCCCTGCTGCATGTTGGATGCTTCGGTGTCAGCCACACCAGTTATTCCCCTAATCCTAAACAGATTGGCTTCCGCCACAGAAGAAAACCCTCAGTCTGGCCGTCTCCTCGGCGCTTGCTCCGCAGAAACCCCATTAATCGGCAGCACATGGCGATAGGTTATGGAATGGATTATGGGCCTCGCGACGTATGTGGTCCGCTGGCTGCTCCGACGGTTACATGGTGTTGTTTAGGGACACACTCCCTAACGAGGAGACGGAATTGATCGGCGCTGTTCTCACTTTTACAGCCTCCCCATGACCATAAGTGGGAGGGGGACAGTTGTCAGTCATTGCCAATGGTTCAATGGTTGCCCCCCTCAGCAGCAGAGTCAATGGCTTTCTCCCTGATGCGAAACACTGCACAGAAACTCATGCGGCGGGCTGAACGTGTAATTATCAAACTTGGAGCCGCTTATTAAGATGAGAGAGGAAGACAAGGCGATTGTGTTCCTTGTATTTTTTTTGTTTCTTGGCACAATGGGGTAAGTGGAGGTCTGTGAAATCATGGTGAGGAAGAGGGATCTGAGGGGAGGAGGATAGTAGAGGGGGCAGAGAGAGAGAGACATGGGGAGAACGAGAATAAAAGGAGAAAGAGAAGACAATCACACACACACATGCATGAGCACACATGTACACACAAACAGACACAATAGACACAGAACATAATGGTGAGGTAACCACAGTTGCCTTTTTTTATATTGCTGTGCCGGTAGGTGGTGTGTGTGTGTGTGTGTGTGTGTGTGTGTGTGTGTGTGTGTGTGTGTGTGTGTGTGTGTGTGTGTGTGTGTGTGTGTGTGTGTGTGTGTGTGTGACTGTGTGTGAGAGAGACAGAGAGAGAGAGAGAAAGAGCGAGAGAGAGTGTGTATGTGTGTACAAACGTGCACCTCTTAGGGGGTGGGTGAGGTCTTAGAAACACAGCTGCAAGGCCTGCTCTGCCTCTGTCATTTGTAAAGCGCTAGTCTGCCAAGGGTGAAAAGTGACCAAAATTATCCAAGAATCCAGAGTGTGTGTGTGCTAGGGGGTGTCCTAATTCAGGAGGAAAGGGTGAAAATTGCACCTCTGCACACATGTCCACAGAGTGGATCATACACCAGGTGGTTACAAAGCCTTCTAAAAAAAGGGAGGACAGTGTGTGACGGTATGTGAGTGTGTGTGTGTGTGTGTGTGTGTGTGTGTGTGTGTGTGTGTGTGTGTGTGTGTGTGTGTGTGTGTGTGTGTGTGTGTGTGTGTGTGTGTGTGTGCGTGTGAGTGGCTTGTGTGCTATGGATCGCACAGTCACTTTTTTGATTCCTTTGTTTGTCAACATGATTCTTCAGATTTTTCTCTCATTTCAGAGAGTGGTACTCTGTTAAGGTGCTTCTTGAGATCCCAAAACAAAGAAATCTTAATCATGCTTAAGTTACTAGGAGTGGATACTGTAGAAGGAAGGAAATGAAACACATGGACAGTAAATGTTTTGCAGATACACAGCCGTTCGACCACAACGGTGCAATTGGGCTGTAAATATTTTTGAAACCCATTTTTTCTTGGGGCCCTCTGCTGTACTCTGTGTGGTTAGACTAAATAGATTTAAACTGTGATTTGTCAGTGCATAGTATGTTCAGCTGATATACCAATTTCTATAGTGCTAACTCAAACCAACCTCCTGTTTCTACTTTGAAGTTTCAACAATAGCACGCCTGTTCATCCCAATGCATTATTGGGCAGGTCACATTGACATGACGTACTTCATACAATGAAAGACCATACAAAAATATATTGCAGTCCATTCGGCCATCTGACGAATCAAGCTTTTGTGGCAGTCGATTCCAAACCTTTGAACACTTGTGTGTAAAGCGAACCCTGGCTAGCAGTTTGCACATACAATTTCAAAACTAAGAACCCCTCTCTATGTTAATAAATTAAAAAAACAGATGAAATGTATTTTATTTGTTATTTTTGTTGCATACTTTTCACATTTTTCATGTAGGAACATGTTGTGAGCCATGTGTTACATTGAGCTGATGACTTTTTCAATAAGGTAAGATGTAATGCAAGTAGGGATTACAGGGAGGGAGTCAAATATTCATTAAAGTCACTATTGACTAAATATTATTTACTAACTTACAAGGGCTTGGGTGGGAGGTTGATTTTAAGAGGTGACCATTGGAGATTTTGACCACAAATTGCACTGTTGAATTGTAATTCAGAGTAGTCCCCTTTCTTTGCACAATCTATGCACGCCAAAAACATGGGCAGCAAAATTACATTACTGCCATTGATTCCACTCTATTTCGATGATCTACAGGTGGCAGTTACGTAAGTGCCAAGAGGTGTAGAAATGCACTACTAAAAAAAAAGAAGAGGGAAGAAGAAGAATGCCATCTAACATGGAGATAAACAATGATAGATTTAGTTGCGTTTATGTAAATTAGACTGACTGTTATCATTACTTTGGTTTGCTTATAAGACAAGATGTGTGCCACCTAGTAATTCAAAAATTAACTTCACATCTTCTTGGCTAGCTGGCCAATGGTAATGCTCGGAGGGCGTGTGGAGTTGCAGTTTAATTGTGTGGTTTCGCTAAGAGTTGTTAGCAGTCGCCAGGAATAAGGTTAAGGCTGTTGATGGTCCGTAAGTAGCCTCAAAATGCAAGCAGGCTACTTTTAAATGTACAAGGTCTACACATATTGAGTACAGTAGATGCTTTAAAAATGAGTAAGAGGTTATGAGTAGCCTAATTGATTTATTTGATTTACAAGTTACTTGTAAATAGTGGACTTGGTACTGTGCATTCACTTGCTGTATGTGTAGGCACATGTGACATTATGTCTGAGAGAGAGAGAGAGAGTGTGTGTGTGTGTGTGTGTGTGTGTGTGTGTGTGTGTGTGTGTGTGTGTGTGTGTGTGTGTGTGTGTGTGTGTGTGTGTGTGTGTGTAGGCCTATGTCTGTGCATGTATAGCTGTTAACAATGGGACTGGTTCATAGACGCCACTGCAAGCGGCCCAAGGCCAGAGGGACGTCGGCTATACAACAGCTCACACAGATGACTCCCTGGCTTCTCGCCCATTATCTTCCCCCAGCCGGCCAGCCAGAGCTACTCTGTGTTCTCTGGCCTTTAAAAGGCCATTGAAGAGACTCAAAACATGAGGATGATCATACATATATCACCATGTTCATAGTTTAAAAATGACAGCCTACTATACTTGTGATAAACCCCTCTTTGCAGATGATAGCCCACTCTTATTCTAAAGCAATGCACTCTTGTGGCCCACTCAAAGACAGTTAAACAAGGCAATATTTGACGGATGACTGTGCAAGGTTTCTTGAATAACAGCTCAGTGTATTTCCCAGCCTTTATTCCCTTCAGTGTGCAGTATTCAGACATGATTGAGGTTACTGTAGTTTTATAATTTCGTAAATAGGCGATACAGAATCAGCATTTTATTTCATTAAAGCTACGGGGGCTGACCTCTGCACACTGCCGCTGTTGACAGTGTGCAGCATTACTGCTGATATTAATACCAGGTACAGTATGTGTTTTGTTTTACAATGCTTTTTATTCTGAGCTGTGGATGTTCACATAATGGAGGCGAAGAGGTGTTTCACTGAACAGGTCAACTCAAAGTTACATCATTCTAAACTATTTATGATCTCTTCACAGAGTTAAAAGCATTTTAAAAGAGTGCACTTTATCACATGAGAGGATTTCTGGGGGTAACTACTATTAAACACCTGCCACACACATGGTTGTGTTTGTACGTGGTGGGAAAATGTATTCTGCAGCCTTGTGAAAAAAACTGCTACAATTTGCACCTGAATATGAAAAAATGGATACAATATGTATATAGTATTCTACGAGTTAGTGGCTACAAACGTTTTTTGGAGGGTGTAATGTATAGTTGACAGCTAAAGAACAAGTGTGTTGATGTTGATGAATTGCCTCATTCTGGATCAAAAGAGCAGGTTATCCTCTCTGACCATCTCTTTTAGGCAGGTGCGTGGGTCCCCATTAACTTTGCTCATAATGAACCGTAATCTTACTTTAAAATCTCTTCTTCGCTTTACATTTAAGGACAATCTTGTTTTCATCTGCAATGACGATGGAAAGGATCCAATGCGACCCTGAACTGGCCCTTGTTTACCCTGTTGCATGTGTCGAGATCTGAGAAGGCGCAATCCCAGACTGCCTTGCTCCTGATCAAAGGTACAGTGTGTTATTAAAAGAGCCTGGAACTATGATAAAGGAGCTCCCGTTACAATTAGTGGTAAGTTGTACGTTTTGCACCACTCCCCCGTCTTGTAGGACGCATTGATCAGATGATCGCGGACATGAGAGCGTGAACTTTGACCTCTGTTTGACAGTAATGGCCGTGCCTTGACCTCAGGCTTTTTTGTCTTAAGAGATGATGAGTGACCCTGCTTTGTATTTTGTTGGGACATGACTAAGCAGGATCGAGGGCAGATGCTCGGTCGATACGACATACAACACACCATTTGTACGACTAGTAAGAAAGGTTGGTTCAACAGTTAGGGAGATGATAGTTTCCCCTCACCCTAACCCATGTTAATCATGTACAGTGTGTTCCCCTCTCTCTCTACACTTTACCTCTGTGGACCGTAGGACTCAGTAAACCCAGCAGCTGCACTTTCAAACCTCATGTCCCGGTATGCATGCATGGGAACTTGTCCTTTTTCCCCCTGCAATTCCCCCCATCCACTTCCTGCTATCTCCGGGGCCAATCTAAAGCGGCGCTATTACGATTCCTGTACTCGGTGTGTTGGCGGCCGATTTAGAACATCAACACCATCAATCAAGCCGCCAACGGGGCCAACCAGCTGGCTGAACCGTCCTGTCCCACAGACGGACAATTTGTCATCCGCCGAGGCCAAGTTGCGTTCATGTAACTACACCCGATTCTTTCTCCTCTCTGTCTCGCCCCCTTTGCTAAAAACCTCTTTTGATGACTTTTTGACTCGCCCCTTTCAAACGTTTTCCCCCGAAAGCCTCGGCATCTCCACTCTCACAGCAGCCTCTTTACCGAGAGCTTTACAGTTGTTTTCTTTCTGTCCCTCCATATGAGGATAATTAAAACACTTACAGACATCCATGGGACAAGGCTCACTTGGGTTTCTCTTGACTGATGGTATTGTTTTTGTTCACTAGGGAGTAGCAGCCTGTAATAATCACTGTTCTTCTGACCGTTGCCTTTTGCTGGAAAAGTTTGCTATGCATGGCCACTAGAAATGTTTCCCCTTTTACTTTATGTGATTCGCTGAGGTGGGCCGTTATCTACCAAAATATATGACCAACAACATATAAACAAACAAATAAACGTGCAATGGAGAAACCATGAGTCATAGTTCTATTAAACATTGTATGAGGCTACTCTGCTCACATAAACTGCGCAAATAATTGATGAATTGAATTGAAGTATGCCTCCTATACACTTGAGCAATAATAACAGAGTAAAGCAGGCTTTATATGTCCATAAAAGTCATAGACAAGGTCAATAAAAAGGAATGCTTTTCCTCTGTTTTTCGTAAAACAGAAGCAAGATTTCCCTACTAAATTAATAACATCAACTAATATGCAATAAAGGGAGACATTGCAGCTTTTTTAGATTAAAGTACTCCTCAGTGTTTGGTAAATTCTAATTTGGAAATTTGGATTACAGCTGCAGTTTAACGTGACAATTGGCTTTTATAATTTCCCTGTCACAACGACGTCATAGAGTCCTCATCAGACCATAGCTCATAACGCGCACACGCGCACACGCAACACACACACACACACACACACACACACACACACACACACACACACACACACACACACACACACACACACACACACTTCCCCTCGTAATTGCCCAGTGTTCAGTGCTTTGCCTTATGTCTTGGTAGTGCTCACTCTCCAGGCCAGCTGAGAGGCCCCTGGGGGCACTGTGGGGGCCTTAGAGTTGTCCAAACACCCCAAATGAAGGTCTGGGGAAGTTCCTTGCTCTTTTGTCTCTGCCAGGGAAACAAGTGCAGCACAGTGTGCACACTTGGGAGTGTGTCTGCTGGGGTCATAATATGGCTCCTCGGCGGTCCCTCACAGTCACGCTACCATTTCTCCCCTCAGCTCTGCACTGCCCTATCCTGGCTAGACAGCAGGCCCCAGCTGCACAACTAGCTGCCCTTTACCAGTTCAATCAGCCAAGGTCACTGACAATCAACCAGTGATGTTGCACATCTGTGTGTCTGTGTTTGCGGGCAGAAAAGGTATTTGGCACCCTGCCTCTCTAAAAAAATCTTTAAAAAAAATCGTAATGTATCTGCCACTACAACCACACTTTTACACACAAACAAGCAATTGTACGCATATGTACACACAGTCACACTCACCAAAAAAATCACATTGCAGTCTTCAGAAGGCGAAAGCTGTGTTACATTTAGATGATCAACTCTCAAGTGTGTGCAAGGGATTAGCCAGAATCTGCAGCAAATCACAGACAACGCTTCCAAATAACTGAGCGAAAATTATTTCTGCTAAACAGAAACACACACCAAAACTGGCTAGGCTTTTTAACATGGTCGCACGCAACTTTATTTGCCTGTAAACAATTTTCCAACATCCCATTCAAGAATCGGAGCGTTTGATTTCGGTTTTATGAGAGCATGTTTGACAAATGTTTCACGGGCCAAGAGAAACGGTACCTGGCAGTCACACTGAGAAAGGCTTCCCTCACCTTCTCTCAGTATAAATGAGCTCAGAAAGTGCTCGGATTGAAAGCCAAAATAGATTATATACAATGCGAGGCAGTTGCCTAACACACTTTGCACCACAGAACATTGTTCACACTGCTGCTGAAGTAATGCTGAACTGGGTCAAATCACAATAAACCAATACTTGTTAACACAATTAATGTTTAAAAATGTGCTATCATTGTGAGGGTTGTGATATTTTTTCATACTTCCAGTTGCATCTTGTGTGGCGTGCTTTGGATACCTCAAAGAAGAATGTATTTAGGGGCATGGGGGAGCGATTGGGCTTAAATTATAGCAAACATAAATTGGACCCTTGGCATTGGCCTTCCTTTGTAAAATTTTAATGATAAAATCACCACTTTCACTTTCACCTCCTAGTGTTTCATCTGGACTCTACCCAGAGTGCTCTGCTCTGATGCCGGGCGTCACATCATTGGCCGAGCTGCTTAAGCCTCGCCCAGGGCCATATTCTCATGAAAATATTTTTGTTTTTATGCCTGCCTGTGTTAAAACACTGACTATTGCTGCAATTTGAAGATAGAGAGAAATGTTAGTTACTGTATGTGGGAAGTATTGTGTTTTGTTTTAGTGCAAGGAGTCTGTGTCTGTAATTCTCTATTTACATATCTCTAACAATCTTTTCGTCTCTAAATTGGAATGTGCGAATGAGAACCAAAAAGAGTTATCATTACAATAGATCTATACAGTATGTGTGCAGTATATTGTAGCTTAATTTAAGATGTATATTTGATCTTTTTCTCCCTGCTACTTCACGATGAACTGACACACTGCGTCTTTGTTCAAAAATGCACTGAAGGAGAAGAAACAATTAAGAAACAGTAATGACTTTACAAAGAGAGGGGGGTCAATGCCTACTCTTGCATACCTTCCTCCATGTTTTATCATTAGCTTCCCAAATACAAATAACAATACCCGTGAAGGGAATCTAAATTGATACCAAGGGGGTAAAATTATCAAGGGCTGAAAGTGCCTAATTGAACATTTCGACTTCATATTGTGCTATCTTGTGGACAAAGTTTGATTGATAAAAAGCAGAAGATGGTTCCCTGGTTATTTTCATAAAGTGCTAATAATTACCCTCTACCTGACCAGGCTGAACAAACACACAACCCTTGACCTTAGTGCAGAAGAGAGGATTGTGTCCAAATCACAACACAAAACCAGAGTCGGCCTTCCAGACCTGACTGATGGCTGAGGGATGCCAAAGCTAAATCCAAACCCAGGTGACCACCAGCGGTCCCTGTCTGCTGCCTCGTCTTGAGGGTCTAACTACTTAATAAGTGGCTGTCCCAGGTTTCCTGGACATAGTCCAGACCCACAGAGGCCCCCTACGAACGGACGCCCAAAAGCATAAGGAGGGCTTCATTTATCAATCAGACCAATCACAGACTTTTCCGGGACTAGGGACGGCCACATGTTGGGGATTAGGCGGATGGAATTTGGTACAACCAAATTGTGGAGAGTTAGTCAGTTAGAGATTATAGCAAATCAACAATGAAAAGAGTTGGATTACACTACAGTTGCAGCTGTATCGATGTGGAGTGGGTTAGGTATCACCTATCAATGTCAATTGAAGACACTTTGAAGTGAAACCATGTAACTTTTGCTAAATAGCCACTGCAGCCAGAAATGACAATAAATATACAGTAAAGGGTAAAATGCCCTATTAATCTATTCGTAACATTGGAGTAGAAAAGATTTAGAAAATTCAGTGTACTGACCTTATACCTACAGCACATAGTACTGGTCATATCATGCCAGAATCCTATGCAACCATGGGCTTAGCGGCTAACCTTGGTATTGCAAGATGTTGCCTGTCTGTGGGTCCATTGGCCCAGAAGTTGATCTCGCCACTTATTGGAATCTGAACAGGGAAGAAAAACATTATTAACTTTCCATTGAAATGAAACGGACGCCATTTTCCAATTTGGTGTCCTTCTTATAATACGTCCAAAACCCCTAAGGGTATAGCAATGATAAATGGTGCATTTCATGGTTTATGAAGACAGATTTAGTCTAAGAATCAAAACAAGCAATTTCCTCTCTTAAAAAATGACATAGTGTGCCTTTAAACATAGATAGTCTTATGTGTAAAACTGATGTGATCTGGCTGCATCAATGCCATACTTTCTTTGTAGTTTAGGATCATCAAACATGAGCAAATGGACATACACACACACACACACCTTGCACTTCCACTACATCGCAACTCAAATGTATAAGTGGTGTGACATCACTGGCTAACAAATAAGGTTCATGTGAAAGCTCAAAGTAGATAATTATTGTCAACCAGCCAGCACATGAGCCATGCAACAGATTTAGAAGCAGACGGAGGGAGATGAGCCGTCACCGTCACCTCTGGCATGTTGTGTCACTCCTGCTCATTTCCATCTCTGCGCACAGATGACAGACGAGCCTCTGACAGGTGTCAGAGAAGAGCAGAGCAGGTCTTGTCACTCAACCACTGAACCCCCCACCCCCCCCTGGCTGTGTGCGACACGCATACTCTGGTACACCATGACTATAACTAAAGTGAGAGGGAGGTGTGTCCGTTTCTGTGTGTGATAGATAGAGAAACTGAAAATGACCAGGGAGAGGAAGCGGGGGAATAAAAAGAGATACTTGGGTGATGATAGATATGGATGCAACAAACAACATGTAATGGTCCTCTTAAGATATCAAACAGACAAAGAAGTTGAAGGAGTATATAAATGTCTAGATAAGGGAAGATGTACTTGTTTGGCACATTGGCCATTTAAAGCAGAAAGGTTAGAAGACCGGGGAGCTAGCATTTCTCCATTGCTCATGTGTCGGGTCTCACAAAGCCCTTTTGTGGCACTGATCTTTGGACACGTCACAACACAATCGATGCACTTTGGACCAAATGTGTCGTTTTTCACCAATTCTTGGTCTAAATGAAGATAAATGAACACTGTTAAATGTTTTTATTTTTCTCGTATTAACATTATTCAAGTGAATTTGAACATACCTACACACATCCAGTGTTATATTTTATATCAAGGGCTTCCAATGAGTCATCTGTAATTTATCTGCACCAGTCAATGAAAATATGTGTCGATTCACCATGCTCCATTGCCAAAGAAATTAACTCTGATTTTACAGAGGACAGCTTAAGCTAATGACTTAGTGTCAGCATGAGGATAGACTTTGCAGATAATGGGCACTTCCAATAAGAGTGCTTTTGACAGAGGGGGTTAACACCTATGGTGAGAGTGTGTAAGTGCTTTTAACATACAGTACAGATAGGTCCATGGCATTGGACTATGGACACAGGGCTAGTACACTATTAGCGCACATTACTGGAAAAAAATTAGCATGCCAATTTTATGACTTTTATTAAATGATATTTTGGTGGACTAAAACTAAAGCGGCTGTAATTGTGATTGAAAGTGTTTTGAGAGGCAGGATTATCATGCATTTATTTAGGCAAAGCCATTTTAAACAGGTGCCTGTGAGTGGAATCTGTACCAAATGAGTGTTGGGGACAATAATAAACAGTATATATATTGTTAGTGATATGCGGTCTGTTCTGACCCTATAGACAGTCTAGCTCCACCAATAGAGGTGTCATTGTTCCTCAACTCTAGGTTTCAACTAGGGGCTCAGGCAAAATGGAGCTGGACCCCCCATATTTCATTTCTCCCTTGCTGAGAGCATTTATCAGCAGTGTCCTGATAAAAACAAAATATGCAACTTAAGCCCGAGCAGGGCTAAGCCGCCGAGGTGGACAGGATTACCTGGAGGCTAGCTGGGACAGGCATCAGATTGTACTGTCATAAAGGGCCATTAGCCTCTTGGCAAACTGTACCTCAAGCCCAAGATGACAGAGCTTTTCAAGACGGACAGGGGGGGAAATATGAAACTTAAATTCGTCATGACAGACATCTCAATGAATGAAGCCCCTTGAAAAAGATGGCAAAAATAAATAAGTTTTTTGAAAAAAAGATTCCTCGTTTTTTTTTTTTTTTTTCATTTCTATGCTCATTTGACCCCTGTGGGAATATAATTGATTGTACTAAGAAGTTTCTGCATGAAATAGTCAATATCCACTGTTGTGTGCTGGATGTAAGCATTTATCTGAAAAGGGAGACTGGATTTCCACACAACACACAATGGAGTAGACTTACTGACTGGCTGGGATTAAATTTAATACAGGATCTTGACAGACATATCCTGGAAGCGTATCGCTCTCTCCGCAGATTCCCTAGAAGCAAAGCTTACATGTTTTTTCTTGGATTTGCCTCATTAATTGGCTGGTTAAGTCCCCCTTAATCCACAATGATCACTTTTTAGTACGTCTCAGGGCATTTCCCTAAGATCACATATCCTGTTACCTCCTTGTCTTAATACTTCACAGCTACGACCACAACATTAAGATCAAACACACCTTGACTTTCTCAGGTATGCTCACATTCAGATTATTAGTGGCACCATATAGGAGGAAGCCTCCATACTGAAGCAAGTGCACGGCGAGACAACGCAGTGGAAGGCTGGGTGTCTTCCTACTTCCTATGATAATTGGGAGAACATACGTTGTCTGTTATCTGTAGGAGATGGTCTTTATTTGGTCACACACACACACACACGCACAGCTCTCATATCTTTACCTATGTCCATTTATTCACCTCTCCCTGTGCACAGCCTCTAGGCCATATTATGAGTTGGGGTGGGCCCTATGATAAAGAGCCAGGCAATTGTGCCCGGGGTAGGAGTGTGTGTGTGTGTGCATGTGTGTGTGTGTGTGTAAGGCCATTCGTCAGACTGGCCGGGCAAGCATACGCCGCAGTCTTCCTCTTGTCTGTCTGTCTGCCCCCGTCTGTCTCTTTCAGCGCACTTACAGCGGCTGCCGGCTCGTCCTTTCCCAGAGGGGCTTTGTGAAAGGACAGAAATGTGATGCTGCTGCAACTCAGACACAAGTTATGGTGGAATCTGTCTGCAGTGGCCCTTGGTGCATTGCATCCCTCCTCTGTGAATCCCCCCTCCCTCCCCTATTTTACCCCAACATAGAGACTCCAGGCGCCAGGCGCGGCGTAACTGCAGTCTCAGGTATGCCGGGCCTTGCGTTGCAGCCACTTCCCAGGGCTTCACCTGCACCTGAGACTGAGTGACGCGGGGAACCACAATCGGCTCGACTTCAGGAAAGAGTTTCGCTCAAAGCAGAACAGGCCATCACTCATCTATCAAGTTCTCTAACTGAAGATGCGGATGAAATTGACCCCCTCGCTTGTCGTTTGACAGTTTACAGCCTAATTAAATCGGACTGAACCCATCATGTCCATCCTAAAAATGGACATTGAAGCGACACAAATGTATTCATTGCGACAGGGGCTTGGGCTTCAAGGTAGAGTCAGGAATTCTGGAGAACGATTGTTTTCAAATTCACTTTTTGTCAAAATCAGTGAATATCCCCTCACGATCCGCTACCTGTCCGTACTGTGTGAAAATGGGATTCTGACAACAAACTTTCTCCAGAATAGTTGACTCTTCGTTGATGATTTGAAGATTAATTTGTGGTGAAATGAATTGTTAGTATCAGCCTCAAAAGTATCAATAAGCGTGGAACACTAAATCTTTCATACATTCCTTCAAATGAAAACAGTATTTATTTTTGTCTTTAGACATGTTATTCATTTATTCTAATTAGTTTGCAGACACATCTTCTGCATCTTCTGTTCTAAATGGTCTTTTATGTATCTAACTGGAATTGGGCTTTTTAAACCACAGTGACATTTACTTCCTGCACTTTCTCTCCACATTTTGTCCCCCCTCCTTCAAATGTTGTGGCACTGTCATGTGTAAAGTCTTAGGATGATTACAAAATAATTTGAAAATAGAATAAGTACGTTGAGCCCTAAGTTGAGGTTTGCTCCATCTGTCAACATATGACAGCTGCAGAGCAATTTCCATTGTGGCGCAAGTGGTTTTGTGGTTAATGTGCGCTCTCATTTATCTCAAATACATCCTTGCTGAAATCTGACTGACTTGTGCGCATATGTTTTGAGGAACTGCGTGAGGCTATTGTGGTGGTGTGGGAGAAAGAGAGAAAGAGAAGTATGGGGAGAGATTCTGAGGAGCAGAGAGAAATAGTTTTCCCAAATATTTGCAAGTATTTTCTAAGTTTTGCTCCACCCTTTCAACGTCAAACCATTGTTACTGAAAAAACATCCACACTTATCCCACAGGGGAAAAAACACTTTAGGCTATTTATGAAGCTCTGCATGCTCTTTAAACATGTTCATGCAAGAGGTAGGCCTATGGCACAGCCTAAAGCTTGTCTTACTTGAATGTATGCAATCTTTTATTGTCACATATAAGCCCAAATATGACTAGAAAACATTGCGTTTGTGATTTCAGTTGGGCTGTCCACAATTATTTGGCAGTTGAATAAACATTCACATAGGCTATTTGTTCAAAAAAATATCAAAGATGGGAAATGTAGGCTAGAGATCAAGTCATAAACCACTGTTATTTTGGACGTAAAGCTTTAAAAGTCAGCAAAATGTGCAGCTTTTACAACTTGGAAAAATATAAGTTAAACGTTAAAGGATTTGTAGGCTATTCCAAGCAAAATAGGATAGATTAGCCTACTGTAAAGCCCTCTTTGAAAGCTGCAGGCCTAGTTTACTATTTGCCTGTATGTCCGTCGTCAGTGCTGTTTGAACAGTAAATAATTGTTTTTGCACTTGCATATTAATAAAATGCACATTAAGTTTTACTTGTAATAACATAATATAACACATTACAAACATTACCTTACCTGGCCTTGCCGTAAATCAAAGTGATTGCTGCGCTTTCCTGCGCAGTTGGCGCAATCTCTACCCGCTTGAACAGCTTCAGCGTTCCCTCTGCTCAGGAGCCACGGCCACCATTCATTTACAAACAGCAACACAGCAGCAGTAAAACTAAACATGTCAGACAAGAAACAGACCGTGGACCTGGGCCTTTTGGAGGAGGATGACGAGTTCGAAGAGTTCCCAGCTGAGGGTATGTAATACAGACACTATTTGAACCATAATGCTATTATTTTCTTTTAACAGACTATTGGTAAGTTACCGACTGTAACTGTTATGGGGTTGTCTTTGCTGGGCCCTGCTGCGGTGACTCAGCTAGCCTAGCCATTTAGCCTTAGCATTAGCTAGGATTTAGCTAATCAAATTAGTCGACTCGTGGAGCTCGCTGCCCTTTAACATCACAGTCATTGTGTTTTTAATGTCATATTGGTAGTTTGAAAGCATACATAGCCTAGCGTCATTGCTAACGTTTGCTTGTTAGACCTTACGTCGGTGCGAGCAAAAGTGTTAGCATATCATGTCAACAGCTTGCTAGCTTTAGCTTAGTTGACTTATGCACCTTGTTTTGAACGTTCTTTTCATTTTATCCGACATTTTGAGATACATTTGTTTATAGAGGATGTGTGTGCTTTGTTGGTGATGTTCCACTGTTTGATTCGTAGACTGGACGGGGCTGGATGAAGATGAAGATGCTCATGTTTGGGAGGACAACTGGGATGATGACAACGTAGAGGACGATTTCTCAAATCAACTGAGGTAGTTTGAACATTCAGTAGAAAAACTCACAATTTAGGCTACATCGCATTACACTTGGAATGATTCACATCTGTCTCATTGATGGGGAACTCATTTATTCTTAGTCTATAATTATTTCTTATTCTTGATAACACATCTGAGGCCTATCATATTTGACACATATTGACTTGAGCCAACAACTATCTACAGGTGCATCCTCCAGTGACAAGCAGGTCCACATTTCCCCCAAATAGTTTGAACCACAGTGATGAAAGGAGAATATGTTGATCCTTGGAAGATTTACAAATGTCACTGTTTGATTAACTACTTTGAATTCATTAGTTACCTATTGTTTTGTTGACTTTTATGAGGTGTGACGTATATGGTGAAACGGAACAGACGTGTGTTATGAAAACATTAAATACAAGAGAGTGGGCAAAAAATGCCCACAAATATATAACTGCATTTCATAATGAAACAAATTCTGCTCACTGAATTATTTTTAAGATGAATTTAAAACATTCTGACTGAGCTGCTTTTTACATGCAGTGGATTTAAAATCATACTAAAACAATTGAATCCATTGTCGGGTCAATATAGATTTAATGTGTTAATGCAGATATGTTTATAATGATCTAAAGTCAGGATTATTGTTCCAGCATCATGATTGTAAAGTGTAGTGACATAACTTAAATATGATACAAAAGATAATTTCCTTCATAAGTCCATGAACACACTATAATTAAACTGCAAACTTTAAAATCCAGTATAAAGTCCATAGTCTAGTCATAGTAAAGTCCAAGATGACTAATGTTTTTTTCTAATGTAGCTGGAATTTAGGTCAATAAATACAGATTGCAGTTTTATCAATATTAATCTTGCTGCTTGGAAATGTAGTGCCTTTTGCAGACACATTGCTGCTCCTCTACAATAGCTCAATTTGTTGTTGGTCGTAGTGAGCCGCTGCTGGTATTTTAAATTGTGCTATAAAAATCTTGAAAGGGAAATCAACAAGGAAGTCAAACAAGTACCTTACCTATCGTGTGTTTACAAGTGTTACACTTTAAATAATTTATACATTACAAATCAGATGTATCATTCTGAAATCTGTCATGCCTTCAAGGTTTACACTAACCCTTATTGAATAATCAATAACTGTTGCTAGATAAGTGGCTGGTCTGTTTTCATTTGAGTACACTTTAGACAGTAATATGCTATTGTTTTATTTTGGCCAATTATAATAGCCATGCTATTAAGCTGTTTCGCAAAGATATCATTATTGTTAAAGGGCACAGCTACCATATACGTATATGTAATCATCAAATTCATAGCTGCACACATTCTGCAATATTTATATATTTCTTCACTCCCATCTCTTAATGGTTCTCGCAATCAATAGCAGAGGGTACTTATGCCTCGACCGCCCACCTGTAATCATCTCTACTGACTTGATCTTTGTATTTTCCTTTTCTTCCCCGCAGAGCTGAGCTGGAAAAACATGGTTACAAGATGGAGACGTCGTAACGGCTGACGGGGCCCTTCACTGTTTGAAGACGTTGGATATGGACATTTATATTTGAATATTACTGGTTGACCACACACCATGGAAAGAATATGTTAATTTGTTTCTCTTTTTTTTTGTAAGAAATACGGAATGTTGATTGAAGTAAAGTGTTTGAAGAAAACAGTTCCTCTCAAGTTGTTTTTATTGACATGATACTGCAAATGTTTACACTATTTAACAAGATGGAAATTGTACTAATACATTTGTAGTAATACCTTAAACAATAGATTTAAGTTGTTTTTTTTAAATATTTTTTGCGAGGTGTTTGGCTTGATATTCATTCTGCTCTACAGACTGTTGTGGTCATGACATCTAACCTGAAGAAAGTGGATTGCATTTCTTTAGTACATTGCTGAAATTGAGCAAGCTATATTACAAAAATAAATACTGCATAATTGGCCTCATACTTCAAATTCATTCAGCATAGCCAATGGCTAAATTTAACTGATGCTTTAATAGTATTTCCTAGAGATTTAGCCTAGTGTCCTTCTGTCTCGCATAGTCATTGGACTGATCTAATTAATACATCATACATTGAATTAATCTTTGCAGGCATTTATTTTTAAATGCAGAATGAGAATTAAAAGTCTTTGTAAGAGTTGTCCATCTCCTCAGTAGCACACATGCTAAGTCCGTACTAAACCGCACGTAATGCTGTGATACTAATAGTTATTTTGGACTAAATACATTTTGCATTTTACTAAAGGTCAAGTGCTAAACTGAGTTTATCTTAGATATTTGTGATTTGTTGCAACCTTTATGTAAGGTTCTGTTTATTGAATTTTTTTTTTTAGATGATGTCGGCATGGGAGAGGAAGAGAGAAAACGTCTACATGGGGCAATGGAGATGCAGATAAGCTCTGTGCAGTGGAAATGCATACAATGCAAACAAGTGTTTGTGGTGCATGCTACACGTACACACACACACACAGGCAGGCAGTTCCTCTTCACTGTGCTGTATAGCCCCACAGCGCTTGGCCGAGTCCCTGAAGGAGAGATTATCCACTGCCTTGTTTGTCAGAGGCGGGGAGGGGGTCTCAGCATGGGGCCTCCCAGCCTGCCTTGCCTGGGCCTGCCCTTACTGCCAGCCAGGCCCTTCTCTTCCGCTTGTCACAGCGGGGACTCTCGTACCAAACCAGAGGCCAATTTATTCCTGCTACACTCCCCCGGCAAAATGATTTCTCACAGTGTTTGGTCGACTTTCAGTCCCAGGGTCCTAATGAGGTGAAATGGATGCCAGTAAGACCAAGGCTGCAAGAGCAGCTTTCATCCTGTAAACAACATCCCTCCTCTGCCTCTGCAAGGGGAAAATAACCGTAATAGAATTACTCAAGTACTATGTATCATGTATAAGATTTGTACTTGAATATTTACGTTTTGTGCAGCTTTTACTTGTTAAAGATGGAAAAATTGTTTTAAATCCACTTTAACTGTTTTAATATTATTGCGTTATTGGTGAAACACAATAAGTTAAAAATGGTATGCACGACTTAGTGTCTTATCGGGCCCTGTCTTCAAGCCTTGACATTTTTTTTCTTTTCTAAAACAAGTGAAAGAATCAGCCAATATAGTGAGGTACTCTAAACCTGTTTCCAATATTATCCCCTTTACTCCAAAACTGAGCATCTGTATTTTGAAACATGAACAAATTTCACGGGTCACTGCACTAGAATCATGTAAAATGAAACTTGATTTATAAAAATACCCTAGACAAGATGTTTTCAATAGGAAATGAGTCAAATATGTTTACTCTCCTGGCAGACTGCTTTTACTTGTTTTAAGAAAATGAGACTTTTAAACTTTATGATGACTAAGAAGGGAAAAAATCTGACAGTAACAGTGTTCGTTTGATAAATAGTACAAATAACCACTGCGTTCCGTTTCCGATGGTTGTTTTGCCAGCAAGAATTTAATGTAACTGGTTCAGCTATGATCCACTTTTAATCATTCCTGCTGCATGTGAAAGAAGAATATTTTTTCTACCACTGCCTACTGCTTGTGGGTTGCCGTTCTTTTGTGAGTTTCCTCTTGTGGTGCTGATATATTTGCTGTTTTTGCATCGGCTTATACTGTATTTGAAAATATTCATTCTGCGTACACACTCAGAATTTGGCACCAAAGGCTGGAAAAAGGTGGACGTGGAAACCTGTTCGCTCGGGTCAAGCGTTTAAATGTTGCCACCTGAAAGCATGTTGACAAGCATCTGACAAGTCTCTCCTTCTCTTCTGGGAAAAGACCAAATCCCTGTTTACTACTAGTTATTATCCCAATCAGCTGCATGTCACAGCCCAACAACCCTCCTGAGTGCAAAGCCCTATATTGTGATTGAAAGACAATGCTCCAGCTGCTATACTGATACATGTGTCAATAAAGAAAATAAATATTGAGTTGGCAACTACAGCAGGATTTAAAGCAAGGTCACATTGCTGCTCTCAATTCATACATATATACGCGATGCTCAGATCTGTTTATGCCCTTGAAACTGAGGACCCTGGGCGTGATGATTATTCTTCTTAGGGTTGGGAAGTCGGTGAAGTGAGAGAATCGGTAAGTGAGAGCGACAGAGGAGGACCTGTGACTATTTTGTTTGTGCTGAGAGCATGAGATTGGTCCCTTGTGTTTGACTCCATGAGGGCCTAAATGGGCCCTCAATATTCAACCTCGCACAGATCGCTCGGCTTTTCAGTGTGTCTCCGCGCTACTTTCTTTCTTTGATCCCATTTAATCCTGACTTTAATTTGTGAAAGCATTTTTGTTGTTCCTTTGTGACCCTGATGATTCACCTTGGTGCGTATGAGAAGGCTCACACTGGCTGATATTGACTGACTTGGAGAGTTCTGAATAACAATCTGCTGTGTGAATATTTTGGCAATGAATCAAAGGTTGCATTTGAAATCTTTTACACAATGGGTTACTTTTGTAAAGGGCAGTTCTCTGTCCTTGTATAAGGAGTGGCAAAGTTTAGTATTTCATATAGAAATCCATGCATGTGTGTTATACTTTGCCAGAGTACATTCTGGATCGGTCTATATAGGAACTACTGAATACCGCAAACCCTGTAAACTGATTCTCGTCTTACTAAAAGCCCGGATTCTTCAAAAAGCATTTTTCTTATTTGCAAATCGCTTTTTCCCTGAGCCCACGCAGTTCTGAGACCACATGACTTCATAAATGCGAGAGAGCAGCCAATAGAACTGTGGCAAGGACTATGCCATAACACTTCATGTTGCTAGATGGCAGACCCATTGTTCTCGAGGCCCACAAGCCTGTGGGCGAGAGACCCTGCTGTGTCTACACTGAGGAAGCACACCAGCCTCCCGGGCTATATTTTCCTCTCTTTTCTGCAAACACTGGAGGCTACTGTGACCATTCCAGCTTTTCTCCCAGAAATGCTGCAGAACCTGCTCTTCTCCCCTCTCCTATCCCTTCACGGCTGAGCCAGGGAGAATACGAAGATGTCGCCGCACAGCTAGGAAGCATGCAGCTGCTACTATAATAGCCCTAATTGCACGTTTCTTTTGTTGAGCTGAGATTAGCGGCAGGGCTGCAATACTACTACTAAAAACCCCCCAAAAAGTAAAGATGGAGGGGAGAGAGTTAAAAAAAAAACACACTCGGGGTGCGTTCACCAGTGAGACTG
This sequence comes from Ammodytes marinus, assembly GCF_949987685.1. Lineage (NCBI taxonomy): Eukaryota > Metazoa > Chordata > Actinopteri > Uranoscopiformes > Ammodytidae > Ammodytes > Ammodytes marinus. The sequence goes on from NC_137221.1 coordinate 18,444,441, forward strand.
CCAACCCACTGCTGAGTGGCCCACACCTGCACACTAGCACCCCCGCTAAAGTAAACACAGATAATAAGGTATAATTACTTTAGAAAATAATAACGAGGAGCAACCCTTCAGACCCCCCTACTCCCGATGACAAAGGGCTGCCTGTTTATTGTGGGGGGTGAAGCAGCCCCCAAAGGACGCTGGCGAATGCCCTATCAAAAGACCCAAGGGCCCTACTGAGGGTCCCTTATAGGACAGCCATCAGTGTCAAGGAGGACTGGGGCCTTTTAAGTCGCTTCTACCCTAACTGCCTCAATTAACCAGTATGGACTGACCACAGGCTACTTTTTCATCTCCATTCATTCTCATCAAAATTATCCCATGTTGTCTTGAATTCACCCCCCCCATCTCTCTTTCTCTATGCGATCAGAAGAAACCCAGAACATATGCACCATCTGAAAACATACCAATTATGTCATGTGCAAAGTAAAATTCGGTTCAGGCTAAAGGTTCAAGTATGAATGTATGTGGAATAGCATCGACGAAAATGCAGGGTGACGAGGACAATAGATATGTATGTGCATGTAGCTACAGCATACGTATATGCAAATGTGAAGTGTTCTCACGTAAACACTACAAAGGGCCTATTCTTATGGAAAGGAAGTAATGATGCATAAAAGCATTCTAGCTCTAGTGCGATCATAGATAGAGATGCATTAAAATACAGAAAAACGGCTTTCAAATATTGGAATAAAGGAATGAGTTTGCCTTAAGCCATTCTCATGCAGTACTGTCTTGAAGTATGAATTGTGTTGGTTTTGTGCGAAGTATGCTATTATGCTGCCAAGTCACCCAAACTCCTGCATTATTGCTGTCTTCACATCAAGAACTACAATGACAATAAGTCTGTAAGCCTTATGTTAAGCAGATGCTCAAAATATTTGGAAATCTACACATTCTCTTCCCAGAGTAAGAGTTAGTTTTGCTTAGCATGAAGAGGGATGCGTGTCTATGTCTCCACAGCCCGATTGTCCCATATTTCTTAGTAATCTAACTATTTAATAGAGTATAGTATGTGTGTCTGTTTGTGGATGTCGGTCTTTCTCATTCCTATTCTAACCTCTCCTTCTCCCTGTCCCCTAACCCTAACCACCTAGCTGTGATGCCTGAACCTAATCACCATTTTCAGGAACATAGAGCTGTGGGACCATCGGGCTGTGGGAACATAGGGATGATCCCCATAAAGACTGGTGTCCAGCGAGGACTCCAGGAAGTTACTTGTTGCAGACGTAAAATAATGAAAAGTTGTTTTGGGCTCTTTTTTTGTATGGATTAAACAGTTTCTCATGGGTCGACAATGTTCCCATTTGCTACAATTTGAGGCTAGCTGTTTTCACTCTTTGTGCTGAACCAAGCTACCTGCCCCCTGGCGTTAGCCTTATATTTAACGTTGTCTACATGTGTGAGAGTGGTTGTTTCAATCTTCTCATTTTACTCTTGCCCAGAAAGCAAATAAGTATAACCGTATTTCATTGAATGTCAACATATTATTTGAAGTAGCCTACCTTTCTTTGGTAATGTTACGTCAACTACACTACTTTATGTGGCTGCAGGACAGACACCTTTACAAACCTTTACCATCTTAACACAGAAAAGGCCGTATTTTGTTTAAAAAGAAAAAAAGAAAAGCATAGACAATATCATTAGCTACTTGGATCTTGAGAAAACTAAATAGCCGACCTGTCCAATTTGACAGAGTGATAATCTAGCGCCATACATTGACCCAAATTGTCATGCTTTTGTTTGATGAGAACAGAAATATTTCACCCCACCTAGTAAAACAAATAACTAACAGCCAGAATATCTGGCTTATATTTCATGCTTTGCTACGAAACCTCTCCTTGTTTTTTTTATGAGAGTCATCACAGCTCAGCTTAAAATGAGGATAAACTCCTCAGAGCATGTGAACACGACACTGGATAGTTGAGACAGTGTGGGATCACGCCACGGCCTCACTGTCACTTAAACCCGTCCGGATTCTAACCCGATTTGACGTGTTGGCACACAGAAAGAAACAGATGGGTATGTTTCAGTTTAACGCTATCCTTGGTGGTTGAGTCACTATGAAAACACCAGACTTTGGCTCGATGTCAGGACGGATTATAGGTGCCCTGTTTCAGCAGCGCAGTTTGTGACATGATCCATCTCACAGGGCTTTGACAGATAAATATAATTTCACAAAGTTGAAAAATGGAACACAGAGACCGTATACGGACAGAGTGACACCACACCAGTTTAAGTAGTGCTGCTAAAGTTTGGCTAGTCTAGCTTAGAAAAGTGGCAGCAGCTACCATCTCTGAAACCGGATTCAAGTGAAATTCATATGATGTGGGGAAGTTTACCTACCATTAATTCACTTTTCTAAAAACTAGTATATAAGTCCAAATGGACAAGAATGCTGAGGAATAACATATTTCTTTTGTAGATGTGTTTCTTTGCACTCTTGGGAAGGGAGCGTGTCTATGTTCCCACATCTTTACGTTCACACAACTATGTTCCTACATTTGTAAGTAATCTAACTATATAATAGAGAATAGTATGTCTGTGTGTGTGCGTGTCGGTCTCACTCCTATTTTTTACCTCTCTCTGTTACCCTTACTCTAGCCATCCAGCTGTGATGCCTGAACCTAATCTTCGCCAATTTCAGGAACCTATGGCTGTGGGACCTTTGGGCCTAAAATCAAGGGTTTTCTACTTATACATATTTAATTGTTTGACTAAGCGCGTTCAAACCTCTAAACCATTTAACCCAACTTCACTGTTTCCTGCTCTCTGTGTATGTGAGGCATTCCGTAGAGTTATGTGATGAGCATCTGTGAAATATGACACATTACGAACCTCGGTAATATCCCTACTAAAACAATACGGCTTTTTTTATCCATGACCATTCCAAATCCATAAACCTGGCTGATTGTAGTCTACAACCTGCGTAGCCCACTGCGTACAAACACATACATAGCTGAAGTAAAAAAATCTCACTCAGTTAATGTTTCGCATCTATTTAACACAAGTCTTGGTGGTGTCCATCACTTTTATCAACACAAAGGAGAGATAATAGCTGCTGTGATTAAGACTCTAATGTAAAGTGAATCAGTGTTGCATGTGAGTCATCCTCATACCATCATTAAACCACATTGTGCAACTGAGCCAAATGTGTGCCCTGTGTGGATGGCAGCGTGTTTTTAACTGTGACGTCCGTGGCAACAACATCCCCTGCTGCGTTTCCTTCCCGTACCCCGATGATACCTGGCAATTAAGGAGTTTGTTTTTCTATTTAAACTCCCAGTTTTTTACCCCGCAAACCTCCAATATTTGAACACACCGGATCAGCCATCCACCTGTCCTGCTGCACTTTAAAAGCATTGGACAGTGAAGGGAAGACAAATTAACAGGGGGGACCATTTAGACACCGGAGAGGCTTTTTCCGCCAGAGCAATAAAGCACACTTGATGTTATTATCATCTCTCGTGAATTATCAGGCCTCTGATAATTGTAATTAATCAATCATGAGGCTCACTCAAGCACTCCCGCGGAAAACCCAGCATCACCGGGGATCGACCCTGAGCAGTGTTGACCTATGAGAAATCAATGTGCAGCCATGATTCCAGGCAATAGCTGGAGCTTCTGTCAGTCGGATTGAGTAATTAGAGCATGGTTAATTACATGTCACCGTATCTGCATCACAACTGCACAAGGGAGGGAAAACAATTGCATGGAAAAAAATAAAGTCAGTCCATTAAAGACCTTTAAACGCTGCACAATCCAATTCAAGGGAACATAAAAAGGCTGCAGGACAAATCATCCCCTCATTTCACATCCATCATTTTCACCACATTGGACCGAAAGCCTCACTACTTCACTGTGCGGCCGGGCTCAAAACAATAGCATATGTTGAAAGAGAGGGTCCAATGACAGACATACTCATAAAATAGGACATAACATTCTCTCCCTCTGTCTTTGCCTTTCATCACTTTCTCTCTCTCTCTCTCTCTCTCTCTCTCTCTCTCTCTCTCTCTCTCTCTCTCTCTCTCTCTCTCGCACACACACGCACACACACTGGGTGGGAGGCCTTGGCCCAGCCACAGTCAACTGGTCCCAGTCGCAACAAGGAAACAATTAATCATGTGTGAGCGGCTGTCTGAGTGTCTGCTCTCTGGACAACAACAACGCTCAGCCATTTATCTCCCCTCAAGGCAGGACAGCCAGCCAGCACACCATGCAGGCATGCACTCTCTCATCCTCTCTCTCTTTCTCTCTCTCTCTCTCTCTCACACACACACACACACACACACACACACACACACACACACACACACACACACACACACACACACACACACACACACACACACACACACACACACACACACACACACACACACACAGATGTGGATGCAGAACGAAATTGCACACACACTTCCAAATAACCTCAAATGCACACATATGCGCATATGCAAAGTGTAAACACACATGCACGAAAAGAAGCACATTAATTCAAGCACACGGCCACCTCCAGCATGGCAGATGTGAATGAGATTTGGTGATGCACGAACCCCACACTCACACACAGGTGCTTGCCGTTTTGTCATCCTAATCAGATATATGTCAGCACTTCTTAATGGTCTTGATGACATATACAGGAGCTACATGTTGCTGGCTCGCTACAAATCCCCAAGATCAAAGACAGCACTGAAACAACTCAACTTTCTCTCATAATTCATTTGAGAGCGATGCCATTTACCTCAGGGTTGCCTTTGATATTTCAAACTCCATTCATTACGCCAAAAACAGAATGGAGGGACTGGGGTATTTTTCTTGTACTCTTCTGAGATGATGGAGCAAAGTTGAGTTGACAGTCATTTAATTTCAGGAAATTTAGTCCTCTCTAATTTAACTCTTGGTCTTGTGACATGGCAAGGCAAGTTAGGAGTGAGCTTAAGCAGGCCAGACTTAGTGAAATGAAATAGGAAATTTGTCGTTTATTCCTCATTGCTGCATCTACCTCAGACAGGGGGTGGTTTTGTGAGCGAGGGTGTGTGTGCGTGTGTGCGTGTATGTGTGTGTGTGTGTGTGTTTGAGTGTATGCACTCGAGTGTGTATCTGAGACATCAGGTTGGTTTCAAAGTGTGTATCCGCGCCCCTGCATTGGTGTAAGCGTGTGTGCATCTGTGTATGCGTTAGTGCATGTCCAACTTCGCAGAAAAAAAAAAAACTTAAACCTCAAGTGGAGCAAACAAAGAGGCCGGTGTGTGTTTCAGGATGGGGCATCTGGATGGCATCAGGGGAGCCTGGCAGATTGGTCGTGACACAGGTTACTCCTGAGGTCCCTGGTGAGAAACACATCACCATATGATGCAGTGGAGAAGGGGCTTTGAAGCGCTACTGCCTAAACGAGAGAAAAAGAACGCATCTGAATCCCAATGTTTTTATAGGCCTAGTTTTTTTTTCACCCACTTCTGGTGCACTTTGCAGGTGGACCACTGGTAAGGGTTAGCTTGCAAATGTCCAATGAGTTCAAATGAATTAAGAAAAGAAAATCCAAGATATTTGTACACAGTTTATTCCTGGCCCCAATCATGAGTGCAAATCGCTGCTGTTCTATTGCAGGTGCTGGAAATACACAGTGCGTATTCATGACAAATGTATGCTATTATTAATTTGTTAGGCCGATGCACCAAGCCAAGAATTAAGTGGATTTTGATACATTTGGACAGAAACAGGCTAGCTGATTCCCTCTGATTCCAGTCTTTGTGCTAAGCTAAGCTCATATTCATATTTTACTCACAGATATGAGATTTGTATTGACCTTAGTCATCTTACTCTTAGAAAGAAACAAACTATTCTAGAGACAGGTGTTATTCTAAAGATGGCAACCTATTGGCGGAATGACAGCTTGGCGACTTGGATCAAGTGTGCTGTTAATTTGAACGGCTAGCCCACATCCATGAAAACAATCAAAACTAGAACTGCAAGCAGTTGTGAACGGGGGCCAAGCCTCCCACGCGACTCGGGATCGGGCGTCGTCGTCCGCGGCGCCGGCCCCTCGCTTCACGGAATCCGGGGATGTAAAGTTTTTGAATGTGCGATGTTCGGTGTGGGAGTTATAGGCCCAAACGCGTTTTCTTTGCTTTTTGTGGTTTTGGTGCCCCCTATGGATGACATTCGCAAAACTGTGTTTGATAGAAAGATGCAGCTCAATGTACCGAACAAGTGGATGTTACATTTTTCAATGTGCGATGTTTGGTTGGGGAGTTATGAGCAAAATGAAATTGTGAACCTCTCCATTGTAAAGAGACTTTTTTGAATTTTCCCATTTTCCCGCCGAAAGACTTAGGAAATGGCGAAAAAAGGCCAAAAAATTGAAAAACTCTTTTTTTTAATAAGTCCGGCATACATAGGAATTTCTTGCCCATATTTTTTTTATAGACTCAGGTATGCCCCATGATAGTCTCCCTTGAGTTTCAAGAAAATCCCTCTTTTTTTTTTTTTTTACGGATTTTCGCAAATCTTTAAAGCGCTACCGTTTGGTCTTCCGATGGTCGTAGAAAAATTATTTGACCAACTTTTGCTCGTGGGAGTTGGTAGAGCATAATGTTTTTGGTTTCGTATAAATCGGGCGAAAACTGTAGGAGGAGTATGTTTTGGTGACTGACACAGTTTTTGCGATATAGCGAAAAATGTATATATACGCAAATGGGCGTGGCCTATCTCAAAAGATGCATCTAACTTGTGTGCATCTGTGGATATAAAGTTTTTGACTGTCGGACTTTCGGTGCGGAAGTTATAGCCCAAAACGCCTTTTCCTTTGTTGTAGCGCCACCTAGTGGCCGGGATGTCTGAATTTTTTCCTCTGCGTACGTACCATGGACCTGGATAAGCCATGCAAGTGGCATGTCCCAACCCTTTACGGTTTGGGCTGCAGCACCACTTTTACGCATGGAAGAATAAGAATAAAGAATAAAGAATAAAGAATAATCCTTACAAAAACAATAGGGTTCCCTGCCCCGCAGGGCTTGGGAACCGCGTTGCTCTGCAAAACGCGGTCCCAGCCCTTCTCGGGCTTGGCCCCCTAATAAATCGTAAAATGAAAAAAATAAATTATCACAGTCTTCGTGTTACATTTTAAGACTTCCTGCGGCAACTTGAACTTCAATTAAGTCATTTGGACGAATGTGACCATCATTCCTCCGCTCCCTCCTTCTCGCTCAGTCCAGGTGGCAGCTCGACAGGAAGAGGAACAGGAAAGGACTTAAAGATTTGCTGCTGCTCTCATTCCCCTTCAAAGACAAGCAGCCCCTCCGATCATTTCCCACAATGCACGCAGGCCCCTGTGATCAGTGGTTATGAGAGTGCACAGCAATCTGACAGGTTATAACTGCCCCTCAACCAGGGAAAGAAGATTAAGAAAATATTTTCTCTTGCTGTATATTCCAAGCACCTATACGCCCCCAACATCGTTCCCCTGGCCTGGGTCGCTCTCTCTGCATTTGCGGGAAGCATCTGGGTTCATTTATCCCAACGCAGGCATGGGCTGGAGGACCCTTGTGCCCTCTCGGGTTGCAGGGTCTTGAGCACGCTTCAGGGTGGGTGCTTGTTGTTGTGGACGAGAGGAGCCTGCCCGCTGGCTTGTCTGGACCATCTCAAAGCTCCCATCCGCCCCTTCCCCTTCCCCTGCTTCGCCCGCCCCTCCCCCCCCCCGGCCCATCCCAGATGCCCTGAAGCATGGTTAGTGTTGCGCTTCATCTGAGCTGAAAGATACTGAACAGATTCATCCAGAAGCTACGATGAAGACAACCGGCCTTGAGGGTTTAGGAGAGTTTCACGGCGGATGGAAACGAGGAAGCAGAGTTAGTGCTTCAAATAAAAAAATGTGTGGGCGTGGGGTTGATGTGAACTTTACGTGTCTGGCGTATTTATGAACACACACGTCAACATTTGCATAATGAGACAGGCGGATGTACACTGCATCCGCAAATGGGCTCGCAGGAAATGCACTCCCATGTCTCCAGACCGCAGGTGAAGTGACTGAGTGAGAGGTCCATTCAGCCCCTACTGTTTGGTATAATCCGCAGTCCGCTCCACGCCAGACGTCAGTCCAGGTTATCAGGCTTCGCGGCTGAATGGAAGCAGAGTGAGTCTGTCTGGCTGGTTACTTAAAGCCAATGAGAAGTTATTCAAACACCCAGTTATTATGGTGTAAACAAAGGCGGCTTGTCACACACTATTACAGATATGGTGTTTACAAGAATGCCACTTTAATGCAGTGCATGTTATGTACGATGATTAAGGATAGTGTTTGACAACCGACTGTTGTTACACAGACAGCAGAGACTATATGCAAACACAGAGAACTATTTATCTTGTTAACAACCTCCCTATATGACTGATGAAGAAAGGACATTTTATGTATGAGCACAAATACTGTTTTTCTTAAGGGAGAGATATTCAACCACATAGAAGAGTAAAAGAATCACAAATTGTCAAAATAGGTTATAGTAGATAATAGAATTATTTTACTTTTTTTTGTTTTTGTATGTACAGCATATTGGATTGGTTATAAGGCTGATTTCATAGGAATGGCCCCACCATCCCATCATACTGCTTTCTGCCATCATCTCCCCTTGCCAGCATGTAGCTCTTTATGCAAAACAGACTTGTCCGAGTCGTCATACACTACGGGCAGGCTGTGTGGTTTTTCCTTCTTTGGAAAGTGTGAAGTTTGCAATGGTTTGTCATTGCACAACCATTGTTTTCATCTCTGAAACTGTGTTATTCAAAATGCTGAGCACAACTGAAACTACTCTGGCATCAATCTATGTTCTTACATGAAACGCTTAATTAGAGGGGGGAGTAATGAGGGTATAATCAAGTGGTTGCAGTTTTGTAAGCCACTGTGTCCATCAGCAACCATGTGTCCTGCTGATGTGTCCTTGGGCAAGACATTCAACCTCTTACAAATGACAGGTCCGAATGAGAACATCAGCTGAAATTGTACAACAGAAATAAAAGTGATTCTTGGAAGAATTTAGCTGCTGGTTAGGTCAGGGCCACCCAATTGGGGACATTGGAGGTGGTAGAAAATCCATTTATCTTTGTAATAGTTCTGCTTTGTGTGCCCACTGAATGAAATAAATCAAAGTCACTAACAAGGGGTCATAATCCTTTCTTTTCAGCACATGATCTGGCCAATGTGCTCATAAAAGAACAAATATTTCCCTGGTACAACTGTTGTTAGAACCGTGCATCCTTGCATTGATATTAACAACCCTCATGCCTTGTACTATACGATGGTAATTTTCTTTTTAATCTGATGTTTTTTTATGCTATTCTTCAATTAAATCCCATGCAAAAAGCAAATATAAATCATATAAAGGAACCTGAACAGCCACTTTATTATAACCACATGGATTGGCTTTTTTATGTATCGACACGATGGGCTACTCAAAATCTGGATACGACGTCCTACAGTTCACTCTTATTAGTTGCAATACATCAGGTATACTGTCATTGTACTCATTTTTTGATTTTGAAAAAGAAGGACATCTTGCACCTTAGAAACAGCATATTTACAATAGACAATATCACACCGTGCAACAATATCATACGGTGCAACTTGCCATTGACCCATACTCTCCATTATCACTAGGAAGCCATCTTTTCGCAGTAAGTGACCGATCAATATATTGCTCAGTTGTTTCCACATTTGAACTCTTACTTGCTTTGTGTCTCCATCCCATACATTTAAAAAAGACACAAGGAAAAGCAACGATAACTGAGAAACTGTATTCTTGAGTTGTGGAGAAACGGGACAAAGCCATTGCCACAAGCGTCCTCTTTTTTCAGGTCAGAAATATATTTGAAATTTGAATCTCATTACCATGTCATGAATGCTTCTTTGGGGCTCCATCAGGCTTTTCAAGACTTAAACTACAATACGAATTTGCATTCAAGCAAAAAAAAAGAAAGAAAAGAAAGAGAATGTGAATAAAGCCCCGGCAAGAACATCACTGTTAAGCAGTTTTAGCTCGTTCAGTCTACTTAAGAAAACGCAGGAGAAAAAAAAAGAGAAAGACGTGAGTGACGGACAGATGATAGCAATAAAGGTAAGAACAAACTGGCCATTTTACTGCGGTAGGGCCATTTGAGAAGGGATTATTAACTTGTCAGCATTTCAAACGGAGACAACTTTTTCTCCTCCAAAACACATCCCCATGTCTCTGTTACTTTTATTAGAAAGTCTTTAAACCTTTTGACCCCAGAGGGCCTCCGTTATTGGCTGTTAATAGAGACTTGCTGGTCAGTGGGGAGACCCTAAGTGCCCTATTAATCATTTGTTTAGAGCTGGGGTCTATTTTGGAAGCTCTGTGTTTAGGGTGGGTTAAAAATAGGTGGAGGTTGCTTGAGACAGCCGTCCGCCACTCATCGCTCAAGCTGTCAGGACGCGTGGGCCCTTGGGGACGCGGGCAGGAGACCCCTCAAGCCACTGGGGTGCAAAGGTCGCAGGGTTTATCATTATTACCCACTTACTCTGTGGTGGTTGACCGAATCCTTGCTAAAAATACAGGGGCTGAAATGCTGTTCTAAAAAAGCAAAGTTTTACTGAAGGTCATTTTTAAATCATTTAAAAGATTTTTTTTTCTCCCACATATACACAGTCAAGAATTTCATGTCAAAGCTGCTAGCCACTGCAGTTTACATGTCTCAAGTAAATGTTTGGCACTCATGAATAATACACAAGCAAAACAAATGCTGCTACATGCTTCCTACACCAAATGCCACAAGTAAGTGACTTGTTTGCTGGCAGATTGACAGTTATGGGAAATAAAATGTCATGGGATCAAATCATTAATCTTGTCAAATATTGTCATATGACAGGGGAAAATACAGGTGTGGGGATTGCATCGGCTGATAAAACATTACTTACAGCCATTTTTCCAATAAGCGATGGACTCGGTGCTGTCAATATTTGGAGGGGATGCGAGGTATGCCCTAGCGAAGGCCATTTTGCGGGGAGCAGAGAGCCTGCTGGGAAAAATACAGTGGTTCATGCTGGGTCTCCGGGAAGCTGAAAAGCCACCGGCGAAAAGCTATGAATTATTTTGAGCACAAAATACATTTTCTTTGAAGACTGTCGGGCCATTAGAGCCCTTTTGCTCCCTTTTAAATTGTTTTTATGCCGTGAGTAATGTTAACCTTTGCTTTTGTAGTCATGAAATTCTCTCTGCACCTTTTTCCCTCCTGGCACAAAGCACAGATGGGCTGGAAAAGCTGGAAATAAAGTATAGGAACCATTTACCGCGGGGGAAGAATAGGTGTGAGGAAGGAACTAAGGCTTTTATCCTGTCGTTTACAGACCTCTGTTCTTTAGTACAGACTAGTGGAGACTCAATGTGCCCCACTCCCCTCTAATCCCACAGAAATAACTATGTGTAATATATAATTAAGCTTGGAGTGAATATTACAGCAAAAAAAAAAAACTTTGAAATACTTTGCTGCTGCAGGAGCCCAAAAATTATGCCACATTAATACAATAGAGGGTATATGATTAAGTGCAATAACTGCACTGCTGCTGAGTTTGATTGTTAGTTTTTCAAAAGGGAAGTGGTCCAGTTGTTTACCGTGATTGGATTATGAACTATGGGCCCCTGGGTACATAGAAGGCCCCGACTTTTAATACCGGAGCAAAAAAAACCTTCCATTGGTTGGCTGCTTTGTATGTTTTCCAGGTTATTTTTGAGTTTTTATTTTTGGTAGAAATATTTTTTTTAAATTCACGCTATAAAGAGTGGCTGTCTCAAACCCATCCACACCAAAACTTTTAACAGATAAGTAGCCAACACAAACCTGTTGTTCAGCTTTTGTCAACTGGGGCCTTTTAAATCGCATCATAGTTGTAAAATAGGCAGCTGTAGGCCTATTAGGGAACTACTAAAATATCATACTGGAGACAGGTTCATCATCAACACTGAAGGATCGGACTTATATGTGAGGGGATATCCCTTGATTTTACTTTGTTCTAATAATGAATGCTTATTGCAGCCACTTTGAACAGAGGGATTTGTCTAGGGGCCCAGTTGGGCACATGGACCTGTAGGCTAATCCATATTCTTCCCAAACACTACAAACACTCAAGTAGGCTAGGATAGCCTGGATAGGTGAACATTTTCATTGAACATGTCAAGTTTAAAAAAAAATGCACAAGGAGAAGTAGGCAATGGAACCTCTCTCTTTCTCTCACTGTGTTCCTAACGCACATACACGCATTAAGGGTTAATTTAATGACACAAGCCACTGACCAGTTGACCTCTCGTGCCCCCGCACCACGTGCGCCGCTGATCCTCTTTCATCCTCCTTTCACTGCACCGGCGCCTTGATCTCCATGGGAACGTCGTCACGCAGGAGGAAGTGAAGGGGACTATTTGACAGTGAGCTTGCTCGTCATGGCAGCAAAGGTAAGCTGAGAAGTTTTAAACACCAATTTCAACTTGTTTTCTTCCTGGGGAACTGTTGCCTTGTGGACGCTTTACTCGGTAGTCGGAGTGTCTCCTCCAGAGTTCTCCGTCAATTAGGGTTTCTGCCAGGTTAGCCTACCTGCTAAGAGGATGTGTTAGAGGTTAACACTGGCCATACGGCAATGACATTGGGGCTTTACTGTAGCCGGTTAGCTAGTTAATATACCTTTGGCTAACGTTTCAACACTGGTGGAAAGTGCATAATGATACCGTCGCTGGTTATTGGTCTACCCTAGTCCTTCCATGCCCCTTCTACAGTTCCCTGGTCTGTCTGAGCTTCAAAAAAAAAGAGCCAGTTGTGGTCACTTGTAACCTTGGTTAGCACCAGGCAAACAACTTGTGGCATCCCTGCCAAGAAGTAGCTATAGGCCTACTTGCAGGTGACAGAAGTTTCCACAGGCTTTAGAGGACGTTTCCAAATAAGCAGGCTGCTACAGTATGTTCAGAAACTGGTTTAATTTGCAACACCATGCATCTACACAGTGGTGGTCCCCAACCAAGAGGAGATTTGAGACCCTCCCAGCATACACACAAAAAAAATCTGAAGAGTCCTGATATTTCTGCAAAACTAAATTATGTTTGTGTTAGAAATAATAATTAATAGCCTACTAAAAGGTTTTTTTTTTTAAATTCACGGCTCTCGGCCACAGCACATGGCATGGAGCACATACTGGCTTTTCAGAGGCTTTCTAAATCCAGCACAGTTCCAGTACTCATGCATCACTCACCACCACATAACCAACAGATTGAACACATGAGAGAGTTCTGCAACAAGCTAGGTGACTAGGCCTTTTCTGTGGTGTTCACTATTTGTTCACTGTTTTAAAATTTTCATGGCGATTTTATCCATAACTGTATCTTTCCTTCTCATGTATAACAGCTCATTTTCTGTGCTAAATGTTTTATTAGGTTTCTTGTTTTTGTCTTATTTTGATTGATTGTTTTTTTCATCTATTGTTATCATTGCCTTTTTTGCTTTGTATTCCTTTGTGTGTTTTCAAAAGGTGCTGTATAAATAAATGTATCATTATTATTAGTAGTAGTAGTAGGCTAAGTAAGTGTACCCTAAGGTTAGACTATTTAATGTGTTCCCCAGGATAAGAATGAATCTCCAGGCTCAAAGTTATGTTTAATTTGTCAGAGCAGAGGTTTACAGTAATCTTTCTCTTTGCTTGTGAATTACTGGATAAGTTTATATCTTCAGGCACTTAAAAGTTCTCAGATTTAACAATAAGAACCACTGCTAAAAAGTGGGACATTGTGTTTACTTGGCGTGTGTGGAAGTTGTATTCACACAAAAATGTTCACTCACTGAAAATTGTCTTGCAGTCAGTTCTGCCTAGGAGGGCCGACCCCACTGAGTTGAAAGCCATTTTTGAAAAGGTAAGATTTTACCTATGTATTTTTCGTGTCATCTTTTGTGTTTGTGCCTCTCTTCTTCGAAGAAAAATCAAATTTTAAGGCTCAGCTTGCTTCCTACTGTTTTCATCAGTTTTTTTTCACTTTACAGTATGCCAGCATCCACAAGAATGATGAGTGCTTCATGTCTCCGGAGGACTTTGTGAGCCGTTTCCTCCATGCCCACACGGACATCCGGCTGTCAGATCCAGCCACAAAGCTACTCGCGGGAGTGGCAGATCAGGAGAAAAATGGGTTGGTCTTTTCGATATTTGCCTTTTAAACATTAAAGGTAGTCAGTGATTCTGGAGAATGATTGTTGTCAAAATCACTTTTTGTCAAAATTAGTGAATATCTCCTAATACTCCTCCACCTGTTCGTATTGTGTGTGCACTGAAAAAAAAAATCTGGTTACAAAGCCTAGGCCTTGTATTAACTCTGTATTTTTTTGTTAAGCGCGCACACACAGTAGACAGATCGTGAGGAGATATTAAAATATTTTGACAAATTTTCTCCAGAATCGCTTGACTCCACCTGTACGCGATTTTGTGTTTCAGATAAATTAAGATGCTCTTGAATTGAAAAATTGAAACGGAATACAATTTTTTAGTTTATTTTTTTTTACAAAATTATGAAAATAGAGAATCGACAACAGAGCGTCTAGTGAGGACTGACATCATAACAGCTTGAAAACATCTCCAGCAGAAGTTTCTGATGTGACTGTGAAATTGCTACGCTGACTCCCTGTCCAAGCCACAAATGTATCTCCTCTCATTAATATCAAGCCAACTGCTAAGTAGTAAGCTTATGAAAGACTCCTATCAAAGGCAGCAGTGTATGAATTATGTATCCCTTTGATCTCGTGTGACTACCTTTCTAGTGTTATTTTGCATTTTATAAACAAACCTCTGACTGAATCCTTTGGTGTAAAAAATCCGCAGAGGGATGTTCATACTTGAATTTTATATAGCAAAGAGACATCAAACCACCAAAGGCCCCTTTCAGGTGTTTCCTTCTTTGTAGAAACCCCCCCAACAACAACGCCCCAATTTCACACTTACCACCCCCCATCCCCATCACCCCTGTTTTTACATTAATATGTATGTATTTAATGATACATAATGATGGGTAATAAAGTGTTAGGGTAAGTCAAAAAAAGATTATAAAAAAAAATGCATTGCCATGGTTACCACCTGGGCTTCTATAAAGAGCAAAGTGCACATGGCAGCGTACTTTCATGCTATTACATCTGCTTTAAGGTGTGTGTGTGTGTGTGTCCGTGCGCGTGCAGAGGACGGTGAGATGGAGTAGTGGGGGTTTTGGAATTGGAAAAAGAGAGAGTAAGGCGCGTGCACGCACTTACACACACACACACACACACACACACACACACACACACACACACACACACACACGCACTGTAATTGCCCATGCTATTCAGGACCACTCTGTTGCATTGTGCGGCTTTGGAGCAGGATAAATGGTGGCCGTGGCATCAGGGTAAATCTATTAGGAACCCATGGCCCAGGCTTTGTATCTAAACCTCATTTTGGTTTTGTGGAGGGGAATGGAAATGATATGGGGGCAAAACAGGGGGCGGAAAAAAAGTCTGTTTAGACCTTGGGTTTGGATGTGATTTGTTTTTTGTTACGGTTGACATTGTAAAGGCCTTATGATGTTCATACTTTGCAATTGTTATTCTCCTCCTGATCTTTGCTAAATAAATTATTTGATGAGAAAAATAGTGTAGATGATTATTCTACAGACCTGTGCCTCACACAAAACAAACGGATGTATAAAGTAGGGATGCGGCAGCAGCGGCACCATCAGTCCTAGCGGGAAACAGGAACTCATTGTTTTTCAGGCGCTCATCTGTGCAAACCTTTATGAAAAGAACATGGAGCAAGACAAAACAAACCACTTTAGCAGATGTATTACCATCCAGCTCGCCCTATCTCATGCAAATGTGCTTGTGAACAATACGTTTTGGTTGGTATATGAGAGTAGTATATTTGCAGCCCGCTGCTGTGTTTGCCAGGTAGGACTCAATTTCAGCAAGATGAGTCAGGGGTAATAGATTTAGCAGGGGGTCGAATGGCAGGCAGCATACTCGTTTACTTTTCTGTTGGAGTGGATCTGTGAGAGAAATTTTACTTAGATGCCAGTGTGTGTGTGTGTGCGTGCGTGCGTGCGCGCGTTGGGGTGTGGGGGGTGGGGGGAGTAAACAGTGAAAATGCATTTGTCTGCCTCCCCCTCTGCAACGGTGTAAATCAGAGGATATAGTGACAGTTGTAACAATCTGTTATGTGGAAATCACTTTTCTCCCTCTTATTCTCGCTGCTCCCAGTGAGACAGAGAGACAGATAGATAGATAAAGAGGGAGAGAGGGAGACAGACGGGGCTTTAGAGGGTGGAGATGTCTACATTTTTTTGTGTATATGTGCACTGACATATAGAACTACGAGATGGCTTTAAGGTTTTCCTCTTTCACCCGACTTATTTATGTCGCCTCTTTTGACTCTCTTTGCATTCATCCGCTCACATCATCACTTTCTCTGCACTCTCTCGTACCATAATGCACATCCATTTATTCCCCCCACCCCCCACCTCGACTCCCTACCTTTCTTGTCTCTCCATATCTTCTTCCCTCTGATGTTTTGATAGAAGCATCTGTTGAAGTGTGAACGGAAAATCCCCAGTTTCACCCATGGACTCTTGGATGTTTAAGAAAGAAAAAAAAAACTTTGTTAAGGGAGCGTGCTGAGAAAATAGTAGTCTGCAAGTTGCAGTGGGCATTCTAGAATCAGGACTGGTGGGTGTCCAACCTTAAAAAACAGTACAAATACTGGCAGCTAGCACTCACCTGCGTGTGTGTGTGTTTTTCGGGTTGGTTTTGTGTGTATGTGTGAATGCAGGTACGCTGCAGGTGGGTGGAAGGCTGTCAGTAACAATGCCAAGATGACAACGGAAGGGGATTATTCAAGCTCCCTCCAGGCCCCTCTCTCCCAGTACTATCAACGAAGGAGAGCTGTCTATCTATCAACCGGGCCCTAACCGACACCGTGCATTTATGTCACTTGTAAACAATGTTTCCAAGCCTGTTTTTTTTTTCGGTTCAGAGGAGTGTATTTATGTCTGAGGAGATAGAGATGAATGCCAGGAGACAAAGAAAGGAAAAAGAAGAAAGAAAAAAATATATACTATATATGTGTATATATATATATATATTATATATATACATATGGAATTTGGGGTGGCGTTTTTATGTCAGACAGACGTATCACGGACACTTAAAATTGCAATGTATTGACATCCAAACAAAAAACGTCATTCAGCTGTCATCTATAGAAAGCACACATTAGAAATCAAGTCTTTGTTCATGCCTCATGTGTTGTGTCTCTCGTCTGGCGCGTGTCACAGATATGTCCACGCCTGTTTAAAGATTGAACAAAATCCGGCAGAGGAAAGTAAGTACAAAATTCACCACTGAGGAGATGCCATGCTGAAGTATCACATTAGCCTCCCCCTCCCTCTGTCTCCGAAGTTCATCCCAGGCTGCGTACGCGGATCGGGCAGCCCTGGACACATGCCATAGTAGTTGATGGTTGGGAGATGCTGTCTGTTGACTTGATTATTGAGTGTCTCGTTGGGATTGTGTCTCCTTTGCAAAAACGAGCCCCCCCCCCCCCTCTCTCATGGTAATCATTTTGCAGCCGTCATGGCGCTGCTAATCAACCATCATAAGCTTCATCCCCGGACTACGGAGCTGTGTGTAAATGCTTACGACTATGTGGAATGTTTCTCGTGTGTGTGTTATGGAGATGCCCCCTGGATCTTGTCTGGACTCCCTGGCCTAAATCATTGGTCCAATCCCTACATGATCAACAGCCCTCTCAGTTACACTAATACACTGATTATCCAAGCCTGGGAAAACACAGATGGGACAACCAGCGTGCATGTAAAACCAATGTGCGTGAAACACAAAGAAATATGATTTTTTCCCCCGTCCGTTCTGTCGGGGGGGAGGGGAGGGGGCACTAATGCTCTCCAAGTCTTTGCGTTGCAGCCTGTACAAGCTTGAACTCCTTTGTTAACCTCTCTGAGGTATAATTTCCCCGTCTATTATACATCTGTCACAAAAGTATGATCATTATTGGGAGAGTTTGATAATATTCCAGCAGCGTGAGCAGCAATGCTATTGGCTTTGTTTGTAACAGTGGATCCACAGTAGCAGCGGTGTGCTTTTGTGCGCCCTTCCACCTACTTGCGATCAGCAGGGCCCTGCTCTTAAGAACTACCGACTTAGTTAATAAAACAGTTGGTCTTGCCTTTGAAACAATGACAGCTGATTTGATTTGCCACTGAAGAGAACCATATTCTTGCTCACTTATATTCCCTCCCCATATTTCTTTTACTTCCTGTGTCGCTTTCCAACCAGCACACACGCACATCTATTCTTTTCTGGAAGTGTATTGATGCCATCGTACCAGTATGCATTTCTGAGTTGTTGTTTGTTTTTTTTGTATGGAAAAAAACATTTATTTCCACCAACATTCAAAAACATTTCCCCTTTTCCGGGTATTATTTTGATAACCAATACTTTTGTCAGTGCACATCTCTTCTTTTTCTTTTCCTTCTTTTTCTTTTCATTCGGTTTCACCAAGGTAAACTACACTTATTGATGCAGATAAACATCCACACACAAACCATGTCCAAACGGACACATCTAAATTTCACCAGTACCCTTATTAATTACATCAAACAGGAAAATGTAAGTATTGTAACCCCCCCCCCCCCACCTCCTTCTACATACTCCCCCCTTTGGAAATTGAAATGGGTTTAATAAATGGATGCCCGGGGCCGGCTCATTAGCACTGACCCCTCCTGCAATTATCAGAGCCATTTGTGAAATTCATAATGGACTTGTGGCAACTGTGAACCAGGGCCTAAATAAAGGCTAGACTGCGTGGTCCAGTTCCCCACAGCAGGATTCTGTCTCCCATGGGGGCTGTTGCAACTTATAATGTAATAAAGACTCATAATGTAAATAACGCCTCATAACGGCTCATAATGTAATAATTTCAATGTAATAAAAGTTCATAATGTAATAATCGTCTCATAATGTAATAAAATCACGGACGCGTAACGTAATAAGGGCTTTGCGAATAATGTAATACTGTAATAACTTATTACATTAAGAACCTTATTGATACCGCTCATAATGTTATAACAGCTCATAATGTAATAATAGCACATATAGTGATAATAATAATAATTTAACCTCTCAAACAAAGCTGCAAGTAAAAGCAAAAGGCATGGGCTTCAGTGCATTACTAAACTAAATTTGTGAAACCAAGTACTATTAATTAATAATAATTGCACTCTCACATTTTATTGATGTGAAATAACAGTTGAGCCACTAGTTGGGATTCTGAGAACGCCGTGCTCACTTCTACTGTGACTTTTGCAGGTAAGCAGCCCTAGTTGTGACCTTTAAAGTTCAATATATATATTTGTTAAACCAAGCCATACACCTTATCTGTTTAAATTATATTAATAAGATGTTTGTAGGATAATGTGTATGTTTAAGCTAGCAGCTATTTTTTGTGTTTCAGCTAGCAGCTATTTCTTGTGTTTTAGCTAGCAGCTATTTCTTGTGTTTTAGCTAGCACTGCTAGCAGCTATTTCTTGTGTTTTAGCTAGCAGCTATTTCTTGTGTATTAAGATGTTTGTTATAATAGTGTTGTATGTTTTAGCTGGGGCGGCAATAGCTCAGTCCGTAGGGACTTGGCTAGGGGACTTAAAGGTTGCCGATTCAAGTCCCACTTGGACCATAAAAGTATGATGTGGACTGGCGGTTGAGAAGACGTTTTGTTATCAAATTATTTGTAGGGGTACACAACATCCTAAAATGTATGTACATAAATTATTTGTTAAAAATAAATATTTACATTAATCTAGTGATGCTGAATATAAAGAGTTTCTGCATACCCCACCTCAATGTCTACTGATTCACTGAATTTTGTTTTATTCACAGAAAAGGAACAATGAAACTGGGCATGACAATCTTGGTCCTATTCACACTGGCCCTTTTGGTTAGTGACATTCAAGGCCATGGAAGTCGAGAAATGGATGATGAGACATATGATGTCATTGTTAAAGCAATGAGAGGAGAATTTGGCATTCCTGTTAAAGAAAGGACAAGGGTCCAACGCGCTGCCCTTGTTCATCTCTGGAGGAATAAGCACTTGTTTGGGCTACCCAAACAAGTGCCTTGCCTCAAAAATCATAGGGACAAAACAGAAACATTTAAGTTGTATGTACGACGAAGTGCTGAGGAAAAAAGCTGTTCAAATAGCAAACGATCCGTCCCATCCACTCCATAGGGAGTTTGAACTTCTTCCCTCGGGTAGACGTTACAGAGTGCCAAGGGCAAATCGTAACATTTTTAAAAATTCCTTCACTCCTAAAGCGATTGGGGTACTGAACACCATGTCCCGCTGATGTGTATACTGCCACTGCTGTCCTGCTTCTTGCCCTGAAGATGTCTGTGTGTAAATGTTGTTGTTGTTGCTTTTGTTGTTGTTGTTGTTGTGTTGTCCTGCTTGTTGTTTTTTGTATGAGACCGAAGACGAATCTCCACACCGTGGACAATAAAGATTTAACTAACTAACTAACTAACTATTGGAAGACGGCAAGACGTTGATATACGATGGGAAATTGGTGGCAAAAAAGACAAGCTTCAAAGGCATTGTGAAGACAGGGCTTGAAGAGACCAAGGGTTGTGGTGCCAGAAAACTTAACGTATACCTAAAAGGATAAGTATTCCGGCATCAGTACACAAAATGTGCAAAAGGTATTGGACAGGTCCAGGCTCTCAACTTTGCAGAGCTACTTTTCAAAACAAGGCCATTCCCAAGCCGATCAGGGCTAAAACAGTTCAAGAGCGTCATCAAATCGACCTTCTCGACATGGGGAGATGGGCTGTCAAGCATAGAAACGTTAGATATAGGTACATTCTAACCATCCTTGATGTGTGTAGCAGTTACATATGGCTACGCCCTCTGAAGAGCAAAGAGAGCAAAGAGATTGCTAAACATCTCATTGAAATCTACACTGAACATGGCCCACCCAACATTTTGCAGCATGATCTGGGCAAAGAATTCAAAGGTGCAGTCCATAAGCTGATGGAATCATATCAGGTCAAAGTCATTCAGAGCTCTCCATACCACCCCCAGAGCCAAGGTAAAGTTGAGAGAACACACCAGGTGCTACGTCGAAAGATCATGTATGACTTTGTGAATTTCAAACGAGGAGGTGTTAACTGGGCAGCACATATGCCAAATTATGCAAGAGTTATGAATCTGGACAAAAAAGAGGTTCTCAACTGGATGTCTCCATTTGAAGTGTATTATGGGCGGAAGAATAATATCAGGACTCTTCACTTATCCAGCAATACAGGTGATGCTAGCCCCGGCTCAGTTTCTGATGCAGTTCCTGAAGACTTGGAACAGAACATGAGTAAGTTTGAGCAAAACCGCAGGAAGATACGAAGGAGGGCATTAAAGGCTACGGAGCGTTGCATGAAACGTATGATTAAATCAAGGGGAAATCCACCACCATCAGTTTACAACTTACAGGACAAAGTGTTGGTGAGGGGCAGCACAGGTCCCAGATTTTCAAAACGATACGCTGTGATACCAGGTATAGTTGTCAAAAGAAATGCAGATCTGTCGAAATACAAAGTCAAGTTCCGAATGCTAGGCAACCCAGGCCATCAACATATCAAATGGTTTGCAGTATGTGATGTGACAAGTGTCACAAGGGAGCGGGAGAAGCAGCGTTCTGAGCACAAGGCCAGAAAACATCAACGCATACAGTTGTTACAGCCCATCACCCATGGAATGAGGTTAGAATCCTTTGGATCACTAGGTTTCAGGACTCGTTTGGACCCTAATTCAGATGGCAGCTGCCAGTTTGCTGCCATGGTTGACCAACTAGCCTCACTTGGAATTTTTCTGTCTGCAACATCTTTTAAGGCAAGAAATTGTATCAGACCTAATGCTTCACCCACATGCCATGAATGGAATACATCTTTCTAATTTTGTGGAAGGGCAATGGGATGACTGTGCAAAGCATGCAGCACAGTGGTACATATGGTGATCATTTGACTCTACAAAGAACATCCACCATATTCAATGTACAGTTTATGATTGTGTCAACGCTTGGAGTTGATGCAACAGCAATAGTATCCCCACATGGTCACTACGATGAAAGTCTGCCATTGCTGATTCTAGGCCATTTTTCTGAAGGTTGTGGGGACCATTATGTTAGTCTTGATGGACCAGTCAGACCATTCATTCGAAGAATTCAGAGAGCAGAGAAGCAGAGGGTGCTTCTTTATAATACTGGCTCTGATGCTGTCCCTGACTCTGACCACCATTCAAACCCTGACTCTGACCATCACTCTGACCCCACCAATTACCCACCTGGAGATTCCAGTGATGTCTTACATGGTGACTCATGTGATGTTCCTTATGGTGATCCCAATGATGTCCTACATGGTGACCTCCACACTGTCCGTTACACTGACCCTGATACTGTTTCTTCTGCATGTCCTACAGTGCCAAAACATATCTTCCCTGCTGACCCTGACTTCATTGCTAGCCCTAATTTGCCTTTGATTGTACTGTCAACCATTATCCAGTAATGCCTGTTGATGGATATGACACCTTCAACAGAGTTTCCAACTTGTTCAGAGAGCTAACCCTGCCATTCCTACCAAGAATTTGTATATGTGATTCTTTGGTGGAATGTTTAAATATTGTGACGGATGAAGACTGTAGCATTGGTATTTGTAGGTTATATAAAGCAGCTGAACGTAATAGTGGCCTTGCATCCAACATCAGGCAGCTCTTCAGCCAAAATGCCAGGTGGTTTACAGCATGGATCGTGATTCGACATATATCCTTTGGATGGTTCCATATTAAAGACATTCATTGGAAGAAATAAAGTGATTTGAGTAATCACTGGCACAGTCACTGACCACTGACAAATGGAGCCCCCTTGACTTTATTTTTGTTGGCAACTATAATTTATGATCATTAAATCATTAAACCTACATACATACACTGTGTTTACATTTAAAGAGCCTTTGAGCTGGTTCATGTTTTCTATGACATCCCTATGTCTGTTCTAGACTCACATACTGTATATAGCTGGTAGATATTGTGAGACTAATTTGATGTTCAGATCTCCAAAGTTTTTGATGACTTTTTTGTTATTGTTCAAAAGTTCCAAAATAAAAGAAGTTTGAATTAACATGTTATGCTGCTTGTATCATGTATTTCACGTAAGTAGTAGGAAAATAATATTTAAAAGCCTTTATTAAATTGGCATTAAAGACCAACAAAAAAAACTGCTAAATTTTTCTTCATAAGGTTGTATGGAAGGAAAGAGTGTTCACTTACTTTTTTGAAAAGTCCAATTTTAAATGTGTTTTCATTGCAGGAGTTATTAGTTATTGTAGCAAAGAACATTAAACTACATGAACTACTGTCCCCCTCCTTCTTCCCTAATCCAACCTCTTCTCCTGACAGCTTTTGAGTTGGTTACTGTAGCGCAACCTATGTACAAATCATAGTCAAACTCATAAATAAACCTGTGCCCAAAAGTGCATTAGTTGTCAGTATACAGTTGTTGCCTTTATACCATGGATTTGACCCATGGAGGATGATGCGTTAAATAATAAGGCTTCTCTTCCTTTTTATGAGGCCTGCCACTTATTGGGGGCGAGGTTCAGTATATGGCATCTAAGTTGGCTAATGCTGCAGCATGTTTGCAGAAATGTGTGATCTTGCTGAGAGACAGACAGAGGTGAAAGCATTTCCTTCCACTCCTGCAGGGATGGCAGAAGTAAACATTATGATAATGCAACACTTTGCTCACTATATATGCTATTATTACATTATGAGCTGTTATAACATTATGAGCGGTATTAATAAGGTTCTTAATGTAATAAGTTATTACATTATGCGCAAAGCCCTTATTACGTTATGCGTCCTGATTTTATTACATTATGTGACGATTATTACATTATGAACTTTTATTACATTGAAATTATTACATTATGAGCCGTTATTACATTATGAGTCTTTATTATGTTATAAGTTGCAACAGGGGCTCTCTCAGTGGGTTCACACAATAACGATATTTTATGTTTTTTTTTTCTCTTGTTGTCGATGCATCGGGGCATTTGTGTGTTACAACGGAGAGACCGATGATACAATAGTGTTCATCAGAACAAAAAAAAAACTTGAAAAAGAGAAAAATCTATTCTGTTGTGTTTTACTTTGAACTCTTAACTTGTGTTTTAGCGTAGACACACACAAACCAAGTTCGCCATTCAATTATTTTTCCACCTTGGCTTCTCTTGACGTTTACTCTAAACTGCATATTGCATTACGTTTACATTGAATGGAATTATATTTCCTTAACTGGCTCCCAACTCCCTCGTGGCCATGTCTACTTGTTTAAAATGGCACACTGAAATATAAAACTTCATATTTAATTTTTTCTTTTCTTTTTTTTCTTCTCGGTGTAAAGTTGGCGCTCACTATACCTGCTGCCAGCTCATACCAGGAACACACACTGTGCTTTTTAAAATGTTTTATTTTCTTACTGTCACACTCAATGAGTTTATGACATTACAAAGGGAATAACAGACCACTGGATAAAAGGCCGCTTGAACTAGCATAGTGCAGATTGATTGGTTGTCTAAGTGTGCTGGTTTGCCACTGTGTGGCAGTAATTACAATGGGGTTTTGTAGTTTAATGCGGTGCTCAAATAGCTTGTTTTTTATTTATATATTTAATTTTATTAGTGTTACTTGGGTTAAGCATTTATTATATATATATATTATATGACTAAATCAATTTAATAGGGTCAGTGTGTCACATGTGGAGCTGATTAAAGTATTTATACAGAGATCCTGAAACATGAATACCACATTAATAAATCTTTCTTTCCACCTTTCTCTCTTCTCTCAGGATGATCTCGTTTCAGGAGTTTGTAGCATTCGAGTCTGTGCTGTGTGCCCCAGACTCCCTCTACCTGGTCGCCTTCCTACTGTTTGATAAAGCAGGCGATGGACTGACCTGTTTTGGTAAGTAACTCTGCGTTTAATTCACAGCCTCCTATACAATAACACTGTAGTCTGTACAAATGTACAGAGTGTCTTACTGAACCATTAGCATGTCTACTGTAATGTACTTTACAAGGGACCTGGAATTATGTACTGATCCTTGAGAAGTACAAACCCTCAGAAACTCATTATCACTTAGGTTATATAAAAACACATTTCATTGCACATTTTCAAATATTGGTATTATGGTATTTATTATGTCTTCTCCTCAATGTTACTGGGAGCATTGTTACTTTTCTCTAAATACTATAGGCCTTTAAAAAAAAATATTTTCATAAAAACAAGCTTACTCTGATCATACTATGTCTCGTCTCCTTCATGCGTAATCAAAGAAACCGCATTGCAGAATTATGCATATTCTTACTTTTATAAAAGGGAAGTTGCAAGTCGTGAAGATAAACCCCCCTCCCAAAAGCGCTTATGTTATTATGTAACTTGTAATAAAAGTTCATGTCTCCACACTGCCTTTTTGTTAAATGTCAAACACAAAGAAGTTTGGCCAATCCTGATGGAGAGTATGCTCCTCTTCAAATGCACCGTGGAGGAAGTTTCCATACAAACTCCTCTTTTGTTTATGTAAGGGTCTGACCTTTGCTCACAAACAAAAAATACTGTATGTGGTCCCGAATCTCATCTTTAAAGAAGAAAAGGTTAGGTTTGGAGGTGGTAGATGGCTGGTGGCAACTAAAGGATGGAGATCAAGATTTGAGGAGGGGGTGGGTAGCTGTGTGTGTGTGTGTGTGTGTGTGTGTGTGTGTGTGTGTGTGTGTGTGTGTGTGTGTGTGCGTGTGTGCGTGTGTGCGTGTGTGCGTGTGTGCGTGTGCGTGTGCGTGTGCGTGTGCGTGTGCGTGCGTGTGTGTGTATTGTGTACACGTATGATTGGCACCATTACTGTGATGCCTGGAAGCTCCGAGGTGAAAAGGGAAGACATTTGCACTCGTTGCCTATTTCACATTTGCCTAATTGATTTAAACAAGTCTAATGCCAGCGTTCTGTAGGTGTGCGAGGCGTTAGCACATTAGGCTTGATTTGAAATGCAGTGCACACACATCCCGCTCACAAAACAGGGAAGAGTAAGTGAATTTCATTTTAATTGTTGCTGTCGACAGGGTGCAAGATCATTGCGGGTGATTATATATGCACATATGTAAATTTTCATATTTAAAAGGATCAATTAGAGTGACGTTGTCTTGGTGGCAATTAAAAGGTCTGCTGTTTTTTTTTCTGCATCTCCCAAAGGTTAATGAATATCCCAATGCCGGTGAGTTATGAGCCTCGTGTACAAGTGGAAAATTGCATGAAAAACATAACACACATCATGCCGCGCACAAACACTGGGTACAGTGTCTGCCACTTGCGTCGGGCTAACATTTCACCAAAAGCAAATAACTTGTGACTGAGATTATAGGCTTGTCAAAGTCGCTTTATTGTGATACATTACAGAATTTTCTCTTTCTCTCCCCTGCTCTCCCTTTTTTTCTTCCTTTCAGTTCATTAGATTAAAGAGACTCGCCAAGGCTCAAAAATAAAAAAACTCCCTTCTTTATTACCTATTAAAAACATTAATAGCTGCAGCTTACATTGCATTAAAGGCCCGCTTGTTTTCTCATGCAATAAAACGGCCGTACTCTGATTTCTTCTCATTTCATTTTTCTATAAATCCATTTTTTATTTGATAATAATAACCTGAGTAATGTCTGTTAAGCACACAGTGCTCTGAATTTTCAGCACTTTAAAAAATAAATGTGTAATTTGCTTGTTAGGTCGAGTTCATAAAATCTGCAACATAACACGGCATATGAAATGCAGTTGTGCCTCTGCCAGAGACAAAAAACAGAAAAAAAGTGAAAGAACTAAAGAGGACTGAGTGTTGACAAGTCTATAAAAGCTGATCATATAAACGGCGGGCTTTGGAGCAGCCTCTCCTTTAAGGAGTTAAAGGCTGTATATTTATTGCCTCATTAAAGTGTTAAAAAAAACAATGCAGAAGCTGTCTTCTAGGTAGGGCAGAGCTGAAGTAAAATCACCTTTCTCTATCTCTCTCTCTCTTGTTCTTTCCCCCCTCCCTTTCTGTCTTTATATATAAAAAAAATGCTTTCCTCCTTTTCCTTTCTGCGCTCGTTCAGCACGGCTTGTTTGGTAATAAGAAACAGGTCGCTCTATTGGTTTGTTTTTGTTTCTTTAGTAAGGCTGTAATTTAGGACTCATGTTCAGTGTCTCTCCACTCTGCCGGCTGTAGAGGCTTAGAGGGTTCAGGCAGAGGAACACGAGTGAGAAGAAAAGGCTTTCCCTCTCAATACAGAGCCTACACAGCTCAAACAACTTCTGCCATGTGTCATTCAGGACTGATTTGAAGTTGAGGAAACTTAAGTCTCAATCAGAGCAGAATTGTGTTTCTGGAGATTGACTTTGACATTTTGTCACAAACAGTCACTGACGTTGGCTTTTCTCTTTCTTCTTCTCCTTCTTCTTCCCAAAATCAAATAATTACTAATGTTAACCACACAATAGGAAACATATGCCATTTGTTACGACCTGACTCTCAAAACTTTGAACTAACAGATTTTTACATCTTTATTAGACAAACTAGGAGCTTACGATGGAAGAAGTATTTGATTATTGTTTGTTATGAAAACATGAACATACAGAAAGGAGAGTTTTAATGGTGAATGCCCTTTTTGGCACATGGTTAATGTCTGGTCACATTAGCCTTACATGTGGGGTGTAATCTGTAAAACCCAAACAGAACTTTTATTATATCATAGAGGTTTTGAAGAAAACTTTAGCATCATTGCTTCATTCTTTTTGTTTAAGTTGTGTTTATTTTGCATACATCCACACAGCAACTCAGTAGTGGAATGCAACTAAATACATTCACTGTACTTGAGTGCAATTTTTAGTTTCAGGAGATAAATAATTTTTACCACTATATTTAACAGATATATTTGCTTTGATAATTAGAATTTTACACACACGTTTATAAAATCTGAAACATTTAACTACCTAAAAGTTTAGAATTTGATTAAAATTTGCTCCAGTTTGACCAGTTACAACCACAAAAAGCTTAAAAGAAACAATAACCCAATGATAAAATATCGGTGAATAACATGGGCTGTTTATATACATAACAAATGTTTACTTAAAAGTACATTTAGCTACTTCTGTAGACTTTGAATGCAGGGCCTTAGTAGTATTTCTATATTGTAAATACTCTTACTAGTGGTGAGTAAAATACTTCCCCCACCACTGCAGGCAAAGCTGCTACACTACCGTATCTTGTTATTAGGCCTTTAAGAGCAACTTGTCACTATTCCGTCATAATTACCAGCAGCTTATCCTTGTAATTCTCTTTGCAGAGGATGTGAAGCAGGTCTTCAGCCAGACCACCATCCACCAGCACATCCCCTTCAGCTGGGACTGTGAGTTCATACGGCTGCACTTTGGCACCAAGCGGGACAAGCATCTCAGCTATGGAGAGTTCACCCAGTTTCTCCTGGTAGGTTTCATGTAGATTACTGTAGATTTATGTCTGTCTCTATAACTAATTCTGTCTTATTTTCATTATCCAGTGACCATCACTAAATCTTTATCAACTGATTTATGTGCCTGTGCACACACTGCCTATTCCTCACCTATTCTTTACAGGCTGTTCATCTAAACTGCTCATGTAAACTGTGTTGTCAGATACTTATCTAAGCTTGGCCAGACGAATGTGCACGCACACAGACACACTCCTTTTCTTTTTCAAACAGTCCTCCATATTGACCAGATTAGTCATTAATGAAACACTGAAGATATATATATATATATATATATATATATATATATATATATATATATATATATATATATATATATATATATATATAATTAGGACACTTTCTGCATTTATTTATATATATATATATATATATATATATATATATATATATATATATAATTAGGACACTTTCTGCATTTGCTTTCCATTAGCTGACGTACACCTAGCATTACTCCACTCCACATACTCCGAAAGCAGGTAGAGACTTGGCTCATACCTTCATAAATAGTATAGCTGGAATATTCCTAGTGTGTTTGTGGTGTGTGAGCCATTTTCCAATATGATGTCTAGACTTAAAACAGGCCCTAAGCAGGCAGAGGTGGTGGTGGTGGGGGTTGGATCGAGGGACCCAAGCTGTGCCAAGTTTGCATCCACACTCACCATGTATCTGAATGAGCTTTTTATATTACACTTAACTTAGACCAGATGGCTTACACACAGTGGGCAGCGGCGCATGGATATTGGGACATTGTTATATGTGCGTGCGTCCTTGTGTGTGCGCATGTGTTTGAACATACGGCATGTGCGTCTTTACTCAAAATACGTGTGGTTCCGTGCGTGTGTTTATCGACTTTACCGTGTGTGTGTGTGTGTGTGTGTGTGTGTGTGTGTGTGTGTGTGTGTGTGTGAGCAGTGGTATGCAGGCTTTGTGTTTCTGTCTGTGTTCCTGTATTTGTGTGCTTTTTTTTTTGCCTTTTGTGTGTGTGTGCGCGCATGAGTGCGAGTCTGTGGCGTTGTGGCCAGTGGACGCTGTACTTTTGCATTGACAACGTGCCCGGTTCTCTCCCAGTCAGTCAGTCAGCGGTTTCCAGCTCCTTGCAGCAGCAGGCCAGGAGCCAGCCGCACTCATTGCTCCATATGAAATGCACATTTCCTGCTTATGCTCTCTGTATTTGATCATTGCTCATAGCTTTTTTATTCATGTCTTAATAAATAAAAGAAGAAATTGTAAGATGCCTCACTATGTAGGTAAGGGTAGGGGATGTTCAACAGAGAGTTGATTTAACTGAAAAGTGTTGTAAATACCATCCTACTACATTCCATCCATTATCCTTTGCTTTACTGATATCCTTTTTTATTTTTATTTTTTTTTTTTTTTTAACAATATTTTAAATTGGGAGGTCTATTTCTATCGTGGATTGTATTAAAGCTTGTCACATAAATAAGACACATCAATATCACTGTGACTGTGTGTTACTTACTGCAATTATAGTAAAGTAAATTTCAGGTATTGGCAGTTCCCTCCAGTGATTGATGACAGGGCAATTAGGACAGGCACAGCAACATATTAGAATCACAATTTAAATCAGTGCAATTACTATTTGTGATTGCACTGCTACCCAGCGCTGCTTTGATACTTTTATGAACAGACAAAGCATTCGCAAATGTCAGCCAGAAGAAATAGTACACACTGCTGCTATAAAGCTTGTCAGAGTTGTGAAAAACCAACACACACCCTCGAACACCATTTTCAAAATATTTTTCAATTATTTGTATAATTCCCTACAAGCCTGCTTCCCCCCCTGAAGAATGTTCCCATCCTTTATTTCCTCCTCTCCCTGCCATACATGCATGTGTTTATTGTGTTTTTCTGCCATTGTAACCACGCCACTGCCAGATGCTCACAAGATGGGATTATCGGGGAAAACGTTTGCACCGCATATTTCTCACAAGGGCTCTCTCTGGCCAATTACTGTCTTGATGGAAGCCAGAGATTCTCACCAATTACATGCATTTTTCCCGTCTCACGCGTGGACGCCGGCCAAGGCTCAGCTCGCACTGTCAGTGCCCTGCTGTCTCTGGAAATGGTATTACCGACGTCCAGAGAAGTGGCACATAGTGGCACATAGTAGCCCATATTGTAAATCTGGCAAGTAAAGGGCTTGAATTACATGGAGGGGACACCACATGTCCCACTTCTTTCCTAAGCACTTAGAAAAAAAAAATAAAAAAAAAATGTTGGCATTACTCAGATTTTAAAAGTCCCAATTATATGTTTGACTCTCCCAAGAATCAGCGGGCAGCCCTTAACATCACCGTGTGGAGGGCTCACTGGCACACACACATGTAAATGGGCAGTTGTGCTGAAGCTTCTCCACGTAATAGCTTTAGCCCGGTGCTGACGAGAAGCAGAGATCGGAAAATAGAGAAACAAAAGCCCCCGTTCCACTCATATCCATTGTTTTAAGTTTTGAAGAGAGTGGGGAAAAGAATCGCCGCCGTTGAAAACAAGCAGAGGTGGCTTGTCGTGTCTATTTATTCTCGTCCAAGGACAATTACGGCGACTGCGAATGCCTCGGCGGTCTCTTGTTGGCTGTCTTAAGCCCCCAGCTTTATGTCTCCTGCCTCCCTCAATCCCCTCCACCATGTCCCTCATACAGTTGCAACAAGTTAAGGTTTTAAGAGGCTGAGACTATAAACTGCTCCATCCCCCGGACCACAGTTGTTTTGTTGCTCTGTGCGGTTTGTGTGGCTTCTCAAGACGTTCGACTTGTCCAGAGAAACAGGATCTCCTTTTTTTTCTCTACATTTACCGATGGAGACCAACACACCGATGAATGCTTAGCCTTATTTTTTGCACATGCAGCATGCAAAACATTATCGTCTTCCCTTTTTTGTTTTGACTTGAAATAATCAGCTCTCCTTCTCCCTGCCCAGGTTATTTCACACCAAAATTGTTTTGACCTACTCACAACCGACCGGAAGAGTCAGTCACGACACTCAGGATGCTGAAACCAAAATATCTCACCTTATTTACCTTGAGAGTGTTTACGTGTGTCAATCTCTCTTCGTTTCTTTGCCTTCCTTTCAGTTATACACTCTCCGGAGCCCCTGCTGTGCACATAGGTGATACTGACACACGGCTGCTACATTTTCTTTTTTTCTTTTTTCTTCTAAAATCTGGCTCTTTTGTTGCAATGTCTATTCTTTCTCCACTCCAGTCTCCACTCAGCTTTGTATAAATGTCACTCTTCCCCAGTCGTTTTTCTTGGGTGCCACAAATTTAGAGTTCGATCAGTTATGCTGTCAGTGAAATATCACTCAAATTCAACACAACAATAAGTCATAGCCTCATAGGGTTTTGTGTTGTGTGCTTATACTTCTTTTTTGACTTCCATTTGTAACAATAACATCGGAACCAATCAATTGAATAATGCCATGCATGTTTAAGATGTTATCAGTCCCCCCCCCTTCAGCACTTTTTGTCGACATGCTTGTCTTGAAAAAGTATGTCCATTCTTTTTGGACAAATTGATAATAATTTATTCAACTTAACTTAAAAATGGCTAGTACTTCCTTTAAGGAACATAATTTCAATTTGTGAAATAAATTATCTCTTCTTAAGTTGAATAATTCCTTTTTAAGTATAGATTTTCTTTTTATACACTACAACATATGTATGGCTGCAATTAACAATTATTTTCCATTATCAAATAATCTGCTTGTTATTTTCTTATTTCATGGTTTGGTCAATAAAATATTAGCAAATAGTGAAAAATGGCTGTCACAACGTCTCACCATGTGAGGTACATATCGATCTACTGTAGTGTAGTATGTACTGTTTTATCCAACCAACAGTCCAAATTGCAAAGATACTCAGTTTACCATCACAGAACAAAAACAAAAGCAAGCAATTTTGAGAAGTTGCAAACAGTGAATCTGGTCATATTTTCCTGAATATTAATTGTTTAAGAAACATTTTTGCAGATTGGTTTTCTGTCCATCCATTAGCTGGCTAATCATTTCTCTATTAGAATTCAGAAAAGCTCTTAAAACATTGTTATGTACTTCAAAGTAAGTAAGCTTGAATTGGTCATTAACGCTGTAGGTATTGTGTCACCATATGTCAGAAACCTCATGAATGTTTTAACCTAAAGGCCATGATACACTGCAGGTGAGTCAGCAGCCGAACCTACTAGTTTCATCTTGCTGTCCTCAAAAAGCTTATTTCACAAAGATAGTTATTCAGTTAGTCAGATATCTCTGTCTTTCGCCGTGACCAAGCTTCTTGGTGTTAAAAATTGAGGAGGCGTCGGTGGCTGTCGGTTTGTTTACAGCCTCCCTCTGTAGACTTGTGGTTGCAGGTACCGATAATGGCTGCTAATTTCAAAGGCCTTGTGGGATCTGTCCCCACCACAGCCTGCTGTTGTCCCCGTGGACCTTTTGTGTGTACGTGTGTGCAAGAAGAGAGACAAAGTGAGCAGTTAGGTGATTAGCCATCGTGCCTGTGTGTGCACGTCTGTGTGTGTGTGCGTGTGTATGTGTGTGTTTGTGTGTTTGTTCGTATGTTTCTCCCTCAAGTGGGTTTAATGGGGATTTGGGGAGGGTGTGAAAAGCCCGAGCTACGCCTCACAGTGGGGCAAGCCGCTGTTTGTGGAGAAGAGGCGAGAGTGATGTCCGGCCAAACGCTGGCTCCCCCTCCCCTCGTAACTGAGAAAGGGGGGAGAAGGCACCAGGGGGCCCATCAAAGCAAATGCTGTGTTTTTATGCATACGTGTTTAAATGAGTGAGTTTATGTGGATTTTTAAAATTTATGAAGGCAACTTTAAGAGGTGTATGACCCACATACGTGTACAATAACACACACTTTACTGTATGATCCATCGCCTAAACTCCCCTCTTTTTCTTCCCACCACTCCCTGCCACAGGAGATGCAGCTGGAACACGCGCGGCAGGCTTTCATCCAGCGGGACCAAGCCCACAGCGGCTCCATCTCAGCCCTGGACTTCAGGGACATCATGGTCACCATCCGGCCGCACATGCTCACACCCTTCGTGGAGGAATGCCTCGTGGCGGTGGGTTTGTTTGTTTGGCCCTGCGGTTCTCTCTTCCATTTGTTTTACTGTCGTCCACGAGAGCCAAAAGTCAGTTCTGGTGTTTAAAAATAGTGTGACTGGTCACTGCTGTACACCTGGGAGTTATGACACTTTGTCAGTATATGTAAGGAAAAATCTTTCATAAAAATTGGGTGTTCTTAATTCAGCGGCACCTAAATGATAAATTCACTTAATTGGACGTGTAGCTCTTTTTCAAGTGAATGTATATCTAAATTCATAATGTGGTGATGTAGTAAAGTGTATATATATATATATATATATATATATAAAAATAAATCTGTGTATATATATATATATATATATATATATATATATATATATAAATAAATCTGTATATTATGTAATTGAAGATGATGCACAATGGCAGAAGCAAACTCAATGTTGCATAAGGAGAGCCTCTAGATATAGACATACTGTATGTTGGCCTACAATGTTTGCTACCGATTCAGTTGCTAACGCTAGCAACCTAACATTACTCCATAAAACAGTTAGAGGCGTGCCTTTTTTCCTCCCATCTCACCACTTCTCTCTTTCCTTTTCTCTTCGCGTCTTTCTCTCTCTCTCTCAAACCCACAACCAAAAATGTGGCTTTTCTCTTTCCCTCCAGCTGTCCATCTCTGGTTTCTTCTTCTCCTTCTTCTTCCTCTTCACTTTTTCTGTCACCTCTCATCCTTCCTCTTCCCTCCCTTCATTTTTTTCTCCCTCTTTCTCGGCCGCCCCTCTATATCTCCCTCCTTCCCTCCCTCCCTTCCTCCCTGTGTCTCTGTCTCTCTACCAACATGTCATTAAGTCTAACCTCTCTGGCAGTGTCAAAGCCAAGCAGGCCAGCTGAATGGGGTAGATAGAGACAGAGATAGATGGAGCCTGGAGCTTCATAGTCCATCGTCTTCTTTGCCTATGTGTTTGTGCACAGGCGGTGTGCACGCGTGTTTTCTATTTGTTTTGAACTCTCAAGATGTTTGTCTTTTTTCTGTCTTGTCTTTCCTTTACGTGTGTCAGTGTTTATGTTACGCCTGTGTGTGTGTGTGTGCGTGTGCGTGTGTGTGTGCGTCTACTGTCTGTGTCCATGTATTGCCCCATTTCATAAACACCTTGTAGACTCTGTCATTTTCTCCGCCGTATTTACCTCAACGACCAGACATCTTTGGTGTGCTGTTAGTAAACTCTCTTACACACACACACACACACACAGAGGTATTCGAACACACACACACACACATACGAAAAACCTCATAAACACTGCAGACACATGAAAGGGGCGGAAATATGCCATAACACAAACATTGAAACAACAGCCTTTAATTCACTCACCAAACATGGTAAATGACCAGCGCCACACTCTTTTCACCCAAATATTGTTCTCCTGTCCCCCTTCTGTCAAAGACCTTGAGTTGCATTATGGTGGGACGATCCATGCCTATAGGCTCATAGATAGGAACAGATACAAAAGTCTCTCTCTGTTAGGACAGTTTCACCCAAGCCAGAGCTTCCACCCCTTCGTTGCAAACATTGGGAGCTGCAAGCCACCTTCCAGAATGTGTCTGTAAAGCAAACAGTGCCATCTAGTGAAAGGACACTCCAGATTATTCTATTGCCACAACCCCTCAGCACTGTTAAGAACTGCAAAGCCTCTGGGCTCAACTGAGTCTCTGATTTTTAATCTTCCCCATTTATCTACGACATTTCTGAAATGAACTCAGGTTTGGAAGCAGACAGCAGTTGAAGCTGCTCCTCCAAGAGTCTGAGATCCTGATTTAATAATAAAATTGGATGCTGGTTCACATAAAAAGAGTTTGTGTGCAGTCTGGAATGTCCTCAAGAGCCCGGCGTCTATTTTTAATCCGTTACCTTTTTACTATTTTCTGTACTTTTACCACTTCCTCCACCTCATAAAGAAAGTTAATTAAACTCCCTCGGAGTGTTGCTTGTGTGATGGAAAAAAGGAGAGGATGAAGCAGGTTTATTTCTCCCTGTGGAGAGATGGTAAAGAGGGATGTGTATGATTAGCCTCTGGTGTTTGTCAAGATTTCCTCTTGTCGTGGGATTTTTTTAGTATGTTTCTCCCGCATGTACTTACACACAATCATTATACCTACATGCATCTCTCAGGCATTTATTCATTTTAGAGTGTAGTGTGAAGGTGTTTAAGTATGGTGGTTATTATAAGGTTTTATTGCATGTTGAAATAAGTTGTCTCCATCCTTTCCCAGGTTGCGGGCGGCAGCGTATCTCACCACGTCAGCTTCTCGTACTTCAACGGGTTCAACTCACTTCTCAATAACATGGAGCTGATCAGGAAGATATACAGCACCCTGGCAGGCCACCGCCGGGATGTGGAAGTCACCAAAGGTATGCAGTGGAGGGAAAAAAGAACACGCAAAAAAATCATACACAAACTTAAATATCAACCAAATGCATGCTCCCAAAAACAAATATGAGCATGCGCTGAATGTTAACAAACTGATACAGACCTGCGCTACAGACGGTATTTTGATGTGTTTCCCAGATAACGTATTTACATCTGTGTCTGTCGGAGGGAGGGTGGGTGGAATCTTGCTTTTGTTTGGTTTTTTTCTTTCCTCCCTGTGGCATCTAAATGGGCACGCTGGAGCCGACCCAGCACACGTACTGCATGCCCACAATCCCTGATGGGGCCTGTCTTGTCGATTGGACGTGCTGGCACTGATCTGAGGACCACTTTATTTGTTTTGTAATAATGATGAGTCAAAAAAAATTTAAGAAAAAGACAAAAATAGCAAAGTTTGATTTGTCGTGCCTGAGATGTAATGGTACATACACAGTGATGAAAATCAGGCATTTATATATATATATATATATATTGATCCAACACACTTTTTCAGGCATTTTCTCTACTTCTCACTTGGTTTGTTTATTTCAAATTTCATCTGTCTCACTTGCTTTGCCCACTTGCTGTCTCATTCCTTTCCTCTGTACTTGGCAGGAAGCCTAGTTAGATTTGTTTTTACCTTCTCTTTATTTCTACCGTTCTCCCTCTCTTTCTTTGTGACTCACTTTTTGCTGCTCTGGCATTCTAACCATTCTGACCTTTCTCCACATGGCCCAGGGCCACAAGTGTAGCCTTATGATGTTATCTGAAGCCTTATCAGGGGTGTGGACCATAGTCGACCCAGACCAAGAGCCCATACGCTCCTCCCCAGGCTGTTCCCACCATGGGTACACCGGCTTGGCTCGACCCATGGTGGCCCGTAGCCAGCCAGACCTCCACTAGCCACCACCCATCCACCCTCCATTCCCTGAGTCATTAAGAAACTCCTTTGGGACTGCAAGTGCTCAGCTCCATGTACTACTGGCTTGCCGACAAACACACACTGTACACACTAGCACGCATCAAGTGTGTGGTACTGCACTATTTCCAACATTTATCGGATACACATAAGCATTCAGATGCATTAACAGAGCCAAGCATGCACACATGAGTAATAATGCTGATTGATTCCGTATGTGCAACAAGGCCACTGTTTGCCTTGGGGACGCCATTACAGTGCTTAACGCCTGCACAAAAGGGAGTGCACACATGTGTGTGAGCGTTAGTGTGCGTACGTGCACAGTAGACGTTTACAAAAGACAGCTTTTATTGAGACAGCAGTGTACACCACAAGGCAAATCATGACTGAGCATGCTTGTGAGGAGGTTAAAATCAGGTGTGTTTTTGAAGTATATGTGCTGACACATAATACTGTAAATGCATCTTTGCTTGATAGTTCCAGAACTGACGATTTACTACTGAAGGTCCTTGACCACAACCCAAACCATTTGTTCTAAACTGTGTTCATTTTTTTTAGAAAGTAGGGTTTCTTGACCACGTCATATTCTCAGTTTTATTTTTATTTTTTATATCATCCACCACTTTTGTCTGGACTGAAATATTCCAGTAATAATCGGATGGATTGAAAATAAATAATTTTGCTCAGAAATTTAAGTTCCTTTAGGATGAAGCCTCGAGACTTTGTTGACTCTCTGACATTTTAAGTAGCACCACCATCAGTTTTATCTTGGTGGTTTTGGGTCAAATGGCTCATCAGCTTTTACATGGATTACGATGTATTTTTGTGAAACATTCATCTTTCCATGGGGATCATTTGGAAGAACTGAAGTGATGCCGTTGCCGTTTCTTTATTTGTAGTGCCATCAGACGGTCAAAAATGTATTTTGTTCAGAACTTTAGATTTATTTCCAAATACCTGCAAAACTGATGGCATTCCCATCAGCCTCTGCTGTAATCTGTGTTTGGTGCTGATAGGAAATGTTAGCATGCTATCATACTAATAGGAGATGATGAAAAAGATAAACAGTATATTTCTAAACATCTGTGTGCTAGCATTGTCTTTCTGAGAATGTTAACATGCAGGCATTACCAGTTAACTAAGAAAATCAGTGTACCTAAGTTAAGCCTGACAAAAATGCTAGTTTGGCCGAAGACCCTTGTAAGAATGTGTTTTTTAAGAACTATTTTCAGTAGGTTTTATGCAGTAGCATTTTTTTTGCTTATTTTTAATGTCCTTTTTTATATTTTACTGTCTTGTCTCACTATTTATTCCCCTCTGTTTTCACCCATTTTTGTATTGCACTTTGTAATTGTTTTCAGAAGTGCTGTGTAAATAGCAATTATTATTCTAATACTTTGAACAGACCTTCATTAGGCACTCGTTAACATCAGAGCACCAATTTCCTTAACAAAGGATAGTCAGACGTGTTTAATTTAATAATTAACTCTGCATCATCTAGCTGTGTAAAGGGTCTTTGTCGAAGTTGTAAAGTGTCCATCTGGAAATGTCAACAATTATGGTTTTATAACAGATTTTTGTATCACATAATTTTTTCTTTATCCTCATTAAGTTCTAAAATCTGAAGCTTGTGCAGAGGTGAGTATATATTTCTGCTGACTGCTGCACAGGTTTACCTACAGCTAAAATACAAACAATAAATACTATGTGGGCTAGAGCACTTTATAGGGAGGCAGGTAATTGTAAAATGTGTTTAGGGGTCAGTCAAGTGTGTTTGCGCATGTGTGTAGTGGTGACTACAGCCTACAGACAGTGGTCTGTCTGGGGAGATCACAGATCACAATGCTGATAACCTGTCTGTCTGAGAGCATTTGTGTGTGTTGGTGAGTTATCCTTGTGTAAGTATGCTATCTCACATGCTTGCGCAAGCATTACCTGCAAGTACCCATGGATATGCGTGTGTATGTGTGTGTGTGAGAGCGAAAGAGAGCATGCCTCAGGGGTAAGCTGAGCCTCGGTGGGGTGAATGGCTCCAGTGTAGGACGACTTTGTCACAACCCCAGCCTGCTGCTCTTTGAATAAAGCAGGTCAAACAATGCTGACTCCTTCACTGTAAGCCAGCCTACAGTCAACCTGTTCTTTATTCCAGCAACAAAAGACCAGGTCTTAAGTTACGGCATGCTAAGAACTCTTGAAGTCCATAACTCACCACGTGATGAATTCAACATACATTGACACTTCTCACTAAATTACAAACAAGTCCTAGAAGGAAAATCAAGCATGTCAGGGCCAACTTTATTAACTTTATATGTATTCCTCTACAATAACAGTAGCAAAATCAACTAAATAAAATGCCACCTTTTTAAGTTTTTGTTCATTTATGTATGAAGATAAAATATGCCCACCATAGACTGAAAGTCGGTCATTCACTGAGTTATCACAATTCAGGGTAATCGCTAAATGGTGTAGACGTATATAATAACGGTTATGGGAAAATGGAAACACCAAAGGAACAGAACACACAAAATAAACTTGTGCAAGGCACAAACAATGTAAACTATGTAAGTGCACATCATAACAGCATTCAATGTGCAAAATATTTCATCACATTATGTTGGTGCGTGACTTAATATGAATTGATGATACTGAGTCCATGTAACAGTATCATAAACGGTTAATCAAAGAATAAAAGGGTTGTCAGTCACAGTTGTCAGTCACAGGAAACTTATCTTGTTCATGAAAACAGATTGTAGCATGAGGTGATTCATTCTGCTCAGCACTACATATTTAGACCAATTCTTAATTTGCAATGGCAGCTTGTTCTATATTGCACAATAATGAAAATATATCATAACCGATTGAAAGTAGCAACGGCAGAAAGGTATTTAAAGTAGAGTGTTGCCCTTTTCTGACAAGTTGTAATTTAAAGACTATGACAATGGCGTTAAAAAAAATTTTCCTCCAGGCAAAATTTGCCTTGCTGCTTTTTTATAAATAATCCAAACAACTGAAGTGAATGAACGCTTTTTCATGAAAAAAGAAAATTAAAATACACAACTTAAAGGTGCTGTAAGTGTAATGGTTCTTTTGGCTAACTTCCTGTCAGTTACTGCAGTTAGCAGTCCCCTCGCTCGTCCCTACGTCACCACATTAATGCACTGCGGTCTTCAAGCAGCGAGTTATCTAGCATCATCTCAGATCCATAAGTGTGGTAAAAGCATGATAATAACCATCAAAACAGACATTGGGAAGGATTTTTACCTGCTCTGCCATTGTAGGCGCATAAACATTCACCCATCTGTCGCTCTGGCGTGCACTGGCAGTGAGACCATGAGTGAGACGGGGGTCGGTTTGTAAAAGTTTATTAGCCGATTATATGCAGAGCAGCTGACTGAGAAATTGGCTTTATGAAACGCGCACATTATGAAAGTGATCACAGTATGAATAAAGAGTGATTTAACACCAACATTAACATAAATAAACCGCTTACTTCACCTTTAACTTAAATATATTATTATTTAATGCTTTTATATTTCCCCGTCTTTGCCGGTAAATATTTGTTGTTGTTTCTTAAGGCGTGGTGCTCGTATTGTTAGTAAAACTAAATAAAAATGTATCTTTCTTTATAGAGGAGTTTATTGTGGCAGCTCAGAGGTTTGGCCAGGTGACACCCATGGAGGTCGACATCCTCTTTCAGCTGGCTGACCTGTCAGAGTCCCGTGGGTAAGAAACACACACACACACACACACACACACACACACGCGCGCACACATCTTAGCTTTGGTTTAATCACTCAATTTTGATAATGTGACAGTTTTTTTCTGTATAACTTTCTTCTCTTTTTTTATCTACTCTAGGGGTGGATAATATCCCTACAAAAATAATCATTACTAATGTGGATATGATCAATGGCAAGGCAATCTATGTACTCATTGAATGTTGAAACAGGCAGATAAGTTCTAAACATTGTTACCGGGGTAATGGAGGAAATAATTTTTCCCTCATTTAGGTATGAAGTAACTGAGAGTCTAACCTATACTCTTGCCCCCCAAAGCGCACCTTATGCCCCAGGGTCCATACCTCAGAGAGACGAGCGCTTTCTTCCTTCTCAAACCTCTTTGCAAAGGATCAAAAGAATCAGACGTGACTACATCAGTGCAAGGGAATCCTCTTACAATCCAAAACCAATCCAAACTCCCATTTAGCTTAAAAAAAAGAAAGAGAGGCAATTCAAGTCCCTATGATCCGTCGCTCACAACAACTGTATTGGTCTCACATTCCCTCACTTCCTTTGCGTCTGCCTCGCGGCCCGACCAGTGCACTCATAATTTCTAACCCCGGCCTGAGACACCACCTGATTATTATTTCTGGGCAATGGGATACTTTAATAGGCCTCTCCACTCCCCTTGATTGGAGATGCGGGAGATAATAGCCCCAATATTCAGAAGAGAGTGGTGGGTATTGGAGAGGGGGAGGGGGTGAGGGGGGATTTGGCATTCCCCATTCCCTGGGCCTGGGAAATCTGGGACCGTCATAGAGATGCAATGGAAAGAGTCGGAAAGGCGGTAGATTTACATGCAAGGGTTAAATATCTTTGTTGTACTTGGAGGAAGGGATGAAGAAGTGGGAGTTGTCGGTGTTCCTTCAGATCGGTTGTCTTACTCAATCATGCCAAGCGCTGGTCTGGATTGTTGAATGCCACAGTGTTTTCGCGTGGAACGATGGCAAAGTATCCGCAAATCTGTATGAGTAACATCAGACTGAAGGATGGTGCTTCCAAAGGTCATGGACATGGTGGTGCATTGATGAAATGTTATAATCTTCAGAGAGTCTTTTTTTGACAACAGTTGAAAGTTACTCGAAACCCCTCCTGACTCTCTCCATTCCCTCTCTTCCATCAGACGTGTTGGTTTAGTGGACATTGAGAAGATCGCTCCGCTGGAGGAAGGCGCCTTGCCCTACAACTTGGCCGAGGTCCAGAGACAGGTACAGAATATGAAGACTTGTTGACGTGTTTGGTTTCCTCTCTTTCCCACCGGCAGCTCCCTATTCATCTCAGGACATTCTTTCCGAAGCAGAAGACTTAAGATTCATAATGAAGGATAATGATGTCTCCTGTTCACAAGCCATTAATCCCCCAAACAAAAGCATCCGTCTGATAATCTGATTTTGCCATAAAATAGCTCCATTAATTAATTGGGGCTTCGGTTAAGACACAATTTTAGATCCAAGCGGCTTTTTGTTATAGATATGAAGTGCAAAGGTGGCCCCCAAAATCCCAGTCGGACAGCATTCGAAAACCCTGGTCCTAATCAGAAGTTCATACCAAGGTTCAGACCAAGTTATGTCAAAGGAACTTCTCATCACAGGCTCAAACTTAAAGAGAATGTTTCGAGGGAAAACCCATCTCGACCTCTCCCTTACGAGTTTGATGTCTTACAAACATACACACCGAACATACAAAGAAAACTCACACTTCCCCGGAATTAAGACATTCAAAGACATCCTCAGACAGTAACCTCAAACATGCTTCAAGTTGCAAGTAGATGTGAAGAGGCTTTTGCAGCAGACGTTTGTAAATGAGTGAAGGAAAAGGAAGGAGGAGGTATATGGACAGCCAGACAGATGAGCAGAGGACTGTTTTTCCTTCCCGGATTGTTTGGTCAGAGTCGTGTTGCCTGGTGGGTTCCAGTGCTACAGTGAAGGCTTGGCCAGGCCATATTGGAGCAGGCGGGGGCCAAAGGGGAGAAAGCAAAGGGGCCCAGCACTACACAGACGCCAGTCCCACCACAATGAGCCACTTTAGGCCCTTGTGGTTTGGCCTCGGGGGCTGGCCGCCAGCTAGCTAGCTCTCTCTCTCTCTCTCTCTCTCTCTCTCTCTCTCTCTCTCTCTCTCTCTCTCTCTCTCTCTCTCTCATCTTTTGCTAGTTCTCCCCATTTCCTTTTTTGATGTACTTCCCTCTCTCTCCCTCCCTCTTATTTCTCTAAATGCGCCGGTCGGCTTTTCTCTCTTTATATCCTGTTAACGTCTTCCCTCTTTTTCCCTCAAACATCCTGACAGTCAGTATTGCCAAGTTCCAGCAGTCCTTAGGCAGTCTGAGCTGAGGAGGACGGTAGAAGTGGAGAAGATAATGTTTAAAGGAGACATTTGGACAGAAGGAGGAAAAAGCTCTGGGGATGACTTGTTGAAGGGGGTGGGAGCTCACTGTGACAGGTGGACCTGTTCTAGAGACTCCCCATCCCCCTCTCACACGGACACACATACACACACACACGCACGCACGCACGCACGCACGCACACACACACACACACACACACACACACACACACACACACACACACACACACCAATAACACTGCACCCCCCTCTCCCCAGGGACGAGAGGCCAGGGCTGAGCAGGCCAGACAAGGCAACAGGTACCTCAGGTGGAGGGGGGAGTGTGACTAATGTTTCTGCATGGTTAATGCTAGCTACTAACATTCTTCTGCTCTTTGTATGGTGTGGTGACAATGACAGGGTGTATGAAGTTCACCTTGATTTCAGTTCTTTCTTCTTTATTTTTTTGACAAATGCACTTACACATTGGAGTAGACCAGATTATTTTTAGTTTTAGACTATTCTACGTCAAACCAAGTCAGCAATACAAAATTGTAAGAATTGAAAGGCCATCAAACATGCCAACAGATGATACAAGCAGCTTTACATTTACTTTTAATTTAGGAAGAGATGGGAAATAAATTATGAATTTAGAGATGAATTGTCTATTCTCATTCAAACATGACTTGCTCCTATATTCAAGTAGCTTCCCACTCTTCCTATCAGCATTGTTTTATTATATAACCATGACACTGTATACAAGTGTCATCGTGGAATTGGTACCTGCTCTCAAACACTCTTCCGCAGTTGTGACAAATGCTTGACTTAATGGCATGTAATTTAGCCTGCAGGCTGCTGGAATTAGAGGTGTGGCATGCAATGTTTTTTGATAAACAGCATTGAAGGATTAAACCAGTCTGAAACAGTGGCTTGTTTGGCGCCGTCAGTGGCTTTACTAGCCACTCTGGCTAACCGTTTCAATTCCTAATGTTCTACTTCAGCACTAATGTCTTCATTCATTGTTTTTATATCCCCATTGTGTGTGCAGCATATGGGCAGCGACGGCTCCCGCCCATTCCTGGTCCAGGTGGCAGAGTCGGCCTACAGGTTCACCCTTGGCTCAGTGGCAGGGGGTAAGAGAGTCACACCCCATTGGCTCCCTACATACCATCAGCCCACCACCCACCCAACCACCCACTCACCTGCTTGCGTGCCTACCTGCCCCCCCCCCCCTTCCAACCTCCAACCTCTGCCGTCCTCATAAGAAAAGGGTGAGAGAGAGAGAGGACAATGGCCCCTCTATTGCCCTTTCCTTTGCTTACAACAGTTACGGTCGCTTCCCTGCTTAAAGAGAAGTGCTCCCTCTCTTCTTAATCTCTCTCTCTCTATCTCTTCCCCGCTCTTTATTGTCCCTCTGTCTCGCTCTGTCCTGTCTCTCGCCTCTGTGCGTGCCATGGGAAAACCTTCCTGTGTGGATTCTTTTGTACCTGTGTGAGTGATCAGAGGAGGGAGGATGATGGCTGGGGGGGCT